>NW_005842048.1:1085863-1133396 GCF_000455745.1 Alligator sinensis
GGGGGGGAGGAGGAGAAGGCTGCCTGACCCCTGGCTGATGCTTTCCCCATCTCAATGGGGGAGAGGGGGAGGGAGAGGAACAAATTTAAAAAGACCCTCCAATATTTTGATTCTATACATAGAAAATTAAAACTAATGTATACTTTTCCATATGTGGAATCCAATTTTTGGGAGGTATCATTTAAAATTGAAGTCATTTTAGACTACCTACCCTTATGTATTTTTTTCAGAACATTAAACAAGCTAGAAAAGAATGATTATGTAAATCCAGTGTAATTTTTGCTTCTGAAAAAAGGCTCTGCCAGCTTTGCAACCAAAAACATTACCTTCATGTCAGTCTCTCTTGGAATGTGATCCTTAAAATCTTCAATTGAACTTACAAGGAAAGGAATGTGGTAGGATAAGACCTAAGACAGAGAAACAAACATGGAACTAGAAAATTCTCTTAATAGAAGTGTCTTCTAAACATGCCAATTTGTTACTTTATTACATTTATTCTATTTTTTCATGAGTTGTAAATATATCACAGAGTTTACCAAAGAGAGAGCTTATTATACTCAAATTTGAGCTGTCAATGGAAGACATGGGGAAAAAAATTGTTATAGTTTTTTTTTTTTAAATTGAAAAGCACGCTGTTCCACATTGTGAAGGTACAGGTGCAAACGTAAGCACCACCATTGTTAGTTTTGAATAATAAACTCTTCAGAAGTCCAGATTTCATCTTTCAGAATGGGGAACTGGGTTTTACTATTTTCTGTATACATCCTTTTGATGTACAAGACATTTAACAATTCAAAATAAACTTTAAAAATGGAGAACCTTTGATTGGTAAAACCTTTTAATACCATACTAACTAATCTTTGAATTTAATTCAAACTGTATCAGAATAAATGTAGTTATTTCTTACATCTCTAAGTGCTTCCTGTGCCAGTGAGCGAAAAGACAAGATTACACCAATAATCGTCATCCTCTTTAAAACACTGTCAACAGCTGAAGAAAATTAAAAGAAAAGTGCATTAGAACCTATCACCATTTACAGAACAAGACTCTTCAAAAGCAGAGGAAAAATAACTCACTAAGTTGAGAGTGTATGACAGTCTGAGAAAGGGATACTTCCCAACAGCTAAAACTATGAGACAATAATCTTTTGTGCACAGCTGATAATAGACATGTCTATAACAAACCTCCCCTGCCAAGCGGAGGCACACACAGAAACACTATGCTGCTCTGGCATGCTCTTCCCAGCTGGAAGCAGTACAGTCCTGTTTGTGCAGCCCTGCAAGGCAGGCTAATTAAAAGCTGAGAATCAGAGCTATTTAGCATGCCCACAGACCTCCACCAACTGAACTAGACTGCTTTCAAATTGGGAGGTAATGTGCACGGTTTAGCACAACATGTCTGAATATACTGCTCCCTGGCTCTGCAAGTTTATGGTATAGACATAGTGCAACAAATTACATATATTGTTTCTGAGTACTTCAGAAAAAAATGCATTTGTTGCACATAGTCACCAATATTTGAACTCTCTGGCATCTTCATCTAATTTAAATGGTTTTCTCCCCCAAAGCTGCAACAATATACTTACTATGATGGAGTCCATGCACAAACAAGTTTGCCAATGAAACTAGTACATTCTACACTGTGTCTACAGCTATTCAGATGCACAAGTTTTGAAAACAAGTTTATACTCATTACAAGTGACAGTCTGGGTATACGATATAGCATAGATACCCTGATAATCAGCACTATAATATCCTTAAGCCAGACCCCCCCAAAAGTATTTAGTTGCTTAAATTCCTATTGATTCTAACTGGGGATCAGTAGGAATTTTGGAATTGGGTCTCAAATACTTGTGGAATTCATACTAATGTCTCATTTTTGTTTCTATGCACACAAGCGGAACATATTTTAAAACTTAGTGGTTTGTATGCATTGTGCTTAACTATAAAAATAAAATCTTAAATTTTATTGTTCATGTATATTTATCTTACATGGGTTAGTTTTTAATATTCATTTGAAAGTAAAAGTGTAGGAACAAAACCCAAAAATGAACAGCATCTTTAACAAAGGCATTGTTAGTTAAATTACATACACGATAATCTCTTAAAGAGTGCCGCCATCTGGTCCGGTTTATCAAAGCTGGTCCTCATTTGTGTTAGCACTTCAACATTCTCCACCACAAGTTTCTAAAGAGAAGCAGGACCTCAGGTCAGCCACAGATCTCAGTATGCTAACAAGATAAGTGCATACTTTAGGACATTTCAATTTGGCAAGCAGGAAACTGAGCTCATGAAATCCATATGTTTGCTTCATCTTTTCCTGAAGGAACTAAAAGATTATCCTGGTAGGTCCTAGCTGTACACCAAATGGAAAACCATGAATGACCAAAAGGAGGAAGAACTGATGATGGGAATGCATTTTCAGCAAAGTATGAGATTCCATAAAAAATGAGTTTATAGAAGCCAGTAAAACTACAAAATAAATCTTCATGCTAAAATCTATTAAAGTGATATTCTAATCCTAACACATTCCAATTACTTTTTCTTAAAGCAGCCCATTACCTTGTTCTTTTTACTAGTTATGATTGTATGGCGGTTTATTGAATTTCTGTAAACTCCTTATTCAATTGTACAGCAGTAAAAAACTGTACGAAAAAACAACGCAACTTATTCCAAACAATGATTCAACATGGCCATTTTCAGCACATCAGTATGGTTGAAATAAAAGGAAAAAATATGTAAAGGCAATGTGTTTCTTTGATCCACAACTTAATGCTCCTTGTGACATGCATATAAGTAATAACTTATCTGCAGTAATTATTCACCAAATGTATACATTAAGGACTTTAACTAATGGATCCAAGACGAAGACTTTGTGCTACCTTTCTGAGGCACCTAATGCTGGTCAAGTGCTTGTTTTAAAATGCTTTCAAGCAAGAAGGGCCTATTTTAATAAAATAAAGAGAGACAATAAAAAATAACCAATTGGAAATACAGTTAAAAATACTCCATTCTTTGAAGAGATGTGGGTAATCCAGATGTATGTCTTTACATGGGAGCATTTGTTTGAGCTGTAGGTTACTAAACGGAGAGATGACTACGCCCTCTACATGTGTGGCTGGAGGTTACTAAATGGAGCATGATTATGCCCTCTTTTCTCAAGAGTCCATTCTTTAATGGTTAGCTTGCCTTGTGTAAAAAGAGAAAGAAAGGATATACTAGAACAGTGGTTCTCAACCTTTTTGGACTTGAGGCCCCACTCATTCCTGACCTGCAGCCCCCTGACCCTGCCAGTGCCCCTCATTCCCAACCCACAGCCCCCTGGCTCTGCTGGTGCCCCTCACCCCCAAACCAGACCCCCAGTTGAAAACCGCTGCTCTAGAGCAATGGTTCTCAGCCTTTTTGGTTTCCATCCAGAACTTTTCTAAATCTAGCGACACTCCATTTAAAAAATGAATGTATTACAATAATTACCTGCTTGCAAAAGGCCAGGAGATGGTGGTGGGGGACGAGGGGACCAAGTGCTTATCTCTTTGAACAGGGGCTGGGAGGTGGTGATCAGGGAAGGAGCAAGTGCTTAGCTCCTTGAACCCTGCCATACTTAAAAGGATTAGGTAGCACCCCAGCTGAGAATCACTGCTCTAGGGATATCTGGACTGAAAGAGAGCTACCAGGTATGATGACTGCCTTATGAGAGGGAAAACAGAAACACCCCCTTCTTGAAGTATACACTTGTCAACCCAGAGTAGCTACCAATAGCTTTGTGCCAAAGGAACAGCAGGCTAGAGGGAGAGAAAAATAGGGTAAATTATCAACAAGCATACAGATTATTATCAACATAGAACTTTAGAGGTGCTCTGAAGGGGAGCAGGTGGAAGATTCTACCATCACCTCACTCCCAAAGCTGGCACAGGGACACTGCCAGGTTTATCTAAGGACATTTGGTTTTGGAAGGCATGACGTTCAAGAAATGACTTTTCAAATTGCTTTACAAACCATATTTATCTCAACCCATGCAGGAGCTTGGTTGAAACAATGCAACTGGTAAATAAGGAATGTGAACAACAGATTAAATATTGATGCAGACACAGAACCAGACAAATATCATGGTACAGTTAAATACAAAGGCTGCAATTGTAACTGAAATTACTACCCAATTTAGGTAATCTTCCAAAACTAACTTGCAGGTCTGTTCCAATTTAGATTTGAAACTACACCAATGATTCAAGAAGGGGTGACAAAGGTGAGCCCTCTCCACACTTTTAGGTCTATCTAAAAACCCTGACAAAGTCAGTCACATCTATGCTCCCTTATTCCAAAATTAAGTTATAAGAATTAAGACGAAGGAAGCTACAAAGTTGTGTAAGACAAAAAAAAACACTTCCTCACCATGCATTGTTATATATGCCAAATCCAAATGTTTAGGCACTTTGCTGTCTACAGGGACCTCAATAAGACCCCCTTCTGAATGAGAGATAACTCTATTTGTACATAACTGCAGTTGTGACCAATGTAATTTAGTTCCTCACAAGTGGACTCCCAGAATGCAGTATGCACAATGCACTAATTTTACCAAAACTTAGTAATTAGCCAATCCCTTAGCATTATGGGAAGTCCATCATATTTAAAGGTAAGAAAGGTATACCTGAAACAGGGGTTATTTGCAGAAATGACAAACTGTGACCAGGTTTCAGGGGTGTTGGTTGTAGCCGTGTTGGTCTAAGGACATAGGCAGACAAGATTCGTTGGGTAATGTGATATCTTTTATTGGACCAACTAAAATAGCTGGAAAAAATCTTCTTTACAAGCTTCTGGGTACATACACCCTTGTTCAGGCAGAGGAAGCATCTGCAGTTCTTATATGCTCTCTTGGATGGGATGCTCTCATGGATGGCTTCCCTCCCATCCAGGACAGCACATAACTGCAGACACTCCCTCTGCCTGAAGAAGGCCATTTGTATCCAAAAGCTTGCAAAGAAGAATTTTCCAGCTATTTCAGTTGGGCTAATAAAATATATCACATTACCCAAGGAATCTTCTCTCCAAACTGTGACCACCTCATTTTCTCTCTAGCATGTCCACACAGGAACCAATATTTAGCCCTGTTTGGGATGTGAAAGTAAAAGGAAGCATGTGGAGCATAGCCATTGCTGCTTCTGGCTGAGATTTCACAACCCATTCCACTCCCAGCATCAGTATGGTTCCACGGCACCTGACTTCACCAAAATTGCGCTCCCTGCCAGCCAGACAAGTATTTTCATTATTTCGTTTATGTTTCCTGCAAACACAATACCGTTATGAAAGCTGAGGAAAACTAGTTTTTCTCCGATAAGCTCTCTGATAAGCTCTACTCTTATGTGCCTCATAAATTATTTTCTGCAAATCAGAGCTTTACTATAAATTGTTTTTGTGGTTCTGCATATGTTTTCTGAAAAAAAGTCCTTTAAGAACTTGAAAGGCTAGTTCTGAAAAATAGCTTTAAGAAATTGTTAAGGACACAAAAACTGCTAGCACTTGAACAGTAACTAAAATACCCCCCACCCACCACCGAAAGTTTCATGGTACAGGTCAAGGATTTGAATAATTTTAGAAGAATCAGACTACCATATCAAGCTTACTGTTGCTCACCCCAGGCCAAGGGTAATGCACACTCTTGATGGAACTGGAAAGGGCTTGAAGTGCCCTTATATTTTAATGGCATTACACTCCCTAGCCATTCAGCAACACTGAAATTCACAGATACCAAGGAAAATGCAAGTTCCTTGAAAATGTGCAACAAAATGAGTATGTGAGAGAATGGTCCTCTCGACACATTACAGGTATTATGCAACTGAGCTGGTTAAATAATTGCACAATTACCTCGATACCAGATACACGTGCAGTGTACTTATCACACAATAAAAGCTCCAACCAGCTATAAAGTTAGACTTTGAAAATGTGTACTAACTCTATAGCTGGTTGCTATTAAACTTTAGCTTATGTGTAGCAGGGTCTCCCTTCTGCTGGGAACTCCATCAGCTGTGGGCTACCAATTACAGGGGTGCACCTTGCCAAGCCAAGAGCACTTTGCACTCCCAGCCCCAGCAGCTGTGGGCTCCAGGTCTTGGAAGCAGCCTGCAGCTGCTAGGACCTAGAGTCCCACACCTGTGGATGCTGGGTCCCTAAAACTTCTCCCAGCTATCCCCCCTGCCTCGGGGGGCTTCATGCACCTTTGGGGACAGGGAGATTGCCACTGCAGTGATCCCTCAGCCCTGGGAGTCACTGCAGCTGTGAGCCACTTGCCTGGGGTGCGTGGGGGCTCCCAGCTGTGATCAGCACCCCCTTCACCGGCAATAAGGTATGATGGGATCTAATGTGCAATTGTGTGAATCACACATTACATTCCATCACACTTTTGCCAGCATGTGCACAGGGGGCTTAAGTGTTAAGAATTCTGATACTCCAAAATTATTTTTTTCTTTTAAAACACAACAAAAATTATTATTCCTTGAGCTTAACCTGTAAATCAGGATTTATCAAGCAATAGGCTCCAAACAATAAGTCTCCAAGTGCAAAAGGAAAAAATACACTTGAGACCACAATGCATCTAAATTCCATAAATAACAATATTAAAAAGGTCATCTCCATGGCACAGATTTTAGAGCTCATAGTATGACACAAATGGGCTGCTTTTGCAAAAAATTTTAGAATAGTCTTTCAAGATATTTAAGAATGTTTTCCAGAAAGAGTTAACTGTACATACACATCAAGAAATGTTTAGTATCAACATGTTCCACTACTTGCCTGTATGTGTAGTAAACCTCCCCAGCACAGCCATAATTTCCCTTCAATATTTGCAATTTATATTTTTTAAATGTATTTTAATAACAAAATGATAGCAAGCCCAAATACTTCAAAACAAGATCAATGACACTTTGTATATAAGGATAGGATAATGCATTTAAAAGGAAAAAATGGAATGGAACATGCTTTGAAATGAAAGATGACAAATACTAAATGAAAAGACAAAATCCACTTGAAAATCAAATCTGTAAGGAAGATAAACATTCAGAATGAGGAAAAAAAATATGAATGTTTTAGTTTTCATGCAGTGCAGCTATAGTCATAGGCTGTAAACACAGAGCCTCTTTGGTATTATAAATGGCACAGGGGAAAATAATTAAAATGTGATTACCTTAAGTTCAGCAACCTGTGAGGAAATGTGCCACATAAGACTTTCACTTAAGAACTTCATGCCATATGGTCCCAGCAGTTCAGAGAGAGCCCTCATTTCTGAGAAGTAACACACGTCTTCATTCAAACATTTATTTTGCAGTAATTTAATGAGCAATATTATTCTACCACAGCAGGCTTAAAATTGGATTGATATTAAAATTTAAAGTAATGGTCACACTGCAACATTATAACCATCTGCTGTATTTATTTATAACATATGTAAGTACCCCCTGAAACCATAGAATCACCAACAATCTAAAAAAATGAGTTCTCAGAAATAGAAGTGAGAAGGAGAGAAAAGTATGGAACAGACAAAGTGTTATGGATAACAAAGCTTCTCTAAAAACATGGCTGATAGTCCAACATCTCTCTGTAACTATCAGACTCAAGCATGTGAAAAAGCTTCATAAGCAATATGGAGAATTAAGTCACAGTTTACCTGATATATCAGAGTACTCCTCAGCATTAAAAGTCAACTCATTTTCTGTAGGTAAGTTCACAAATGCCTTCATTGCTGGGAAATAGGCTATATGACCGTTGCTGACTTGCCTCAACAAGGTTTCCAAATACCTTGGTAGGGAAGGAAAAGGCATTTTTTTTTTTTTTTTAAGTATGCAGTTCAGCATACATAAGCATACAGTATACAGTTCAGTGACAAGGGGCATTTTTACATGTACAAGGCGCTTTGAAAAGTGCCCAGCACAGCGATGCTTGCAGTTGTATAAGCAGTGAAATGGCAGTGGTGTGCCTTCAAACTAGAACACTTAGAAAGTGCTTTAGGTCAAAAGAGCACCACTGCCATTTTCTGTGTGGATGTGCATTTTGCTGCTTATACAAATGCATGCGATGCAGCGCAGTGTGTCAGCTCGCATGCAGAGCAGACCCGATTAATCGACTGAGTCTGCTCTGAAGTGGTGGATCTCTGGCGTGTCGTGGGACAAAAATGTATGTGTATAAATGCCCATTCAAAGGCTTAATTACTCATCTACTTAAGACTTATTTTAATGGCTCATTAAAATGGTGCACAGACCTTTTTCAATACCATTCCACTGCACACACTTAACTGAGTGAAACAAATCTTGTTTGAAATTGAAAGCTTGTGAATATCCATAATAGACAATTTAAACCTGCTGATCAAGCAGAGTAATCGGATAAATGGCAGAAGGCAGGACAGGACTTCACCTTTGGCTGCTTACAGATGTTAAAAAAAGCTGAAAACCAGTGCTTCTATTTAAACTTAGTGTGCTCCTGCATCAAGCCCCGCACACGCCCAAAGGAGGCACTGGACCTGGCTCACCCAACATCAGTATATATCGGGCACTTGGGTGGAGCTTTTTCAACCCTTTTATCTAATAGCTGATTCAATCAGCTACTGAATTAAAAAAAAGAGCCAAAAAGCACCACTGAAGTGCCTAATCTATACAGATGCTACAAAAGCGAGGCCGAACTAACATGCTGGTTTTTCTGGTAAAGCACGGGTTTTTATTATTTATTTATTTTTTAACGTTTGTAAGTAGCCTCTGAGTGCCCATAGACATGTGGGACACCTGCTTTGATGCATTATAATTACAGCACGCTGCAACAGCCTTGGCATATTGTGCATTCAGCGTCCCCCCGCTTCAAAATGGTGAACAAGCTTGTTGAATGAAGTTTAGTTGAAGTGCCCCTAGCACCATTTTGAAGCATGGGATGCTAACAGATCCATCATCCATTTATTCAGTCCTTTCATAACCTGGCTATGCTATATGTGCTGCCACAACATCCTGCAGCAATGAATTCCACAACTAAACTATGCACTGCCTAAAAAAAGGACTTTTCTCTTGTTAGTTCTAAAACTTGTCATATGCTCTGTAGCTCTAGTATTTTCGGACTTGATGAACAACAGTTTCCTATTCACTTAGTCAACACCTTTCATGATTTTATAGATCTCCATCATATGCCCCTTCAGCCTTCTTTCCAAACTGAAGAGTCTAAGCCTTTTTAGTCTCTTCTGATATAGCAACTGCTCCAGGCCCCTGTTCATTTTGGTTGCCCTTTTCTCTCTCTTTCCTAATTCTGCTACATCCACAGTATTCACAATGTGGGTCCATCTTGAATTTGTGTAATGGACATGATGATGTTCTCTATTTTGTTTCCAATTATCTTCTTAATGATGCCCAACATTTATTGGCTTTTTTGGTCGCTGCTGCTGAGCTGACATTTTTAGACTATTATTTACAGCAACTCCAAGGTCTCTTTCCCAAGTTGTAACAGCTAGTTCAGAACCCAGAATAAGCAGATAGTATCATCTTGCAAACTTGGTCACTGCACATCCACATTTCCAGGTTATTGATGAAAGTGTCGAACAAAAAAGGGCCCAGCACAGATCCTTGAGGGACCCCACTTCCGACCTCACACTATCCTGAAAGGTCACTATTTATACCTACTCTTTGCTTGCTGTCTTTTCACCAGCTCTCAGTCCACAAAAGAACATTCCCTCCAATCCTGTAGCAACAGATGGTTTGTTCGTTTAAACTTTTGATGAAGGAGCTCGTTGAATGGTTGTTGGAAGTCCATATACATTATGCCAACTGGATCTGCCCTTGTCCATGTGCTTGTTAATACCCTCAAAAACACCATCAGATTTGTAGGCAGAATTTTCCTTTATAAAAACTATGATGACTTCCCTAGCAGATCATATTTGTCCAGGTGACTAATGATTATTTTTTATTACAGCTTCTACCAACTTGCCAGGGATGGAAGTGAGACTCACCAGCCTGTAGTTTCCAGATCGCCTATGGAGCCCTTT
This sequence comes from Alligator sinensis, assembly GCF_000455745.1. Taxonomy (NCBI): domain Eukaryota; kingdom Metazoa; phylum Chordata; order Crocodylia; family Alligatoridae; genus Alligator; species Alligator sinensis. Next base: position 1,095,866 of record NW_005842048.1, read on the forward strand.
TTTTGAAGATGGGTATTGTTGTCGACCCACCAGTTCTCTGGCACAGAGGCTGTTTGTAATTATAGGTTACATACTATTGTTAGCATTTCTGCAATTACACTTCAGAGTTTCTTCCAAACCCTTTGGTAAATGCCATCTTGTCCTGGTGACTTATTAGTATTTAGTTTATCAATCTGTTCTAAAAACTCTCTCTCTTGTCAATGTGGTATAGCTCTTCAAGACCATCTATTAGACAGGATTGATCTGGCATGGGAATTTCCCCAATACCTTTTGCATTAAACACTGATGCAAAGAATTTGTTTAGTTTCTCTGCTATGGCTTTATATCTGAAAGCTTATGCCGCCTTTCTGAACAGGCTAGTCAGTCACTAAGGTGCCATGCTGCCCTGGCCTTCTAAAATGGCTAGTCTCCTTTTTCCACCCAGTTAGATAAATGTAAATATATATTGAGCTTATAATACACATGAATGATTTCTTACCAATTTGTGTACAGGCTGGTAATGGTTGGCTCTCCATGGCTATCTAAATGTTGAGTTTGCTGAAGAAGAACATTGTTAAATACCCTTGTGATGTCAATCTGCACATAGTTTTCTATCGACTGAAGGACTGTCATGTAGGCTCTTACACTTGTTAACAGCTCTGAAGGTTTTGCAATCTCTTGTGTTGCTTGATTATACATAGTCATTCCAACAATTGACCTTTAAAAATCAAAAAGACAAGTTACATTCATACATTAGATGAACTGAATAACAATTCAGTCTTCCTACATGAATAAAGTACAGGATATTCCAATTTATCTGAATATGTCACTAACTTGCTAGTATGAAACACCTCAATTTTTTATAACCAAAGTTTAAAACAAATATATAATACATGTATTTTTTAGAGCGAGGTAAACGGCAAAGGAAAAACAATGTACCTAAAACACACATCCCTGATAACATTTTGTGAGGCTTCCTAATGTACATATTTAATACAATCAAGATATTAATAGAACTATGTTTTACCAGATAAATGATACTCAAACTACTCAAACTATTGGTCTTCAGGATAAAGTAAAAAACTCCTGAAATAGTATGTATCATGCAAATGCCTATCTGTAATGGTATGATGCATAAAAATATACTTAGCATAGTGTAAAAACTAATCAGCAGCCAATCATCAACTACTCTCAAGAGCATTATTTAGGACAGATTTTTTTCTTCAAAAAGAGCTTTTATAATTTGTCAATTTGTAAAAGATTTAAAATAAAAAATACCATTGAAATAAGCAAAAAGGAAATGTAAAGTGATACAACAAGAAAAAGGATTCAAAAGTACTCCTGCTGCTGTGCATAAATATTGTTAGGATCACAGGAGAGATTGTAATGTCACTTGTACACACTGCAAACTGAAGACAGTTCAACATATAAAGAATGGACCATCTACCAATTTCCTTACACCCATCTCTATCATACAGTATCAAAGAAGTTAGAAACAAACTCACTTAATAGGATTACTTCTACCCTGTACAAGTAAAAGACTGTTCTTTAGACAACAGCATTCACTGTTTTAATAATGCATTCAATTAATTTATATACCGCCCTTTTCAACAAAGCCTAAGAAGGCCTTACAACAAGAAAAGAGAATAACTTAAAAATAGGAGAGTGGCAAGAGAACAGTGAACAGTTAGAGAATTAGAACAGTGGGGGCCAACCTCTTTGGTAGGTGTACCACAAACCAATCCTGCACCCTCCCCAAGTGGCACTCCAATCCACTTCCCCTGCCTGATCTACTGTGCTTCTGCTCCCAAGCCTGATCCACTGCTACTCGTAATGCTTTTTTGCCCTGTCTGCTGCCGTGCTGCCTGGTCCAATGTGCCACGTACCACACACAGAGTGCCCAAGACACTTGTGGCATCTGTGTTGCAGGTTGGCCACACATGAACTAGCATATCAAGATGAAGAGAGACCCCTCTAAACAACTCTTCATTCTAGCTTTGGTAAATGCCTGCTCAAAATAGGAAGTTCTTACAGCACTTATGGAAGCATGCATTAGTGAAATCCATTTCTTAATTATGTATGTAGTGCTTCCATTGACATATTGCAAAGTGTTATATAAAGTGAAATCCTCTGTCCTTCCCTCCTACAATTTACAGACAAGGAAACTGAAGTATGCAGTATGCCTGAATTTGCACCAAAAATCATTAACAGGACACACAAATTGTATATCAGATGCTCAGTCCCACTCTCAACCTTCCAGATCACATCTGCCATACGACACTGATCCTGCAAGACGCTGAGCACTCTAGACTCCTTTGACTTCAGTGCACTTGAAGTTTCCTCAGAATCTCACAGGGCCAGACCATTCTATAGTAGCTTAGAGAGAGGTCCAAATAATTCGGTGTTTTGATATTAATTTCATAGTCAAATATAGATTTGCACACTCATAATTAGGTATGTGTGTATAAAAGATGCACATGTGCTGACTTATTACTGTCTTCAAATTGACTGGGCTAGATACAAGTTTATTTAAAGCATTTTTAATTGTAAAACAAGTAAACAACATTTACTGTTGAAACTTTTACTATTTTTACAAGTTTACTTGTGATGCAATCTTCCCTTTTTAAGACCTATTTCGGAAACTGTCACATTACAAAATATACCTGGAGACAATATAAACAATAGTCCAGCCAACCACAAACACATACAGGTTTAAAATAGTAAAAAACTAATGTGTTTATGAGACAGAAAATGAACCCTTTATTTAAAGGTAAACTGCAAACCTCTGGAAGAAATACCATTTAAAAAATTCAGAAACCCAAAAAAAGAAAAATTGACAATTTTTTTTCTCTTCTGACCAGTATGTCCAATTTCTAGCTTGAGACTGCTCTCAACATCCTCTGGAATAATTTGCCAGCTTGCTGCTAGACTGACCACCAATCCACAAAGCAAAAAATAAACACAAGGAGAGCCACAATGGTTTAGGATCATAACCTCAAGCCTCCATGAAAAATCAACAATATTCACTTTTTCTAAACCACAGTCTCCTCCCAAAAATATCCCTGACTGAAGTGCTCAAAGGTCATACCCTGAACCTCACAGTCCCACTGATTCCTTATACTCTAATATGATGGATGTAGACAAATCCCTACAAGAGGTGAACTCCAGCATCAAGAGCAGTGGCTGTTACAGTAAGAAAACCTCCACAGGAGCCGACATTTACCTTTTAGTAAAACCATTCACAGAAGGGAGAGGTCCACCACTAGTCTACACGGAAGTGCATCAAGCAGCCCTCAATATTTAAAAAAAAACCTGAAGTCTTCTCTTGCTTTCCTTAACAGGTACAGAGTTCACATATTTAAGTCTTCTCTCCAATAACGGGTAAGATCACTGTCTAACCTAACCCTGATTTGGGACTTGATCTTGGCTTGTGACCTCCAGCTCTGGACTCCTGGCTTGTGCCTTTGCAACACAGGTGACCTACTCTGACTATCCATACTTCAGTCCATTACACTGCCTGCCCCTAAGAACCACCCATCAATATCTTTATATAGACAAGAGCTGATCAGCAACAAATGCTCCCTTTCTTCCAATACTGTAAGCCCAATACCATGCACACCACCCTTCTTTTCACTAGGAACCACACTGGACCTGCCCAGGAACTCGCACAACAGTTTGGCCACCTCTGCGCAGCGAAAGAACTTGGAACAGAGCCACTGTGATAGGTCACATGGTTCTTCAATGGATCATGTACGACTCCCCCCACCTGGCTGGGGTCATTTGACCTCGGTCCTCTTTCCTGCCAGAGAGGCAGGGGGTCGGACATGATGATCCTTTGTGGTCCCTTCCGACTCTACAATCTGTGAATCACAAACACCTACAATAATTCAGAATTCTAGGTACGATAAAATCTGTTCTCCTGCATCCCCAGGGTGAGAGGTAACTGGAATTTTTACATAACAGGCAATCTGAAACAGGTTATCTGAAAACCCTGGAAGGGGTTTTCAGATAACATGGGGGGGCTGCATGTGGAGCAGGGGAGAGGATGTGGCAGCAGCAGTGCAGGGTGGTGGGTGTTGGAGGCAGCGCCACGCAAAGCAGGGGGTAGTGTGGTGGCAGTGGCTGCATGCAAAGCAGTGGCAGCACAGGGTGGTGGATGGCGGCAGCTGCCACTGCATGCGCGCTTTCTGGCCCCCCACCTGCCATGTTCGGCCAGCCAGCCAGAATATCCAGTTAGTTAAATGCTGGGTAGCAGAGATTTTACTGTACGTGGTTTTAGAAGAGGCAATCTCTGCATTCAGACATTTGTAGAGTCATCAACTTCTCATGAGCAATATGGAATTATGAATTCAGGATTTGGCTGATAAGTAGAGGAAAATATGCACATTTAAAAGGAAAAATCAGAAGTGTTGTTTACCTACACGTTTTCTAACTGATTTGGAATTTCTGTTCTTAGAAGTTATCAGTTCATCTTTAAATGTACGCTTGTGAAATACATACACAATATTTTTCAAGTTAGAACAAAAAAATTACGACTACGGAAATCTCTTATTTTGTGGTCTCTTACTTGGTAAAGCGGATTTCCAGGTGAGACGTTAAATACTCCCTTGGGGTAAACGTGTGTTCCCAAACCACCATGTTTGGTACATAATTGATTGAGAAGCAGAGCTCAGAAAGTGCAGTGTGCAGTTTGTCCAGACTTAAAAAGAAACACATACATACACGTTACATAATGAATGATACAAGCATTTCATAGAAATAAACAGAATTCATTATGAATGCTGCTGAAAAAAGTTTACTACCCCTCTGAAAAGAAGTTTGACGTATGCAGTGCTGGCATTAGGAATAATTTCTAGCAAGTTGATTTAAAAACTGTGACTGTACAGAATGCACTCTGTCCATCCCTATCTGGGGTCATGGAAAAGAGCAGATCCCCAGCAGCCATTGTAGTGCCCCTACACTCCTAAACCAGCATAAAATCAGCCCTTTCTTATTTAAGACATGCACCCCAATTTGTGGGGTGGGGAGGAAAGGGGACTGATTTTCATGGAAGAGGTATATAATATACAGGTAAATATGACAATTTAAGTACAAATATGCCTTCTCACAGTTGCTCTTCTAGTATGGCAACAGGGAATGCTGGAGACAAACTTGCTTAAAAGATTAGCCAACGACTTTCTATTACTTCTGGTAACAATAACCAGTGTAAACCAATCCAAGTGATATGAATGCTGACATAAAAGCATGGGGAAGACTGAAGGAGTAAGAAGAATGGGCTCACTTAGTCACCACCAATCTGTTTTTCCTCATGCTTTCTACTCCTGGTTTTTCCCTTTCCGGTTCCCCTTTCTTTCCAGTCTGTTTTTTTGACTTCTTGTTCACGGCTTGACTGATGGTTTTGGCACAATGCTTTGGCAGCAACTGCAACAGAAAAAATTCTTAGATTTAAAAAAAAGTTATGGTTTAGGTGCAGTTTCCAACACAGAAGTGTACACTTTGTATTTTCTTTAGCTGAGCATACAATTGCTATTTAGAAACACTGTCCTGCTTTGAGCAGGGGATTGGACTAAATGACCTCCTGAGGTCCCTTACAACCCTAGCTTTTTATGATTAAATGAACATCTTCCACCTCATGTTTCCCAGTTTCAAATATTTTTAACATATCCTCAGAAGTAATACAGGCTAACATGGAACAGAACCATTAAAATGATCTGAGTGGTTTAAGCAATTGGGAAAAAAAAAATCAAAGTGAAATAAAGGAATAAATAATATACAATAAACAGATATCAAAGAGTTTCTTGATAGCTTTGGAGATTTCTCAGACAAATTAAAATGTGGCATATCCCATTAAATAGCATATGACACACATACAATTAGTGTTAATTTTCAAGATACTTTGCATACAACTATTGAAATATTTTTTGCAACTAAAGTATAATATAGCATAATTTTACTCAAGAGTTGCTTGTACCACTGAAATTTAAATATCTGCATTCCACAGCTTCTCCCCTGCAACCAAAAACCCCCAAACAAACCCTCCTCAAAGTACTAGGTACCTGGGTTCCTAATCAAACTATTAACAAATAACTTTTACCCATTTCTATAACCAGCAACATTTACAGATGAACCCTTCAAAGTTCTGATCCTCCAAATCTTAGTCTAGCCTGTCAAACTCCTTCCCCAACAGCTTTACAGTCCTATCATAATGAAACACACTGATCCTAGCAGAAGCAAAGCCACTATTACTGGTCTTAATTTTAAATTAATTCAAAGTTTGAACTGCTAACAAAGAACATATTTTCTGTTAGGTTTGTGGAAGTAATGGGTGTTATAATGTTAATGCTAATTATGCTATGATGGCACATTCCTAATGATTTTAAAAAAAATATATTTTTACTCATCTTCCAAATCTGAGATATTGGCCCCTATAGTCTCACAATCTTTATAACATTGCATACAAACAGGCATGTTCGCTACTTTAAGAGGGGAGGGAAAGTCAGTGTTTGGGAGCATGTAGCAGCTGTTATACTGTAACTGCAAGACACTGTAATGATACAAGTGAGCTACAGCACCCTAACTTTAACCCTGGAAGAGGCAGGTTAGGATGGAGTGGCTCTGCTACACTTGTATCACTAGAGAATCAAACAGATGTAACAGCTTGTACTGGTATCCTTGGATAGTGATACAAATGTTATATCTATCTAATTCTGGAGAATTTATTCATGACTGAAAGCACTTCTCACCTGATCACTCAGCGTACACTGTTCTGTGCAAATATCTGTGATAAGATTTCGAGCTTGCTTAGCCATTTCATCCAAGAACATGTTACATAAGGAAAGACTGCGATCTCCAATATGATGTCGCTATAAAAAAACCCCAAAAAACAAAGCACACCCTTAGAAATTTGTTTTCTAAATTTCTGACAGTGTTACAATATACGTCTATGGCTAATTCACAAGATAAACTACTCTGCATTATTCCCTGTCTACCTGAATTTGTATATATTAAAATAACACATTGGTTACATAAGACTCCCCCTGCTGCCCTGAACCAATGCCCTAGTGTCATGCAATGTGCCCCTCCTTTGCTGCACTGCATCGTGTGGCCCCTCCTGCCTAAGCTCCCCATCCTCAGGCTCCTTCAGTCCCATGGGCTGTGCCATCCACAGAAGGAGAGAGGGAGTGCTGAGCGATGCCCAGACTGGGAGCCAGGACCTTTTGGGAGCTGGATATGGCCTGTGGACTACGAGATGCATAGCCCTGGTTTATAGCATTACATCAGCAACACATCAGTCCTGTGTATTTTCAAGTGAAAAAGCAGTTAAAATGAGTAATTTAATTTTAATTTAATACTGTTAAATTATAATTATATTATAATTTAACAGTATATTTAAACATTACCTCTTCCGGACATAGTTCATGGGTACAGCTCATGAAGTGAGTGCAAAGCAGTGGGAATGCAATCGAATATCTTGATTGAGAGGGAAGCTCCAAACACTGCTGAAACATCTTCTCAAAAGCACGACTATAAAAACTTTATAAGAACAGAAAATTAAAGTTTACTACTAACATAATATTTCAGTCAGATTCAGACAAATGTCGCAAAAGACTATCTTCTTTTACCCAGATCGACTAAATTATTTCAGCTACAGATCAAATCCAGCTCATTCAATTGTATGTGCACACACAGAGAGAGGATACCAACAATTTCTTTCTGCCTTGATCATGGAATAAGTCACTTTATGGTTATGCTAAAGCAAAAAGGTGCTGGACTTCATTTCTGGTTTATTCTTCAATGTAATTATTTTTTCAGTTATGAAAAAACTAAGTTAAGAAAAATATTTTTAAGGTGATAAAGACATTTTATGCTAATAGCCAGTGCTGTCACTTACAAAGGGAAAAACCAGGGAACACTCACAATAGTTTAAGTGGTATTATTTTAATCTGCTAGTACCCTAAACTCAGAAGTAGGATTGCCTGAATAACTCTGATTCCAAAATTCATCATGCACCCCCCTCCTCCCAGCATTCAGAAATATTTTAAATTCAAATCCATTCTGAAAGAGCTAAAAGCAAAATATTTTTCCCCCCTCAGAAAATTTGATAAACATACAGAAGGGCACAAAGCAAAAGAACACTTTGCCTAAGCATCCTAAAAATAAGCTTCATTTAGCACTGAAATCCTCAGTATGAATTTATATAGCCTTTTAAACAGTTTGTTTCCTCATTTATATATTTCAGTACCAAATATTTAAAATTCAAGGTTGTTTTTATTTTTTTCTTCCACAGAGCTTTTAAAAAAGTTTCAAAATCTTAGTAATTTTGGATTTGCTTCTTATAGCAAAAAAAGTTTAGTAAATACTTTTCAAAGCTTCTGGAAAGCTTTACTTGAAAAAAAAAAATGGTTGCATAGATATGGCAACTTCTTACTGAAAAGAACTTTGCCCCGTGAAAAGACAGGTTATATTCATTAATTTTATTGATTCTTTCTGTATTAATTCTGCAAGGCCAACACAGCTAAAGCAAAACGTGCTAGACAATTTCTCATTTACTGTTCAACATAATTTTTTATGATGTTCAAGTTAGTTAAACCAATAAAAACAGAAATACATGTATATGGAAAGGGTGTCTAAGGCTTATCTGTAGAGGGCATTTTTATTTTGGTTGGCTTTAATAAGTTTTGTATTATTTGATATCTTAGGCACTACAAATCTGAACATTAGTAAATCACCTGGGCTAATCAGGTTAATCATCAGCATTGTTTAGGAAATTCTTTGAAGTGTACTTTTCATATCATCTAGGCAAATAATTATTAATAATGTGAACTGCTACTGTCTTTCAAGTTAAGGCATATCTGGTATGTGGATTTGCAATAAGGTGGGCATGCATGTGCGCACACAGTCATTCTTAGATAAACCATCACCATTAACCTCACTGTCTCATATAAATAAGAGTTCTAATTTACTCTACTCCTTTGCTGAAACTTCCTAGATAAAATTCTGTTTAAAAACTGCACTTGCAAGAAAACACAGAAAACAAATCTTCTACAGTCAGAAAAATGACATACCAAAATATAGAAAGGTCTGATGTTTCCACCAACATCTCCACCAAGGAATCGACCATTTTTGTGTGGAAAATGATAGTGTTCATCATCTTCCCAAGTTCTCTGTGATCTGCAAGGCTCAGTGAAGCCTTTGACACACTGGTGTAAGCCTGTAAGATCAAAACGAGACAGAAATTTGACTTTATTGATGCTTCTCTAAAGTACAGTGCAGCCAGGTATTCATTTTAAAATGGCTTACACCAAGCATGACCAATGCTTTTAATAAAAAGGCTAAGTTTTCACTTAACCCTGCACACTCTCTTTTTACACTTTAAAGTCATATAACAACAACCAAGTTGTAAGCCTGATTTGAAAGCAGGTATGACCACCACCACCCGGGAAAGTTTCTGGAGCAAGATATTCTGACAAAGTCAAATACAATGTCCCAACCTGGCCATTGCTGAAACTGTTTACTAAGAAACAGCCTTACTCCCCCACTCCAACTATTCTCAGAGTTATTTTTTTTGAGGCTCAGAGATGGGAAGGGAACCATATAAAATGATACTGAGCCTAATTAGAACTGCAAACAATGTATATAAATAAGACTTGGGTGTTAATTTAGAAATCTATGCTGATTTTATTTAAACTAAGCTATGCAAAAAGTTCTGTTCAGGAGTTTTGCTTTGTTTTTACTAGAAATAATGATTGAGAAAAACTAAGAAAGAAGGCATTAAACTGTTATGTGCAGGCTAGCAATCTTCATACTTTAAAGTACTTAAAGATAGTAAAGGGTCTGGCTTTGCTCAGCTGTGCAAAGACGTCATAAAAGGCAGGACTGAAAAAGCAGTCTTTCCTCTTATGTAACTTTTTCCCCCCCTCAAGTAAAACAAAGGAACCAAAAATAAAATCTATCCAGATTTTGGACCCAAGATCTCTCTAGCTCTAAGAGTCCTTTTGAGTGAGGGGAATTTAAGAGTTTCATTAATATCTGTGAGAGTAGCAGAATAACAAACTTTTATTGTGTTACTGTCTATTCCGTTGGGGGAAAGTTACATCTCTAATAAGTATTCCTTGTGCAACTGCTTTTTTGTGAGGACCCACAAATAGGTGGACACATGGCTAAAGCTGCACTTAACTGAACAGCTCATGCTGAACGGCTCCTCCAAACCAGAAAGCCTTCAGAGAATGAAGAGGAGCATCTTCAAGAATTGAACAAGTGCTTGTTATGCAAAATCTGCATTTCAGTTTCAGGGTTTGAAGAGATAGCACACTGTGAATGAGGGTATGAAATTTCAACATAGCAGCTACTCTGCGCTATCTGAAATATCCTACTACATGCCACATTGGTATTCACATTGATTCACAAGACCAGCCAATTGGCTGTACATTCACACTCTTGTTTACAGCACATTAACTTCCCTATACAGACAAACCCTTTCTTTATAAAAGCAATTTTGCAGCCACTGTAATTTGTTATATAAAAATTCATGTTTAAAGCATGGTTCTTAAAGCACTGGTAAATGACCATCTTGAAACTACACAAGTGTTCAAAAGTTCTGCTTTCATATGTAGTCAGAATCACCTCCGTTTACCTTAGGAAAAAGAAACAAGCTTCCTGCTTTACAGAGCAAATATTATGGTGATAGAGAAAGATGGATTCTACTCTGATCAGGAACCAGATTTACCATAATCCCAAACTTTGCTTTTGTCTAAAGAGAGACAAGGGGAAGAGCAGCCTTGAACAACTCAACCAGCCTACACTGCCTAACAGCTATACTCTGGTATACTGTGGCACGAATGGAGGGGCCTGGTGTATTACTTTTGTGGTCATTCCAAGATTAGGAGACAAGCAGTACAGACTTAAAACTCTTTGATCACACCTTGAAAAACCACTCACTCTCTCTCTGATAATGGCCTCCTCCCTCCCTCTGTTCTGTCCCATACTTTTTTCCTTATTGCTGCTACCATTCATTTGCACTACCCATTCACAGAAGGCACTTTATCACTTCTACAGCTCTAGGTTTTCCAGTTATCCTATCATTGCTTAAACTTTTTTCCTGAAACCATATGGACTTTGTTCACTTTGCCCTTTAGCTAAACATTCCAGAAAAACATGGGAAAAAATGATCTCTTTGGTCTTGTCTACCTTAGAATGAGATACTTTCTGAATGAAAAGCCTTATTCCATTTGCAAACATTACCTTTTCATATAAGCCTGTAAATTGATAGCAAAACTGGATTCTATTCTAGACAGAGCCACTGTATGAATTTAAGTTTATCTTACTTAAACATAATTAATTCCAATAAGCAACACTTTCACAGTTTGCTCATAATAAAAGGCCCATACAATTCTTTAGTTTGCCAGAATGAAATCAGATTCAGTGGTATACTGTATGCATATCTGATTTTGAAAATGTATGAACTATTCTTTAAGGCATGCAAAGAGAAAAGCAAAGAACTTCTACAAAGAATTAAATCATAACACATTATCTACACAAATTTTACTCTGATATACCATCACAAACTGTTCTGCCTCATTTGCAGTTTGAGTGAAGATTGCATCATTAGTCTCAGAAACAAACCATTTATTACAAAACATAAGTATACTTAAGACTTACCTGTAATCTAAACCAATCTAATCTCATCCCTCTGAAGTCAAATACCTCCCCATCTTCAACTGCATCAGAAAAAATACAAATTAAACCATCTTTAAACAGTAACCATGAAGACAAATTCACATTTAGAAAGACTGAGCTTCAGTATAAAGGCTCTTAATGATATTTTTTTTTAGTCTTTAGGAGAACAAAACCAGATTTACCTTCATGATGTGGTAAATTCTAATATTATAAAAGCCTTAGTCTGTCTGTCCATAACGCTTTAGTCGCACTCTGATTAGTTGTCATCATGGCGGGGACACTGCTGGCCTGCCCCCCGGGTCCCTGCTCTCATGGTGGCACGTCCCCCAGCAGGGCTGAAGCGGGGGAGCGGGAGGACAAGGACAGCGGCACTGGCCTCACCACCCTCCCCAGCCCTGCTTCTTGGAGACAGAGGGGGGGAAACAGGCCCAGACCTGACGTGGTGGGGGGGGGAGAGAAAAGCGGGGGGGAAGTGGGGCTGGACGAGAGGAAGGGGCAGGCCTGGACATGGGGATCTGTCCCCACCCCTCCCCCCCCCCACGACGGTGGGGACTGAGGGGCCAGAGTGGGTGGGCGAGGCGCCTGGGAAGTGGGGGGCGCAGGAAGGACGGGAGTCCCTATGGGGCCAGAAGCAGAGCGGTGGCAGTGCAGGCACTGTGGGGCGGTGCTTTGTCCTCCCCACTCCCGGTCATTTTTGACAGGCAATTGGCTAGTCCCAATATAAATGGCCACACTAATAAAATCCAGTGCAAGTGAATTAAGCATTTATCTGGAAGAAATGTGTGCCATACACCTGAAGTGAAAAGATGGGACTTCTTCAAAAAAGAATTCTCCAAAATTTGTAACTACAGATGATTGCCTCTCTCTAAGCCTGGTAAACATTTGCAAAGGAGTACACACAGAAACTTTGCAGGACTATTCCAGGTAGAAGGCAGGACAGATGGCAGCTGAGTGTAACTCATTCAGAGGCATAAACTTTCAAAGACAACAGCCTACTTTGTCAGATGCTATTCCAGATAAGTATACTGTCTGGAAGCTTAAGAGGTGAGGGTGTCTCTCTGGGAATGGACTCTGGTCCTTACAGAATTTTAAAAAATAAAATTAAATACATTAGGATGCATTTTAATAGCAATTAAAGAATACTGATGAATAAGGATGATTAAACCAGTTTCAAAAGTTAACTTGTCTAACAATACTGTTAAAACTCTGTCTACAGTGTTTATTGTAATCCAGTTTGACATAACACTGCAATTATATGCCCACAGAATGAAATAAATCAGTGATTCTCAACCAGGGTGTCTTGGGGTACCACACAACATTAGTGCTGTTACGTGTGCAGACACCTACATGTGTTTTATAAGATAGACAACAGGTCAGAAGGGTTTTTTTGATACTATGCATTCCTATTTGAAATCCCAAGATTTTTCTTGAGTGGTTTACAACAGAAGGATTGCGCTATTATTTTTCTGTGGTTAAAAAAACAAGTGAAAACTAACAGCTTGCATTTTCCAAGGGGTGTCTTGAGTCCTCAAACATTGAAAATTACTGGTATAAATGTTCACTGTGTATTTTACATGTATACAGCATGACTTCACTACTTTAAAAGCCCTAGTATGCCACCATTATTCTTCTTACTGCTTATTGCAAGGTAACTTTTCAAAAACTGTTCCAGGGAAACCACATGGTATTCCAATGATCCAAGATAAGGGCAGCATCAATTAGGCAATTTTGCCTGCACAAGTATTTTACGACGGTTCAACATGCCAGATGCATTATTTTCCATTTACAGGAGCAAGTCTACATGAACATGAAACTTTCTAGTAACTTCAGTAACCAGTACTCCTTCAGGTAATTTCCCTTTTCTGAGTATACACTGACAATTCAAAAGAAAGGTAGGCAACAGGCAGTACTGGAAAAGGCAAACATAAAATGCTGGAAAGAAACCATTCTACGTAACGGGAAGTAAGAAAACGTTGAGCTTACCTAAGTACGTTATTTGCTATAATGGATTCTAGAAAGGCTTAAGCTCAAGGTAATGGAAACTTTCTCTTTCGTTCAACTTTTCCTTGAGTACATCTGAACAGACTCACCTTGTTTCACACTTAAGGAAGTCATAGTGTTGACAAAAGAGGACATGATGATTGATTCATCTTCAGGGCACACTGAGAGATTCTAAAACAAAAGTAAACAATGTTACCATAATTATTTCCAACTTATTGTCTATACTGAGAACATATCAAGAAAGCCTAAATCCATACGTTTACCAAATATGCACTACATTGAATGCTGTTGTTTTTAACCACTTCATAAAGTAAGTAACTTGAAAAGCAAATGGACTTATAGCATTGCTAAATCTATTATAATTTTCAGATACATAGGGATTGATATCTGTTCTTCTGAGAAAAGAGGACCAAGAGTTTACTGGCTTCAGAACAACTTGTATCAATATGCTAAAACACGATTGCCTCTAGAGCAATGATTCTCAATTAAGATACCTTGAGATCCTTTCAAGGGTGCTGTGGGGTTCCATACAATGTTAGCACTGTTAGGTGTGCAAACATGATTCACAAGATTAAACCCAGAGATTTCAAATAGGAATCCATAATGTCAAACATTCTGACCTGATGTGGCCTTTCTGAGCTGGCATTTCCCAAGGGGCATCTTGAATCTAATGAGTAGTGCTTTGAGTCTAAAAAGATTGAGAACCACCGTTGTAGGAATTTTGCTATCCTGAGCATGCCAGACAGTACCTAGATACTAGAGCTGCGGAAAGCTTCGGGTGCCAATCCAATTCGAAAGAGATTAGGCCCGATTCGGTGGCCGAATCTCCAAATCTGATCAGGAGACCAGTAATAAGGGTCCGAATCGATTCGAAGCTCTCTGAATCGATTTGGAGAGCTTCAGCGATTTGGGCAGTCCCCATTTGCTGCTGCATGGAGCTAGACTCGGACTCTGTGCCAGTAAGTAGGGGGCGGGGGGTAAAGGGGGGGGAGGAGACCATGGGGGGGACCCCTGTCAGGCCCATCCCCTGCCTGCTCTCCCAGTCCCCTCTGAGCACCCCCTGACCCCTGCCCTGCAGTCTGGCTGCTGCAGCAGCCATAGGCATTGGGGCTTGTGGCAGAGCACCCCATGCAGTGCAGAGCAGTGGGGTGCAGCAGGGATTGCCCCCCACCGTACCTGGCAGCAGCCACTGAGTGCAGGGCTTTTTTTTTTTTTTTAAAGAGCCAGGAGCTGGGGCCAGGCAGGGCAGCCATTGCCATGACTGGGACAGTGGGTGGAGGATGAGGCCTGTTTGACTCAGAGAATCAGCCAATTCAGCAGTGGCCGAATCTCTGAATCAGATTCCGCTGAATCAATTCAGGACAGTGATTCGAATCACCGAATCAAATCACTGTCCCCCAAATTGACTTAATCCGAATCTCAAGTGAATACTAGCTGCTTCGCACAGGCCTACCGGATACTTTCCAGACTGCAGTCATACAATGGGCACTAAATATTTTTCTGTTCCTGGTATTTTGCCAGTATAGATCCCTGACTTATCTGCATAGAAAATTTAGCTCTGACTAACTGCAATAAAAGCTGTTAAGCACATCAATACCACATTACATTTTGCTTTGCTTTCCACAAAGCTTCACATCAACATCTAATAGTCATAAACTAAGTCCGACATGAATGATTTATACCATCTAGAAGTACGTTTTGGATACTACGTTTTCAGATGCTTTTAAAAAAAAAGACTAGTTTTTGCAAACATTTAGATTATATGGCTACATAAAAATACAAAAGCAAAATAGTAATAAATAATTCTGATTATTGTAAACATTTCTGGCTCTTTACCAAATGTGGAATTTCACAGTATATTATATCACCTCACAATCATGTCAGTCTAATACCGTTTTTGGTACTTGTTAAGCACTGAATATAATTAGTCCCCGGACTCAAACCACTATTTACATTTTCTCATTTAATTTTGCCTGTAATTTTTATGTCGATATGAGACCAACATTTATGCAATTGTGAGAGTTCTAGAAACAAATTTTCTAGGTCTAAGAAATCATTTTTCATGGGTAACTGATGCTAAATTCAAAAACATAATTTATACCATAATTCTAATACATATGCATACGTAAACCAGTAGAATGATTATACTTGCAGTAAGGGGCTACAGAGATTTTCCAGATAAAAATGAGTGACGAGAGGATATAGAAACAGCAAATAAATCTAACTATTAGAAAGTCTAGGAATTCATTTACTTTTAAATAAAATCAATTAAGAGTCAAATTCAATAATTAAAAAAACAACAGAATTTACAGCATACTTGAAAATAAATTCAAGTCTACAGCACAACACATACTGGTAACAGTCTGGATAATACATAAGAATCCTATGCCTTGAAGTATAGGTTAGCAAAATCTGTGTGCCATCTAGTGGTTATATGAGGGTACAAATTTAGAAACAGTGGCTCCTGACAGACGTGAATACAAAAAAACCAAACAAGTCCCATGCTTTACCAGAAGCAACAGAACATTATTTTGACTGGACTCTGCAGCATCTGTATAGATTGCGTGCTTCAGTGAGGCTTTTTGGCACTTTCATCTAAAGCCAATTCAATCAGCTATTAGATAAAAGTATCAAAAAAGCCCTGCTGAATCGCCTGATCTATACAGACGTTGGGCAGCTAGGTCCAGCTAATGTGATGCCCCATTTGGTCTTGTGCTGGGCTCGGCATGGGGGTGATCAGAGTTTAAAGCACTGTTTTGGGGGTTTTATTACATCTATAAGCAGCCAGTAGAAATCAAAGGCTCTCAAAATAGGCTGCTGGAGCATGCTGAAAGCTCCTTCCAGGGATGTTGTAACATGGGTGGGTTAAAACGCCCTAGATGCCTTCTGTGGAGGCAGATTTGGAAGTAACTGTAGTTGGAGCCCATGCTCTTCATGCAGCTCTTCTCAGTCTGACCCCACATGCTGCTCCTGGAAACAGCTGCACCAGGCAAGTGGGACTGTCCTGTACCTCTCTGATTTTGGAAAAGCACACGATTGGACTGCGAATAGCTATAGCAAGGGCACATGCTCTGGCCACAACTATTTGCACTGCCCATCTGGAGGGGTCAGGCTGCACTGCAGCAATCTTTATCATAGTTCAGCCAACGGAGGTGTGGGATGTAAGACATTCAGGACAGGTAAGACCACCCCTCTACCAGCCCTTTATTCACACACACACACACACACACACCCACACACACCCACACACACACACAGCCCCCCCACCTTAAGGAACAGGGTTTTGCATACCCCCCCCACCCCCCGAGGCACAGGGTTTTGCCCAGAGCACAAAACTATTAGTTAACCACTGATCCTGCCTGTTTTAAATTTATTAGAAAACCCTAATACAGGCAGGAGCACATGGCAGCACACAGGCTGAGAACCACTGAGGTAAGTGGAGGCAGTGAAACAGTGGTTCTCAACCAGGGTTGCTGCTAAATTCAAAGAAATTATGGAAGGGTATCATGACTCTGAAAATGATGAGAAAAACCTGGAAACAATTACGTCTTATAATAGATGCTCTATTAGGTGAAGAAAATATTTTGGGTAATGCTGCATCAGCCATCTTAAAGTCAGTTCTCTGGGTTTTAAATCACAACAGTCTCATGATAACTTGCTAGGACTGGAAGGGGGGTAGTTGTACATACAGTCGTCATTCTCCTGTACTGCCTTTTACTTTTGAAATTTTTAAAGAATATTTTCACCAATCAGTAAATGCTTTCCAAAAGATGCGAGTCCTACTTTTCTTGAAGCAATTAGTGACGTCTGATTGTATTACAGTGTATGTTAGCAGCTTTTGGCCCTGCAAATAATGGGTGAAAGACACCTCCAAACAAAAACAGAACAAAACACTGTTGCACTGTCTTGACCCCATTGCCAAATAGGGTAGTCCCACTGCTGCTTTGAGCTGCAAATTTTGAGCCATCTGCTCTCCAACATCCTGCTCTACAAACACAGCCACCATTTTGTACATCTGGCAGGAAAAATAAAAAATAAATTCTGTTCCTGTCCTGCTGACTTCTGCAACACAAAGTAACAGCTCAAGCATCTTAAAGGCAGGAAAGCAAGGACACTGGTGGAGAACTCCACATCAAGCAGCTATATGATCTTTCAGCAAATTCCTTCTGAACAGCTAGTGGACTTGCCTTGCTTGAGGTACAAAACCTCTTAATTTCTTTACAATCACAGAAGCCACTGGACAGTGGGAGAGACCTGAATTGAGATGTAGAAATGTAAAGGATTCACCTGATCTAACTTGGCAAGAGATTCTTCCTAACAATGCTGAGGCACTAACACCTGAGGTAGGAGCGAGAACCTGATCTACCTCATGTAGCGAAAGCTATCAAGTTTCTGAAATGTGCATTTCATCTCAAATGGCCAGCCTCTTGTTATAGCAAAATAAGGAAGGGAATAAAAGACGCCCTTTTTATAGACTAACAAGACTCCACTGACACACACTGCCTGTCTCTATGGAAAGTACTTCCCCTACTAATCTGGGTTAATTTAAAAAAACCCACAAAAGAAAACCCCAGCTGTTTTGTCGTCTGAAATACTGCAAGGATGACCCCACCTAAAGAGCAGACTAATCACCACAGAGGAAGTTGTAGAGTTTGACCATGATCCTCTTTGCTATCAGAATCTTGAAGGATATTTGTCACACCTCGAAAAACCTTCTAGTACAGAAAACAAGGGCTGCTTGCAGATGTTAAAATCATCCCCCCAAAAACCCTGTGCTTTACTGGAAGCAGCAGCGCGTTACTTTGATCTGTCACTGCAGCATCTATATAGATTAGTCACTTCAGTGAGGCTTTTTGGCACTTATCTAATAGCTGATTCAATCAAAAAAGCCTCACTAGAAAAGCCCAAAAAGCCTCACTAAAGCACCCGATCTATACAGATGATGGGTGAGCTGGGTCCAAATAATGCACTGCCTTTTCTGAGCATGCGCTGGGCTCAGTGTGGAAGCACAGAGTTTAAGGTAAATCCCCCCCCCCCTTTTTGTTTTAACATCTGCAAGCAGCCAAGATGTCTTTCCTTGCACTCTAAATAAGAATACTGGCCCAATATATTGTCAATGGGAGTTTTGTCATAAATATCAACAGGATCTCAATTTCACTCTGAATTGGAGTCACTTTTAGAAACCGACCAGACAAGAGTCTTCCGGAGGACAATTATGTGAAGAGAATTCCTGAAGCAGGCAAGTGACGCAAGTATGGAATCCATCTCAGTTCATGCCTCTGTTAGCTTGAACTGGGCTGTATCTTCCAGGATAATAACATTTTCTCAAAAAATATACTGATAATCACAGCCGTATCAAATCTCTTTTCAGAGAAGTGGAAGCTGATGACAGAGGTATCTCCTGAGGAGATGCTCATCTTCCCAGTCAGTCCAATTTTACATGCCTGTGCATCCCAAGCTGCATCATTAACTTGTGTCGATCTCTTGCAGGCAACAGACAAGAACCAAGAGCCCACAATCATTTTGTTAAGTCTGCCAACCATCTGATATTGCTCATGAAATGTTGGGAAAGTTACAATACGCATCAGAAACTGAGGGACTAGTTCTGGAGTGGATCCCATGGATCCCAAGATTAACACTGGATCACAATCAAACAGTACACTTACAAAAGGTACAACTTTGTTCTATTCTGTTTCCTACATCTATTTAACATGCTTAAAACATGGTATGGGTGAAGTTTGATCTGTTGTTTGATCAGAAAACTTAAGATAGAATGGAAGGTAGTGGTTACAGCATTCTGCTGTCCCCAAATTCTCAAAGATCAGAAGCAATGAAGGGCAATACTCTATGTAAAACAGTCAATGAAAGTGTTGAGAGCTGCTGAAAATCCTAAAAGCCCATCAGATCCTTTTTCAGACTGACTGAGCCAGGAACGCCCTAATGAGTTGACTGGACAGCTTTACTGCCCTTAAACTAGAGGAGCTCCTGCCTGCCACTTACTAAAAAAAACCCATAGTGGTTGAAGTAAACTGAAATATGTGCCTTTGAGAACTACAGATGTTTCCATCTTCATTAAATGCAATATGGATGATACAGATATATAGATATAGATAACATTCATATTGTAATCAAGGTTTTATGTTCATAACTTCAACTTTAATGCTCAGCCATAAGACACTGATTTATTTTATTCTGCAATATTTATTATTTAATCAGTACATATACAAAGTGAGAAACGTTGGGAGGGAGTAATTAAACCAAAAGCCATGCCTCACCTGGACAAGTTCATTTAAGACTACGGCATCAAAGCCTGAAAGGTACTGCACATAGTATCTCTGCATCACTGGTCCATATTTTCGCACATGTGCCCTTAGTTCTTCCATGTAGAATATCAGTTCAGCTATGTGCCTAAAAGAACAAAAAACAGAAAAGTTTATGAATGTGAAAGATGTCCTTATCAACAGAAGATAGAAACTTCACACTACCATGAAGTTATTCCTAGACAGGATTTTAAGAGAGTTTATTTTGCTTTAACACTTCAAAACTTCTTTTAAAAATGTTCCTAAGTTTAGGAAAATCTTTCAGTGAGAAGGGATTATATGAAGTTATTAGTTTTACCCTGTAGTCAGAGGCTCTAACAGAACAACGGGTAACAAAGAGCTACCCCAAAAAATGTTTTTATAAGCAAACTCTGCTTTTTAAGGAAGCGCTCTAACAACTGACATTTTTTAAAGCTGCTACTCAATACATAAGAACTTAAGAACAGCCATACTGGGTCAGACTAATGGTCCCACTATCCTTGTATCTTGTTTCTGACAGTGGCAAAAGTGGATGCTCGAGGGAAAGCACTGAACTTGATAGATCTAGAGTGATCTATCCCATGTACATCATTCTCCCTGGCACCCATCATTATTGGTTTAGAGATGCCAGAGGAAAGATCTCCAACTATTCTGTTCAACGGCTATTAATAAATATATCATCCAAGAATTTGTCTAGTTCCTTTTTGAACCTGGCTATGCCATCTTTAATGCTGAAAAATCTGATATAAAATTACTACCTTTGTGACGGTTCCATGTTTGACATTTTGTCCTATGTAAAAAAATGGTTTTACAACATAGTATCAAAAATATTTTTTCTACTGTTTCTTTTTTCTAGTGGAACTTACTTAGACACCCGCCATGTGCTTGTTTAGCTTTTTAAAACGTACAAATACAGTTACAACAGAGGCCTATGTTCATATTTAGATGCTTGAAGAATACAAGTATCAGAGGTCTTGTCTATATTTACCACTTTAAATCTCAGTAGGAGACTGCAACTGCCACCAAAATGTGAATATCTAAACTCCTGTCAGAACACAAACTGCACTCTGGGAAAATGCCGCTCGCTGAAGGGACCACAGCAGACAAAAGATGGCAAGTGACTCTGCTATCAAACCTGCCCCCAAAACCCCCAGAGGGTTCTGCCACAAAGGGACTTTGAATCTGAACCCGCACTGTTTTTCAGAACTTGATAGTGCAGATTAGACCTCACTTGTAAAAGTCCTGAGTGCTACAAACATTCAATTTTAAGGTCCTGGTTAAACCAAGGTTATGGCATATACAAAAAAAGATTAAAACAGCAATTTTTAGAATGTTAAGGTAAAGTATGCTTCAACTGGCAAGTAAAACTAGGGACCATCTGTACAGCCACTTCTCATAGCATAGAAAGGTCATACTTCTACCTGACATAATGACTAAAAAATTGCTAGGAAAGTCACATTCATGCTTACCCCAAAGCAGGTAAACTGATTTGAAAAGAGGGATAAAGCCCACGAAGCAGTATATTTATAATCTTCTCCTAATTATTACCCAGAAAGGCCTTAATGACAGGTTCCCTACTGCTCCCAGAAACTTGGATCATGGAAGGTGAGATACCTAGGAGATGACACCCACTGGATCATCTCCCATGGCTTCTCAAACTGGGATTACAAAGGCTGATGCACTTTTCATGCCACCCTGAAAATATTCTAGGTCAGGGGTTGGGAACCTTTTGCTGGTGCGGGCCATTGCTTGTGACACAGTCTCAGCCATGGACTACAAATCTCTGTCCCTTGTGTCCCCCTCTGCCAATAATGGAAATGGTTACACTTAGGGAAAAACAAGAAGACAGAAGGGAACGCTAGGCAGTCAACAGATGCTGTGGAGCGCATAGATTGAACAGAGAAAGTGGTAGAACCCTGGAGACACCTCCTCAGTTTCCTGGACCCCATCACGATGCTGATTCCCTGAGCCGCTGTAGCCCATAGTTTGCTGAACCCTGTTTTGGATCATGTCAGATTGCTAACTAAATCCTGTGCTGACAGATGATGGAGAATCATGAGGTAATTTTCTTAAGCATAACAAATTGAAGTAGAAACATTTCTTGATTTTTGTTTTACATTTGGATCAAGTTGATCTGTTTTAGCCCAAATCATCTGATAAAACCTGTAGGATTTTACAAGCAATTTTACCAGTTCAATTAATTTTAAGAGAAATTTGCATCTACCTGATTTGTTTTTTGTTTTAGGAAAGCCATAACTAGAGTGTGCATATATGCACATTGGGATAAGGAAACAAAGAAACAAAAAGACATATCCAGACACTTTCAAAGGAAAACTGGGCTTTTGATTTAAAAGAATTTTAATGAAAAACACTTGATTTCTATGGAAAATTTTTAGGTAAACCTACTTGTCTATGAAGTCATCTGCACTCTTCTTAGGCATGTTATCTGCATGACGAAGCAACCAAATAATTTCATCACGAGCAAAGGATAATGCCATAAATACAAAAAGTGCCTGAAAAAGAAAGTCATTTGATTTATGTGTGTACCTGCCACAGCTAATCATTTTATACACAAGCAGCAGCAATTCTTTCCACCTAAGATCTTCAAAGTATTAGCATTTATTTTAAGGGGCTGCCAATACACTACAGTACATATGCATCAGAAATGACTGCTATAATTACCTTGGGGCCTAATAAGCCCGGCTGATCAGAGAGAACAGTTGCTAGCTCTTTCAGTGCAGACCGTAAAAATTTGCGTCTTTCTCTATGCATTGATCCACTATATTGAAAAAAGAAATTGGAATGTCATTAATTATCAATATCCATTCAGTAAATCATTACACAAACAGGTTTGCAGAACACCTGATTTAAAAAAAACAAATGTTTAGAACTAACATTTAACTTCACACGCTCTCTGTTTCAAAGAGAAGAAAACTGCCATCTTTAATACTGACACCTAAAATTAAGAAGAGTTTAAAACACATTTCTTTTTACCACTTGTCCTGTTTTCAATTTGCATTTTACACACTTTGAGCAACAAATATTGCTGGTTAACTTACACTGAAGTCTCGTGAATAGAGCTAGTATGCAGTTTTAAAAGAACCGCTAACAACTTAAGTAAATTAGAATCTTTATTAAAGACTTGAAAAAATGAATATTTCTAGTTTAAATACATACAACCTACACCCCTATTCCTAAATTTGGAACTTATTGTTTCAGGCATGGTTTCCTTAGTATTACATTTATATGTGGTCTTTATTAGTATTATTTAAAAAATGAATTAGAAGGTTGGGATATGAACCTGTAAAAAACCCAGCATTTTCACTTGATTAATTGCTTATATTACAACACTCAAGCAAAAAAAAAGTAACTGAATTTTCATAAACACCTTAGGTGTTTCCTACAATATAAACTGTTATTTACTGTAAATGCTAGCTTTAATTTTACGCTTCACAAAACATGAAGTTTTCAGCTGTTTTCTAACTTAGAATAAAAGATGATATTATTGTTTAAAATAATTCACCTCTTAACATCAAATCTATACTTAATTATTAAAGTAACCAATGTATGTTGCTGAAGGATTGCAAAATATCCTCAAACACCTATTAAAACAGGAAATTTTCATATGCTATCACCTGCATACACACTTATTCCATCTCAAAAATTCCAAAACCAAACAAAAACCAGAAATTCCTGTTTTCTTTACAACAGCTTTCATTTGGAAGAAACAAGAAAAAAAAATTGAATCAAAAGCCTTATTTTGAGCAGATTTGATGATATTAAAAAAAATCAACTGCAGTAGATCATTTTGCATTTGGAAATTTTCATGCGTAAATAGATCAATAATAAGATTTTGCTCAAGTATTTTTGAAAGAAAAAGCCTAGATCTCAAGAAAAAACAGAAAGCAAAAGCAATTAAGGATGTAATGCATCATAAAGTTCCATTTAAATGTGCTCATGGTTTATAACAGCAAAGTCTAAGTGAGGAATGAGCAATTCCTTTGGCTGGAGGGCCACTTAACGAGCTGACACCAAAACCCAAGGGCCACACACCTGTCTCTCTCTTGTTCTCTCTCCCTGATCCCCACCCTGCCTACAGCTGCAGCACACCTTGACCCTGCTGGCTGCATCCACAGCTTACACCAGTACCTGCCTAGTGTGCTGGAAGCAGGGCAGGTGCCTGCATCAGCTGTGTACTCAGCTGGCAGGTTCCAGGTAGGGATCGGGGCACCCTGGGCCACAGCTGATGCATCAGTGCTGGGCAGAATCAGTCCAGCCTGGCAACACACAGCAGCAGGAGATGCCAGCCAGATCCCATTAGTTCATGACCGCTACCTGTGGGCCAGATACAATCAGCTGGTGGGCCATATTTTGCTCACCCCTCATCTAAGTTATCATTGCTGGGAGCTTTAAGCTTTCCTTTTTTTCCTTTTCTTTTTTTAAACACACAAACAAGCAGTATTCAAAATCTGAAAGATTACAGTAATTAAGTACTCTACCCTGAGAGTTTTATAAACAATACTTACGCATGTGATACAGCAGCTTCTTTGCACTCTCTTATGTCATTAATACGTTTGTTGTAACTGCAAGTTAAAAAGAGTTAAATGTCATCAAGTACTGACAAATAGCTTCAGCAAGAGCTAGGGCCTTGGATATACTGGAAGCAGTCCCAGGAAAAGGCCCATCTTACCCTAACTAATGAAATGAGAGTTCTCATACAATGACACTAACAATAGGAAATACCCATAGCAGAAATGCTGCTGGATGATCTTTGATTAAATTTCCTGTTTTTAGTTTAAATTATAAATATTGTTGTAGATGGTGATAGCTTTTAATGCCTCATATCTACATCTCCCATTCAGCAGGGACTTTTTCATTCAGCACTGTAAGAAGGGCAGGGCAATTACGAGTTACAGGGCCTCTCTAGCTGTTCAGGTAAATGTGTGATAGAATCTGAAGCACAATCCACACAATTACACCTCCTGCTAAGCCACATGTGCATGGCAGAAGGCATAATTGTGGAATCCAACATCAGATCCTATCATGCCTTATTACTGGAACACAGGGAGCCTGGGATCGTGATGCCAGACACCCCTTGCACCAGCAAGTAGAAAGCTCCTGCAACTGCAAGTCCCACAGCCAACAGGACTTGCAGCTGTGGTAGTGGGCCAAGGCTGCAGGGACAGAGTCCCACAGTTGCAGGGAGCTGCCAGGAGGGAAGAGTCCCATCAGCAGCAGGACTCTGTCCTGGCAGCCACAGGCGCTGCTGTAGCTGAGAGTCCCTGCAGCTGTTGCACTTCCAGCCCCAGATGTGCATAGTGCACTGCTGTGGCTAGGAACCCCATCAGCTGACGGGACTCCCAGCTGCAGGGGGAAACCCTGCTACATATGAAAGTTAAACCTGGGCAGAAACCAGCTATAAAGTTATTGCACATTTTCCAGCTTTAATTTAATAGCTGGTTGGACCTTTTTATGGTGTGATAGTTATTAGCATGTACATGCAGTCTAAACCGGTAACTGTGTGACACCTGTAATGTGTAGAGGGGGCCACATCTGTGACACTTTAAAGCTCAGAATCCTGCACATAACACTTAGATAAAAGCTTTGCTGTTTGAGAGCCTGGATGCTAAATTATTTCAGAATATGAGACAGGGTAAACAGAATTACCAAAAATCCTTTAATTGGTACATCAGGAGGAACTGTGATATTTTTAAGCTAAGATAGTTTCATATTCTGACCTCTATGAAAAGACAGATGAATCATTTCCTAACTAATTCTTCAGCCACTGGTAAAGTTAAACAAAACCTCTGAAACACAACTTACCCCCTTATGTTTACAAATAAATCTTCTGCAGCTTTGTGAATATGGAAAACTTCATCTCGAAAGAGCGCCAGACAAGAACTGCTTTGAAGTGCAAGTTTCCAAAGGTTCAAAGCTGTAGCATCACTATTCAGGATTCCATGGCACAAAATAAACCCAACTTCAAAAGATAATTCAACATTAATGTGAAATGTCACGAAGTAGAAATATAAAGACAAGAGATAATTAAAACTACTATTTTTCTGCCAAAAGGACTACTGTGTCCAAATGCTAAACCTAATGTTTGAGGGGTTTTTTTTAAAACTCAATTCCCTTACTGTTGTTATAGGAATGAATTACTTGAACTATTTGGAGTGTTTAAATGATCACTTTAATGAGCATGGCAAAAAGTTTCAGGTCAAATATATTCTGAAACCCTCCAAACAAATTCAAGTCTTACATATACTGCAAGCTTATTCCAAAACATATAAAAGAATGATCTAGAATTAGAAACAAAGGAATCTAATTAAGTCAAATTCTACAGCATTTACAACTGAGCACAAATGCTTCACCAGAGAACCTTGAAAAGTAAGAAGGCATGATAAAAGTAAAACAAAAAACAAAATAAAGTAAACCTCTTGCAGAAAGTTTTACTTACAAATAATCCATTTTTCCATTGCATCCAGAGAGAGGTATTCACATGGCATCTGTTAAAAACCATAATTTATAGTAATTATTGGTTATATGCATTATTAAGAGTAGAATTTATAGGAAAGCATTTTTTCTAAGAAGAATTCAATACATTCTTTTCCTTAAAAGACTGACAAAAAGATATTAAACTAGTACTAAAGCTAGACAAGATCACATACATTAGGATAAGCAAATTCCTTTCAACTTAATGGATGCATAATACAAACTACATAGGTAAAATATATATATTAACATAAAGTGAGTTTCCAATTATCTGATCTTTTTCTTAAGGGACTGGAGGTAGTTTATCAACAAACGTTTACAGTTTTGAACTAAAGCATTACAATTTAGGAAAACAAGATCCTAGTAAAGGAAAGCAGAGAGTAAACAAAGAAATACAGCCAATACCCATCTGATTTCTGATACAACCCAGCAGCTTGAAGAGCAGTGTCCGGCTGGTAAGTCTGTTGTGGTGGAAGGGGAGGGGGTAGAGAAGGGGCATAGCAGGTAGGGAAGGGAGGCAGATCCAGGCCTCCGCAGTGAAGGAGGGATTGGGGTTGGGGCAGGTGCTGCCCAGCTGGGGCAGGGCCCAGGATGGAGCTGCAGCTCATCAAGGGGGTGCAGGGAGGGGGCATCACCCACTGCTGTGTGCACCCCAGGGGGACTTGGGGTGTGCCCCCCAGGATCTGTGCACAGCATAAGGCAGGCTGCTGCTGTAGGCGACACTGGGTTCTTGCTGGTGGGGCTGGACTGGGCTGGGCTGTGCTTAGGGTGGGTGGCAACCGTGCTGGGAGGGGACTACAGTGGGGCTGCAGCTACCCAAAAATTTGCTGTAGGCCCACTCCCCTCCCCGATCCTGGAGCACACACCTCCTGCACCCTCCCAGGGTGTGCACAGCAGCTGGAGCTGCACCCCGCCCCCCCCTATGAGCCACGGCTCCGTCCCATGCCTCACCCCAGCTGGGCAGCACCAGCCCCACCCCTTCCCTCATCACAGGAGCCTTGATCTCCACCCCTCGCACCTCTTCCCTCTCCCCCTTCCACAACAATAGACGTACCAGCTGGATGCATCTCTCCAAGCTGCCAGGCTGTGCTCCTCACCACCTACGTGCTGCTCTGAGGCTGCGCGCATGCACGGGGTATTTATTGGCCGCATCGAGTCAAATAAGCCGATTTCCGATAGTCATTTTTCTTTATATCGGTGACTATCTGATATCAGAGTGACGTATCTAATGATTATGTTAATATTTTCAAAAGTGGCTAGGATTTTGGGTGACATTTCTGAGTGTCCAACTTGACTGTCTTTGTAAAGTTCTGATTTTCAGAAATTACTGTGCATCAACTCAAACCTGAGGCACTAGTAACCAAAGTCACTAGTCATTTCAGAAAATAGGTTGGTCCCAATTTTCAGTTTGTTATTCCAACAGTACCCTACATATAACATAACTGTGGGCAGTGGAGCACCCCAGGGCTCGGTCCTGGGGCCTGTACTGTTCAACATCTTTATCAGCTATCTGGATGTGGAAAGCACACTGTCCAGATTAGCTGATGACACCAAGTTGTGGGGCAAGGTGGGCACGCTGGAGAGGAGGGACAGAATCCAGCTAGATCTAGACAAGTTACAGAGGTGGGCGGATGAGAATAGGATGGAATTCAATGCAGACAAGTGCAAGGTGCTGCATCTAGGGAGAAGGAACCAGCAACTCACCTATAGGCTGGGGGAAACCCTTCTTGTCAACACAGCAGCAGAAAGGGATCTTGGAGTCATTGTTGACTCCAGGATGAACACAAGCCGCCAATGCAAGGAAGTGGTCAGGAAGGCTAACTGCACCTTGTTGTGCATCTACAGATGCATCACAAGCAGATCCAGGGAGGTGATCCTTCCCCTCTATGTGGCATTGGTCAGGCCACAGTTGGAGTACTGCGTCCAGCTCTGGGCTCCACACTTCTAGAGGGATGTGGCTAGCATTGAAAGGGTCCAGAGGAAGGCTACTCACATGGTCAAGGAGCAGCGGGGCAGGCCCTACGAAGAGAGGCTAAAGGGCCGGAACCTATTCATCCTCCACAAGAGAAGGAGGAGAGGGGATCTGGTGGCTGTTTACCAACTCACCAGGGGGGACCAGTAGGAATTGGGGGAGGCTCTGTTCCCCCGGGCACCACCCAGCGTTACTAGGAATAACGGCCACAAATTGTTAGAGAGAAGGTTCAGGCTGGACATCAGGAGACATTGCTTTACAGTTAGGGCTGCTAAGCTCTGGAATGGGCTCCCAAGCGAGGTGATGCTTTCTCCTAACTTGGGGGTCTTCAAGAGGAGGGTGGACAGATATTTGGCTGGGGTGATATGATCCTGGCACCCGTTTCTGCCTGGGGCAGGAGGGTCAAACCTGATGATCTGTTTAGGTCCCTTCTGACCCTAAGTACCCCTAAGTACTATGATACTATAAAGGACTTGCCTTGAATAAACCTATATTTTCTCTCTTCAGAAGATGATTACAAAAGTACTGAAGATGGAGGCATATATTTAGAAGCTCTATGTTGGAAATTAATTCCATTCTGCATTGGAATTCCACACTGTTTTTCACATGGGACAACAGGTGGCTCCCTCTGCAAAAAAAACCCCAAACAAACTATGGTATGGATAAATGTATATTTTAGTCCCTTTAAAAGGGGGCAGGAAACTGCTGCTGCTTGAGAGAATGCATCAGCTGTTTTGGTCTAACCATTAGATAATCCTGTAGCAATACAAATCAATTAAAGGAACTTAACTTTAGATTTGCAAGAAGTAGCATTAAGTTCAAGTGGCTTTGCTATACCTGTACCACCACAAGATCATGCAAACAAACAGTTGCACCGTAACAACATTATTAGTCTCCTTTGATAATGAAACAACTGGACATCTCACTATATACTAATTCTCCAACGAGAAACGTGGTCCAATAAGCCAGTGTAAAACTTTTCACTTTATAGTAAAAGTTGTTTTCAAAAGTACTTAAGATAAAGTAACATACTGTGTCTGACTGTGCAGGATTGAGCATTGTACTAGGGGCGCTGATGAGGCTCAGAAGTTGTGCATTTCTCCATTGATCAGCTGAGAGATTTCTTCGAGGATAGACCATTTGGAGTGAAATTAGAGCATCTGAAAGGGACTAGGAAATAAGAACAAGTTTAATTAGAACAAGTGGTGAGGAGAAACATGTCATGAACAAGCCAATAAAAACTTTGTTTAGAGTTTTGCAAACATCCAAAAAACACATTTAATTGAATGCCTTCTGTATTTATTGAACAACCGTCATTATATCTAGCCACCGCTGCTAAGAGTTTGTCTATATAATAGCTACCACTTCACCATCCAGACAGGTGCTACTTGCTTGAACACCTAACACTGACGTTCAAGGCTTGCTGTCCTCTTGTGCACAACTGCCTGAATACTAACTATTTAGTACTTTACATCCATATTTGCAATACCCAGTCTATGTACTGAAGTAATTATAAAACTAACTGCTACATTAGGAGCATAGAATCTTGTTGCTTTCCCTTTATTTGGAAGAGGCAAAGTATTGAGGGTTTTTATATATATATATAAAACAAACAGGATAAAAGATGATAGAATAAAAATCAAATTAAGAACGAAGAGAAAGTGCCACATATATTGTATATGAATGAAGAAAAGAGCTAAACTTGCCAAATTTTAAAGTTAGTTAACCTAGGCAACCAGTTATTCTACTACTCTCTCTTTTTTCTGTTAAATTTAAGCCCATTCTCTCTCCTCTCCCCCTACCTTGTGCACAAATTTTAGTTTTCTGGGGAAAGAATAAATATATTTCTACAGAAAACTATGGAAAGAGGTACTGATTCTAGCTGAGGCCTGTAGGCACTATGTAACACAAACAGTACAATGGCAACTATCTCAATGCAAGTCAAAGGCTGAAAGCACAGTAAAAAGACCAACAGGAACGCTTCAATGACCTGAAAAATCAAAAAGGAACTGTAGAAGAAATGAAAACAAAGGTATATAATTAAGTAAAAAGGAACTGCATAAGCATACAGAATTAAAAATTAGAAAGGCTAAGGTGAAAAATAAGTTTCAATCAGTAAGACATAAAAGACTCTATGATTACATTAGAAGCAAATAATGGACCTATATTTCTATAAATATAGAATATATATTATAGGAATATATTTCTATATAGTTATTTCTGGACAGCAAACAACTGTTGATTCAGAGAAAGCTGAAGTATTCAAGGCTCTTTGCTTCAAGCTCACCAGAAAGATTACTGTGACCAGATGGTTAAAATAAATTTTATGCACAAGGGAGGGAGGAAGGCCAGTCTGCAGAAAACAAGTTAAGGAATATTTAATTAAGACATAAGTGTTCCAAATCAGCAGGGCCTGATTATATTCACCACTGAGTGCTTAAGGAACTAGCCAAAGTGATCTCTGAATCACTGGTGATTGTTTTCAAGAATTCCTGGAAGTCAGAGAGGGTTCCAGAGGCCTGGAGATGGACAACATACAAAGAATAATGTAGATCAATCATCAACCTAACTTTCAACCCTGGAGAGATTCTGGAACAAATTATGAAACCATCAATTTAAAACCTTAACAGATAACTATAAAGTAATCAAAATGGGTCTGTCAAGAAGACAGCATGATAAACCTGTACAATTCATTTCTCTGAAAAAGTAACTGACTTAGTGAATAAAAAGAAAGCTGTAAATCTGAAATTGATTAAATTAAGTAATAAGGGTTTTGACAGTGTCCCCATGACATTCTCATAAGCAAGCTAAAGAATATGTTTTAGCTATAACTGTCAGAGTACAAGAGTACGCCGGGTGAAAAAACACTCT
This sequence comes from Alligator sinensis, assembly GCF_000455745.1. Classification (NCBI taxonomy): domain Eukaryota; kingdom Metazoa; phylum Chordata; order Crocodylia; family Alligatoridae; genus Alligator; species Alligator sinensis. Next base: position 1,127,156 of record NW_005842048.1, read on the forward strand.
AAAATTATCAAAGCTTCACAGTAAAACTAAGGGAGCATTTCAAATGGGGTGTCCACAGAAGCACGTTCTGGGCCCAGTTTTATTCAATATGTCTATTCATAAACTGGCTGATGGAACAAAGGAGATTTATAAGAACCGTGGATAATATCAAGTTGGATGACAAGACCAGAATTCAAAATAATCTCAACAGATTGTACAGACGATCTGAAACCAAAAATATCAAATTCAATAAAGATAAGTGTAAAGTGCTACACCTAGGAAAGAGAAATGAAATGCATAATACACAGTATATAGAGAATAACTGACTACACTTTCTGCTTAAACTGCTGCCATCTGGAGGTTACAATGGATTTTAAGCTAAATGCAAGTCAACACTGATGAAGTTTCAAAAAAGAATTCTAAAATGTATTAACTGTAGCATCTTATGTAAGGCATGGAAGGTAACTTGTCTGCTGTACCCTGCTCTGTGATCAGTTTTTGGCTCTGCACATTAAGAAACGATGGATTAAGAAAAACCCAGTAAAACCAACAACAAACCCTTGAGGATATGTCGAAGGAAGATGCCAAAGATGGCGGGATGTAAAAGTCTTCCAATGCCTGAAATGTCATTATGAAAGGAGATGCCAATCAGTTGTTCTCCCAGCCCCTGGTGAAAGGGCACATACTAACAGGCTTAATTCAAAGCCCATTAACTGAAGAAAAGATGATTAAAGTGTGATATGTGTGGGGGGGATGGGACCTAACTTTATAGGAAGAAAAACACTAGAACAGGCTATCAAGGCATGTGGAAAAAAAAGGATGCATGGAATCTCTTTCACTGGGACATGCAAGAACAAGCTGGATAAATGTCTACTAGAGATGATATATCTATAGTTGATCTGGTCTTGGGGAAAGAGGTGCTAGATAATATTACGAGATCCCTTAAAAGCCTACTTTTCTCTAAGCATTTTGGAAAGCTTACAATATGTCTCTCCTGGTCACATACCTGTTCTACATGAATAATTATCAAGAAAAGAAGTTTGTGTGTGTTTTTTTAATATTAGTTTTAAAGCCTTTAGGGTTTTTTGGGGCATAAGTGATTCTTTCAATAAAAGATTACCATGAACCTGTGAAAAGTAGTCACACATACTTTACTGTGAGGTACAAATTCCTCCATCATCTTCTTTAAAGGATTTTCATAATCCACAATCATCTGTCCAAGACGTGGATATTCTCTATCACTAAAAAGTACAACAAGTATAATTTACCAAATGTAGCTACTCATTTAAGAAAATACTGGTAAAAAAAAATACAATAGGTTTTACCTTGCTCCATGGGTCATTTCATGAGCATAATTGTACAATCCGATGATTGCTTTCCTTTCTTCAATTCGAGACAGCAATATCATTAGAGTTGTGTAGGTTATGATCAAATCTAGGTAGTTCTTTGTTAAATCAAAGTTTACAGTCTAGAGATAAAATATAGACACTTGTTTTATTCTGAAAACCTTCAAAAGCCCCGTTATATATTGATTAATGGGGGAAAAAATCCAAATTATTTTAAAGCACTTTTGGCATTTTTAATTCTACTAGATTTTTAATCAAAATGTTTCAGTCCTGATCTTGCAGACTAATATACAGACTTAAACAATGAAGTCACTGGGACCCACATGCTACGAGCCAAGAACGCAGACAAAGCTATGCTGGATCAGGGCACTACTGGTTATCTGTCAGATGCCACTTTAAAAACAAAAAAAGCCCCGGGAAGTAAGTCAGCTCTGATATTACAAAGCATTCAACCAAAATGTGTACGTTTTGATCATGAACTATATTTTTATAATCTTTATTGTATTTTAATAAAACCTGCAAAAGAAAAAAAAACTGGACTTGTGCCACTGGTTTTCTTCTTGATAATATATTAAAAGCCCAGTTTATAATCCTTAAAAAAAGACCAACAAACTAATGAAATAACATAAGTGTTAAGAAAGTTAAAACAGAAATAATTTTATTTGCTTTTTCTACACTGGAATGTTGGGCAATAGTGCAGCTGCACTGGCATATAGATCTGGAAACAAAAACACAGTCTATCAAAGCATTTCACTTCTAAACATTAGCAGCACTTATATTTTCTGAAAATCAAGTAGCGCCAAGCTTTTATTTAGCTAGCAATAGCTGACCAAGTATCTGCAGCAGAGTCAATGGGATAAGAGAAGTATGCATCACTAGCAACTGACAATGCTGTAGCCACTGTTCCAAAACTAGTTGTTTAAGTCAGATAGTCTCAAATATATTGGTAGTTAAGTTACAGGGCTAAAAAGCCAAAAATTAAAATTAATCTACTTTGACTAGACCATGCACAAGCCTAAAGTTGATAAAATTTTACTATAAACATCTACCATGTTTATTAGTAATGGCTCTAAAAAACTTCTGAATCAACTTTCTGGCTCTACAGTTACTCTAAAAATGAACTCAAATTCTAACAAGTAATAAGAACATTGGTAAATATATAAAAATAGTAAGAACGTTGTGATAACTGAGTGAACACAAAAATGTCCTTCCATTTTTCTACATGCAGTTAGCATTTTTGGTTTAGATTCTAATGAAATTTTGAAACCTTAAGATATATTTTACTATATGAAAGCTTGTCTAGCTTTACTCCAACCATATAGTTGGTCCAATAAAAGATATCACTCCAAAACAATCCTTGCCCCCCTCTCAAAAAAATCAGAAAACTTACAATATCAAAGAAGACTTGGCAGACATCAATAGTATTCAGCAGCTCACAAACATGGTCCTTAAAAAAAGGAAGACATCCTTCATCATACTTTGAAAAGAACCTAAACAATGATGTCATTATACATGGGCTGGAGATGCACAGTCTGTTTCGATTCCTTTGTTACAAAAAGAAAACTACAAAAGCAACTATTTCGTTATAAACAAGACTAAAAGTAAACTTGATAGGAACCTGATTTGGTAATATTTGTATACAATTCAAATTGATTTTAATGCATTTGCTCTTGCTTACCTTAAATTCCATAACATCAACAAAAGTGAAGTAATATAAAGCCAAATTCTTCAGAATCTCAGATTTTTCTTTCTGCAACTGAGCAAGCTGTTGCTGTTGAAGAAACACATGCATGTATATTGTTGTTACAAGCAAGTCTATAATTTAAAAATTAGCTGAAAAAAAACACATCAGCAATAAAATACCTGTGAGGCACAGCTGAACCATCAAACTTGCTATGCAAGAAAGCCTTACTATGGTTTTCTAAGACTGAAGTTTTCTGTGCGCACTTTTAAACATACAGAATTTTCAAAACTGATCACTTCAGTAGGCACAGGCTAACATTAGTTTGAAGATTAAAGCTATATTAGTACATATTTAGTCACTAAAAGTCGTATTGTTTAGCTCAGCTAGAGACACAAATGGAAAGTATTAGGAAAGACGTGTTATGCATAATTAACAAAGCAGAACAGTACATGAGCACAGATTAGTATGAAAAAAATAATGACAAATTATTTGAGGTGGTAGAAATGGTGGCGGCAGAGTTTACAAGTTTCACTACAGAAAAACAATATGCTTTCAAATTCTGAACTTACCAAAAAGAATATCCAGGCAAAGCCACGTTAAGCATGCAAAATAAAATGTAGATACAAACATAAAATACAGTAACGGTTCTTTGACCAGTTCCATATAAACACAATAGTACATTAAAACAAAAGCAATGAAAACAAAGAAATGAAAAAAAAAGCAAAAACACTAGCGTTAGACACTGGTGGAAAAATGGAAGAGGCAAATGTGAATACAACAGCACAGAATTAGCCCTAACTGCTTTTTAGAAAAAAATAAAAGAATGAAAACTTGATAAACTTTTACAGAATATCTCAGTGATCAAGCTAGTCTAAATGAACAGTAGTAATGACCATAAGATTTAAATAGATGCAACTATAAAGTAAAACAAAAAATGGGGGAATAGCCTAACAGTCAGTTCATTCATTCTGGTCCCTCAGAACACCACAGGATCCAAAACTTATGTCAGAATTCCAGTTACTTCCTACCTGAATTTAAGTTGCACTAGAGCGACGCTTTCTAAAAATCAATATAAAAGTTCTCTCTAAGACTAGGTACAGATGTTTAAAAAGCCTGAGGTGGATTCGAACTTACACGGCTTTCTCTAAGTGGACACATTAGCTCAGGAGTCAAGAGAAGGCAAGTTCACCCTTTGGTCAGGGGGGTATACAGGCTGCTTGCACTGGCTGAAGCCAGTAGGTTGGGAGTGCTTCCGCACGCCTCCTAGCAGGCTGCTGGAGAATGCCAAGCGCAGCTAGCAGTTGGCCATCCCTGATTGGCTAGCATGGCCCCTTACCTCATCCCCGCCCCTTGCCAAGGGCCAGTTGTCATCTGAGGTGGGAGGGCAGCAGGGGAGGAGGGAGAAAAGGAGCAGCTCCCAGCTGTCCTGGCTTGGGCTGCACCAGATGTCAGCAGCAGCCACTACAGGAGGGGTGGGGGGAAACAGGGCCAGGGCTGGCCCAAATCCCCCTAGACATATCTGCCAGCATTCCCTTCTCCCCGGCTGCCAGAAGCAGTCCCTCCTCCCTTTACTGCCCTGTTGTGCAGGGATACAGATGCAAGGACAGAGACATCAGGATTTCCCCCCTCCCCACTGTTGCTGACAGTTAGCCGGAGGCAGGAGGGGCTGGGGCACAGCAGGCCAAGTTCCAGCACACCACCCTGCGACAGCGGGTGGGGGAGAGTGTTAGTTTCAGAGGAGGTACACGCTCAGATCTGGGGGCCCCTATGTTTTGCCCTGCAAAGTTTCCTGGGTACTGAAGCTTAGACTTCTAAATATGAACAGAATCACCTTTGTCTGAGGAACTGGACACCTATCTCCTGCCTAATCTATCTTGTGATCCTGATTAAGTCGGATAGAATGGCCTCGCGGGCCGTATTTTGCCCACCCCTGAGTTAGATGATCTTTGTTTAAGTCAATTTTCTAATCTGTATGAATTTATTTTACTCCCCAAGAAAAGAAAGTGTCTATAATTGGTGGTGCAGTGTAGTGTGCAGTAACTTATTTCTGAATATGGTTTTTCTGTATCAGATTCCTGTAGCTTGCTGCCACTTAAATTTTAAGACTGCTCAAGTGCACCCACTCAAATATACTTTCTGCCATAGCTCCATATGAATACAGATTACCTTAATGCACCATTTGAGGTTCATTAATTTTTGTATTTTTTAAATCTTAATCAAGTTAAATATTCATTTTTTAAAAAGTCACATGGGCATGAAGAATAAAACTAATTAAGGTACTGGATTACAGCACAGTTCTTTCCTAAGGAAGCACAACTGAAAATATGAAGGAGATGCTTCTTTGGGGAAGGTGCCTGAACTAAACTAATAAATTCTTATTTTAACAGAAAGATAAGAGGACCCACATGTTTCTGAATTTTCATGCATGGTGATTCTGGTCGTCCATTTATCTTCTAAATATTACAGGCCAGGTCTGGATTGGTAAACCGGGTGTCTAAATAGGATTTAACACGTGAATTCCACAAAAGAATCAAGGAGTATTTCAAAACTAGTCTGCTGCAGTGACCACAGAAAACTTCAGGCACCGAATTAATTCATTTATCTGTCCTTGGTTCCCGTCAATGATGACAGGAACCAGGGGCAGTAGGACCCAGGGGAGGCCCAGTGGGCTCCCACAACAGCAGGATCCGCCTGGCCCAACCCCCCAGCGAGGAGCCCCAGCAGGAGCTTCTGGCCTGGGACCACATGGCTGCACTGCACCGGAACCACAGGTAACAGGGGGTGGGGGGGGGAAAGGCAGGGAAGGAGCTGGTGCGGAGCTTGGGCAAAAGCAGCCCACCCCATGGCAAGCACTCCTTGCTGCAGCTGCTCGCAGCCTGCATGGGGCTGTCTTGAGCAGGCACAGGCAGCCCCACATGGGCTGTGAGCGGCTGCAGCACGGGGTGCCGGGCATGGGGCGGGTAAGGGGTCGCTTTTCCTCCCCATGCTCAGCACCAGCTTATCACCCGGCCCCGCGCTGGCTCTGGTCTTGCCCATTGGGGCTGCGCTGCAGCAGCTGCGGCCCCCCTGCTTGCCGCGCTGGGCAGCGTTTGCTGCTGTTGCCTGCCTGGAGATTGTGCCACAGTAGGCTGTGGTGAGGCTGCTACCGCCACCTCTGTGCTGCCCAGCACACGAGCTCCGGGTGGGCAGCAGTAGCAAATGCTGCCCAGTGCGGCAAATGGGGGGGGGGGGG
>NW_005842048.1:1133406-1157311 GCF_000455745.1 Alligator sinensis
GCCCCTCCCCCCCCCCGTGGCCAGCACCCCGTACTGCAGCAGCTCGCAGCCCACGTGGGGCTGCCTGTGCCTGCTCAGGGCAGCCCCACGCGGGCTGCGAGCACCTGCAGCAGGGAGCACTGGCCACGGGGCGGGGACGCTTTTCCCTCGTGCTCAGCACCAGCTCGTTCCCTGCCGCACAGCAGGGGGTTGGGGCTGTGTTCTGCCCCCCACCTGTACCACGGGGCTGGGGGGGCACTGGGAGTAAGCAGATGCGGGAGCACAGGGCCCGCACTGGTGTCTCAGGCCCAGCACCAGCAGGGCCCAGAGCAGGGGGGCACAGGTGTACAGAGTCCCGGCTGGCAGGGGCTCTATGGAGCCAGGCCAGCTCCTCCTCTCCCTGCTGGTGCAGCCCAGCCTGGCTCCACAGACCCCTGCCAGCCTGCGCCCTGCTCTGGGCCCCAGCGGTGCTGGCCCTGGGACACTGGTCCCAAAACATTGGGACATTGGTCCCAAGGTAGTGACCAGGAGGCGTGGCACCTGTCAAGGCCGGGGCAACCCATGCAGCCCTCAACAGCTTGCCAAAACTGAGTAAGCAGCCCCGCATCCAAAATAATTGCCTGCCCCTGATCTAACTGATGCTCAAACTGATAAAAGTAAAAATTACAAGGATTAAAGAGAGTTCTTCATTTATTTATGCAGTTATTTCACTACATGATCATTCATCATTAAAGAAAATTACATAAAACAAATAATATCGTATCTGGATTTAAATCCGATCAAAAAGATTCATTCCGGATCTGAAAGAAGCATTGTAATAACCCTGTCAATACCAAACAATGAAAAACATTATTAAACTGAGTAGAAACAAAATTCCAAATATAAATCACTGTTGGACAGCTTTAGGCACATCCAGACCCAACACCTTCTCTACTGTAATATCTGATCTATGGTTAAGCAGAGCTCTACCAGGGCTAAGGTAGGAGACTACCAGCTCATAGGCAGGTGCAACACTAAGTGAAGTAAGTGATTTAGTAGGTGTTATTTTCCCTCCAGCTGTTCTGAAACAATACCCCAACTGCGGAAATTAAATGAAGGAGAATGATGAGACCAGCTGGAGGTGCTGCTGGAACAAGGTGTAAAACAATAAGCCTGAAAACGGTCCCCGTCATTTAATCTCATCAAGCTTTTTTTTTGCTTCAGAACAGCTTATAAGCAATGGGCAATTACATTTTGTATAAGTAAATTGTTCATCATCTCTCTAAACATAAATGGAACCACTGTTGTGCACTGTTAATTGGTGATGTATCTTCCCACATTAAATTATATTGAAATTAAGTCAAAGTAATCCTTTTAGAGTTAACCCAATGTGCTATGAAAGTGTTAGCAAAGCAGTATGCTTTATATAAAACAAACCATTAAAAGCACAAAGTGACAAGAAATATATGCTGTAACTGTCTTGGATAATGGTGATATTGGACAGTGATTTTTATTAAAATGATTTGAAAAAGAGCTAAAAATGACAGCTGAAAGCATGTTGTGCTTAGTTTTTTACTTGGGTGTTTGGTGTTCAGGAATGTGGGCGTACTCCTTCCACACCCAATGCAACAAGTTTTTCCATTGCTAATTTCATAGTACTAAATATTTTTACTTCAACAGCTGCTATCTTCAGAGTCAGAGTTTTGTATTTTACACAGTTAGGTGATCTTCCCAGGCCAGCAATGCAAGACTTCTGACATTTTTGTTTTTTCAATATTTAGTATAAGTAGTTACATCAAAACTTAAGCAGCCGACCTTAAAGAACCATTTTAATTACAGATAATCTTGCTTTCTCTATTATCAAATGATAAAACATGTTACTGTACTTTGTATATATAAAATAGCTAAAAATATACCAAAAATGACAGTATTCATTCTTCAGGAAGAGTATCTAAAGTGATAGAATGCATCAGGTCTAAGTGGTAAAATTAAAACTTCAAGAACGTTAATATAAAAACAATACACTAAGGCATAACTTAAGTTAGCTGCATCTATTACCCCCAAATCTCTAATTTACCTAAAATCTTATTACAAGTTATCTGAAGCTGTTTTCAAATATTGGAAACTTAAAGACAGTTTGCCATGTGTTTTCTTAGTTAGAGGAAAGGTGCTACACTTTTTTCATTACAATCTATTTTCTTTAAAAATCTTTAAAAAAAACGAACAACAAAAGAAAAACCCACAGGAGCCACCTCATGAAATAGTTCTCTTCAACAAATTAGATTCCTGCCTTCCAGTCTCTACTTTTAGTGTTATCCAACACAGCCTGAGATTTTAAGTGCTACCTTAATTCGAATAGTGGGGAATACCTTGAAACTTCCTGACTCTCCACTTCCTTTTGTCTTTTTTTGTTTGTTTGTTTTCTTGGTGATTGAGAGAACTAATAACTCTAAACTCAGCAGGCAAGTGAATCACTGGACAAGGAAACAAGAATACAAGATAACTATGAATGTACAGTGACCCCCCCAATAATCAGATTCTACACATCAAAAATTATAAATGTATTATAATTGTCCATGTACAGAATCGAATTATAAGAGGATCATCTTAAAAATGCTGTCTTCCCCCATTATTGCAGGTGGTGGTGGGAAAGGTGATGAGTGGGGCAGTAATGGGGCAGGCGGTAGAGAACAGACAGTGGGGGAGGGAAACATGGTAGGGCAGGTAGAGGGGCAGTAGTATGGTAGGCAGTTTTGGATGGTGGGGAGCAGATGGTAGAGGGCAGGCAATGTGTAAGTGGTGGGGCACACAGTGAGAGGCAGGCAGCTTGCCCCCTGCTACCTGTTCCCCCACCACTTACTACTCTCCCCCCCCACCACCACCTCAGGCTGTCCCAATTCTGCTTCTGCCACCTGCAACCTCAGGTCCCCATCCTCACTTCCCCCTGCCTTGCCCCCCAAGAAAGTCTCTCCTCCCTGCCTGCCCCTCCATCTCCCTTCACCTTTGCTCTGTGCTGGCAGGCTCCATCACTGCTGCAGTCTGGGGCATGGAGCATGGCTTCAGCCCATCCCCGTAGCAGTGATGCAGAGCCAGCACTGCTCTTTCAACCTAGCCCCATAGCAGAAGCGCTGGCTCCCCACCACTGCTGCTACAGGGCCAGGCTGGATCCATGCCCCATACTGCAGCAGGGACAGAGCCTCCTTGTGCCAGCTAAAGGTAAGGAGGAGTATGATAGAAAGGGAAAGGTAGAAGCAGAGTGGGGGAGTGGCACTAGGGGCTGCGGGGGAGGAGTGGTGAGGTGTGCAGAGGTGGCAGGGCAGAGCAGGTGGCACCTGCTCCTGGGTTGCACCTGGAGCTGCAGCAGATTCATGCTCGATAGTAAAGTGAGAGGCTTTCCCCCACGTTAACGAGGGGACAGACCTCGTCTTCTAATCAAATAAATACTGTACAGTAAATTGTTATACTACTGAACTTTTTATCCTAAAATTATATTTGGGGATGCGGGTGGGAGAGGGAGGTAATGGAATGTAACAGCAGCAACACTAACAAATTGAAAAAAAAAATCCATCAAATTTAGAAAAAAAATCAACATATAATTAATAAATCTTATAATCTGTTTTTCCATTTCCAATTAAAGAAAACTGACTGGACAAGTCATACAGGAAAGGCAATGCTCTCTTATTTACAAACAAAAACTGAATATATAATGCTGCTTAGGCAATGTATTTTTTATAAGCCCTTAAGTATTAGTTTAAGGTTGCTACCTTTGAAATGAGAGTAAAGTTAAGCCAAGACTAGCAGCTTTTGAGGTATTAAACGCTTATGTTTCAGCAGCCATTTAATTTTTAGTTGTCTTGTTATCACTCTGACAGGACGTGTCCTCCATGTTTAGTATGAAACTTCGCGTTTTCTTATGACTCGCTAATCATTCAGGAGGCAGCGGTGAGTCATGATGCTTCACAGCAGTTCTTAACTCAGAATGATTTTCCTACCTGATCTTTCTCTCTCTCATGTAAAGTGAACTCTTGTGTAACACTGAGCACAGAACCTAGTCCAGTAATTTTGTTATTAAACCCGTAACTTTTATTATTTGTATTACTACTGCATCTAAGAGACAGCTCTGGACCTGAATGCCATTGTGTTACCTGCTGCATAGACAGAATAAAAAGGTTGTCCCTACCCCTAAGTGTTGCAACTGAAATAAATACTTTACACGTTTTTGGATATTTGAATCTGAGCATTAAAATCATAGCATGAAATTATAAAATATGTTTACCTTTATGTAGGACACATGATTCAAGAATTTTTAAAAATCTGAGTTTAAAAAAGAGATTTACTAAGATATGCTGTCTATACAGCAATATAGTGCCCCACAGATTAAAGTTTCATACTAATGATTGAAAACAAACAAACAACACTGGCTCAGTCTCCGATTGTCAGTCTACAGATCTAAAGAAAGTCTCAATTTTCTAGTACGAGAGGCAAATAGTTTTAAAATGCACATCTACTGCCACTTCTTTGAAAGCCAAACCAGCTCCATACATCACAAAATAGGGCTGTCCAGCTGGTGGACCGCAGGCTGCACATGGTCCAACAGGGGTTACCACGCAGCCTGCAGGCTCTTGTCTAGTTGCCACTCCCCACCCACCACTGTTTCTGCTGCTGGCAGCCTGGGATCTTCAGGCTCTCCTTCCCTCCCTTAGCTTCTGCTTCCTGCCCTCACACAGCAGAGGTTAATAGTAAAGGTCTATTTGATAAGTAGCATTTGGATGCTTCTCCCTTCCAAACTGCATCGAATATCAGGGTTTACAGCTATGAACTGGAAAGATATGTAACATTATAAAGGGGTTAATCTATTTCATAGAAAAACAGAGTACTCTAGAGGTTTTAAACATTTCTCATTAACCATCTGCAATTTGCTATTAGCAACTCCTGCCCCAACCTTTTTAAAATTTTAATTTCTGTTTTGTTATGGCGGTTCTGTTTGTTGATGCTATTAATTAGCATGCCTTAACACTTCAAAGATTCACAAGGGCATCACATACTTTAAGTCACCATTTGTCTGAAATCTTCAAAAACATTTGTGATGACTAATGAAACATTAAAAGAAAAACAGCTCATTCCTCCATTTTAGTCACGTGTACTATTACTCCTTCAATCCGATAGTCAGCTTGTGTTGGTCTCTGAAAGCATCAACTAAGAAAAATGTTATGGTAAAACAATCAAAAATTGGCAGAGGGGCCCTGAGGTCAAGGAAGAAACAGACTTTTACCTTACTTTAAAAACAGCCAATTTCAAGTTGATGGAATTCCTTTAAACACTTGTTTAAATGCTCTTATGTTACTGAAGTAAGCAATGCAGAAATCTGATTCTAAACAGAAGCACAAGTGAAGTTCAAAGGGCCGATCTGGTTGCACTGCACTCTTAACGAGGCATTAACTGAAATACCAAGTTTTACTGAACTTTCCTGTTACAGAAATCATTTGCATTTTGGATGAAGCAATGATGTAATACTTGATCAGTATGTTCCAGTCCCAACAATGATAGGAAGCCTAAACTGTTGGCATCAAAGTAAAAACTGTTCAAGGAATGTTGGTTGTAGCCATGTTGGTCTGAGGACATAGGTAGACAAGGTTCTTTGGGTAAATGTGTTATCTTTTATTAAATCAACTAAATAGTTGGAAAATTTGCTTTGTAAGCTTTCGGGTATAAACACCCTTCTTCAGGCACAAACTCTCCCTGTGCCTGAACAAGGCTGTTTGTACCTGGAAGCTTGCAAAGAACAATTTTTCCAACTATTTAGATTGGTTTATAAAAGATATCACATTTACCCAAAGAACCTTGTCAAAACTAGTTCAAGGTATCTAATCCTGACTAATCTTTTAGGACAGGGGTGCTAAACGTCCAGCCCATGGGCTGGATTTGGCCCACAGAGCCTCTCTATCTGGCATACCAGAGGGCACTGGAAGTTGCACTCTTTGGCCCTAGTGGGCATACCTGTTGTGGTTACCTCAATTTACCACTGCTGGACCCTACACTCCTGCTTCTCCCACCCTTGTCAAGCCCTGCACTCCAGCTGCTGCCAGACCCTGCACTGGCTCCACTCCTGCTGGAACTAGCTCTCCATCCTGTGCTGGACCTTGCCCTACCCCGACTTCTGCCAGACCTTATTCTCTAGCTGCTGCTGGATCCTGCACTGTTCCCCGCTCTGCCCTTGCCTCCACTTCTGCCCCAACCAGACCTTGTACCACTCCCACTGCTGCCACTGCCAGACCCTGTACTACACCAGCCCAACCCCACAGTGATAGCATTCATGTCTTGGGTTGGATCCAGCATGGTAGGAGCCCCACAATCCAGATCCGGTCTGGGGCCCCATGTGAGTTTGACACCCCTGTTTTAGGGGTCAAAGCTACTCAAATGAAGACACGTCATGAAAGGAAAACTCAGTCAACTTCACATAAATGATCTTGCCCTGGAAAGAAATTAGCCTAGATTGGAAGTGTAACTGATTCAAGGATAAATCTGTGCCTGCAACTTTCACTTGGGGCAGCTAAGGTATAGGATATCCCATGCGTGGATCCACGGTCTTAATCCTCTTATGTTAAGAAGTGCTGCATCAGTGGGCTCTGGAAGGTTAATTTTTTAGTATTTTGGCATTAAAGCTATACAATTATGTCAAAACATGAACAAAAACTATTCAAGTACCTTTATGACAGAAATAATATGCACAGTGAAGGAAAAAGAATATCCCACGTGTATTTCTGGCTTAGTTACAAGTTACCATGAACTATACTAAGACTCTTCTCCTGTAAGGCTGCAGTGATGTATCTGGGAAACAGGAGTTTGTCAAAGAAGTGAGACAGTATTCCAGAGAAACTGAGAAAGAGAAATCAAATTATTTGTAAGCATATTTTTAATCCTTTACGTATTTTCAGCTGAAATTGTCTCTCTAGTAAAAAGCAGCCTGTCCCAAACTTTGTAAACATGAGGATATGTTGATTACTATATTGTTTTCTAACAAGTAGGCAACATTTTTGAAGCCAAATACAGCATAAAACTCTCATTCTAAACTCCAAGATATTTTTCCAATACTATGGAAACTATGTAGGCGAAACTAGACAAAAATTACACACCAGGATGAATGATCACAGGAAAAAAAGATAAGACAAAGACACATGATCATAGGTAGGAGAACATTTTTCCTACAACACTTACTCGCTTTCTGACCTCACAATCCTTGCACTCAAGAGAAAATTTACAAAACAACTTCAGAAGATGGGAACAAAAATTCATATCTTAGTGGATGCTAAAAACTAGGAACTAAGTTGACATTGACTTTATTGGTCATCTTAATCTGTGCGTTACTTCTGCTAATGCCTCTCCATTCCACAGGCAAGAGGTGGGCAGAGTCTGGTCTGTGGTAGACTCCATTTCCCAGCAGCCCCTGTGGTAGCAGCTCCTTCTGGCTGCTGCCACCGGACTCAACCCCACTGCTTGGGCATCCTGACCCCAGCAGTGGGTGTGGAGTGGATGGGTCAGTATCTGTGCAAGCAGGGTGCGCGGTCTGGCAGCCAGGATGGGACTGCAAGTGAGAGTGAGATGGGCAGGCAGAACCAGGGAGACCCTGAATTTGTTTTGTTTTGGTTTTTTTTGTTTGTTTTTTTTTTGGGGGGGTTGTGCTCCGGGGGCGGGGAGCAGGCACAGCAGGGCCAGGGCCAGGGCACAGCCGATCCGCTGCCCTCACACCCGAGACTAGCATGAGTTCTGCGGGAAAAGGCGTGCAGGCAGTGGCTTGCAGATCTATGCCCTGGCTCTTGCCCCATGCTGTCATTGTTGTGAGATCCCAGCTCCAAAGCAGCTCCCTGCCCAGCTGCGCGTCCTGCCATGCCACTCTGGGCTGGTCTCCATGGAGACCCCTGTCACAGCCCTGCTGCTTTTGGGGTGTCCCTGGAGACCAGCCAGTTCTGCGGGAAAAGGCGTGCAGGCAGTGGCTTGCAGATCTATGCCCTGGCTCTTGCCCCATGCTGTCATTGTTGTGAGATCCCAGCTCCAAAGCAGCTCCCTGCCCAGCTGCGCGTCCTGCCATGCCACTCTGGGCTGGTCTCCATGGAGACCCCTGTCACAGCCCTGCTGCTTTTGGGGTGTCCCTGGAGACCAGCCAGGAGTAGTGCAAGCAGGGGCTGCTGAAAAATGGAGTCCAGCCACTGGCCGGACCCGCCATTTTGCCCACCCCTGCCACAGGCAATAATAAACCTCTACCCTCCCTTGAATGGCCTTGATCTTCCACTAATCAAGTTAACCTTCTTCCTGCATTCTATTGACATATGGAGTTTTAGACAGGTCATTGTTCTCTCTGTTACTTAGCTCAAGCTGCATCTGTTCCCTTTTCAGATCTGAGAAAGGGGATACTTTGTGCCCAAAAGCTTGTCTAAATCTCTCCCAACTGTGCAGATGGTCCAATAAAAGATATCACCCACAAAAATCCTTGCCTCTGGCATATTTTCTGGACCATCACAGCAACAACATCCATCCAAACCTATGAAAAACCTTATGGACTTAAATGACCCTAGGATAGGGTGACCATATGTCCCAATTTGGCCAGGACAGTTCCAGATTTCGTAGGCTGGTTGTTGAAAATTGAAACAGAAATCCTGGAATTGCAGGGTACAGGGCACAGTCCAGCAGCGAGGTGGCATGGCATGCCAGGCCTCCCCACCAGACATTACCTACGCCTGCCTGCAGCAGTGCTGCTGGGGTGGGGGCAGTCCCCCAAATTTTCTTAAAAATAATATGCTCACTCTATGCTAGGATTTCCCTCTTGCCTTTTGGGGTTAGTTTTTTAATTAACAGCTTGGGTGTCTAAATGAAAGAGCTAAGCTCTTTTAAAATCTGGTCCTGTGCATCTAAAGATAGTGTGAATGGAACAGGACAAGAGAACTAAGCTGTTATTTCCTTAGTGCTGATAAACCTCTGCCCTTTTGTTACTATTGAAAAATGAACCTCCTTAAGGCAGCTTCTTTTGACAACTGCTCCTCAGATCTGAAGTCAGGGTTCTAAAAGAACCATCTACCTTCATGGACATCTATATGTTCCTACTTCTGGATGTGTGCAACAGATCCAGTCACCATTCTGTCCCCATAAGCCCTAGAGAGAAGAGGGAAAAGATGGGGAAGGGCTTTTTTTTTTTTTTTTTTAAATGAAGGTAAGTATTCCCAACCCTGGATGATCTCACCAGAGGTTTTGATCTTGTCAGCAGAGATGGTTTGTTCCAAATCCCGAGTAAGATTTGCAGCCCCCTCTCAAGCTTCTGAAAATCATCGAGTCCTTCCCATGTTGGCATGAGCTGAACGGTTTCATTTGATGGGTCACGTTAGGAAGAATTTGAAATTAAGAGTGGTATCAAATAGGGCTGTGTCCTAGCTCCAAAGCTTTTTGGGATTTTCTTCACTGTTCTACTCAAATATGCATTCAGAGGCCCTTCAGCAGTATACCTTCAAACCAGATCCGATGGGAAATTCTTTAACTTCACTCATCTCAAAGCGAAAACGAAAACCCGAGAAGTTCTTGTCTGTGAAATGCTCTTTGCTAATGATGCAGCAATTGTTAGTCATTCAGAAGCAGCACTGCAAACAAAGTCTCATGGATTGCTTTGTCCATGCTTTGTAATGATCACCCTCTTGAAGTTAGAGTAAATGATGAAAGCAAGGAAGTGATTAAAAAAATTGCTTACTGGGCTCCACCATCTTGCAGAATCTTAGTTTGAAAGCCGAAATTAACACTTGCATCAGAAAGGCAAGTAACACAACGGCTAAACTTTAACAGAGCACTCGCTCTATTTACAAAGACACCTGTCTACCATGCTTGCGTACTTAGCTCTGTATTGTACAGCAGTGAAATGCGGACTCCTTATGCCAAGGAAGAAAGAAAACTGAACAGTTTCCATTCTTGATGTCTCCGCCATATCCCGGGCATAATATGATGTGATAAAATCTACAACTTTGCTGTTCTGGAACGGGCCAAGATACCCAGTATATTCATGCTTCTGAAACAGAGACACCTCCGTTTGTTAGGACATGTGAATCATATGAATAATGTCTGAATCCCCAAGGATGTACTCCACGGTGAACAGGCCACTGACAAATATCAACTCGGATGGCCCAAACTCCATTTTGTTGATGTGTGCAAGGAAGAGCTTCATGAGCTGCACGTCGATGGCCAGCGCTGGGAATCGATTGCTTTGGACTACTGCAAGTGGTGCTAAGCAGGGCCTACGTCACCACTTTATGACAGAGAGGGTCAATGATGAGATAGAGAAGAGGCATCAGATGCAGGCAAGAAAAGACGGTATTCAGCATGCCAGCGCAAGTGCAACTGAGTTAGTATGTGCAACCTGCCAGAGGGTCTGCTTGTCATGCATTAGACTCCTCAGTCACTCATGTAGCTGTGGTGGTACCTGGTAACCCATCAAAGACACCATCTCCACGGTTTCCCAAGACCAAGGGCTGCTCATGATGATGATTTCCCCTCCCACCTCCTCTGTGCTCAGCGCCATGGCCCCACCTCTTTCATTTCCCCTGTCCCGCAAGGGACTACCTGACCTGGGGGCTGGAGTAGCCCCAGAGCCACTCCTGTCCTTCGTCAGCCAGGGTTAGTAACAATAATTGGGAGCAGGTGGGTTCCTCTTCCCTGCTTGATTTTGTTCCCCTCTCTCCACAATATGTTTTCCCCAACTCAGAAGCAGACTCAGGAAGGGGGAACCTGCCACCAATGCTACTGTCCCCAGCTGAGCCCAGTTCCCTGTGCACCCTGGCTGGAGCAGAACAAGAGAAACTCTGGAGCTCCCCCTGGCACCCAGGGCAGTCAGGGACAGGGGGAGGAGGGGAAGGACGGGGATGTGCAGTGCCACTGAGCATGGAGGGGATGGGGTGTTGGGATGGGGGAGGGTAGGATTCATACCTGCTTCAGGACCTAAAAATATCCTCTGCAGATGCTCCCACAGTGTATTATGAAAGGGGGATGCAATCGTGTCATTGCACCCCCTCAGGATCACCCTGGCATTATTTTACATGCAGCCTAACCCAACTGTCCACAATTACGGTTTGGAGTACAACCTTGCTAAGTCTTAAGACAGACATCAACTTGAAATCTGTGCTATTTAAATGCAAAGTAAAATTACTCTTGTGAGCTATAAATGCCAATAGTTGTCCACTGCCAGTTAAGGCTTTACAAATTGCATTTTCTATCTGTAATATTTCTGTAATCTACCACTGTGTAAAACGCAAAAAGGGGATACTGACTTTAAAGGCAAAATGATCAGACCACTAAAAGTTTTGTCAAGAAAGTGCAGGATTGAGGGAAAATGGTCACAAGTCTCTGTTATAATGTATTATGTGAAAAATGTTCACAAAATATTATTTTAAAATTGATGTCCTTAGGCATGCCAAAGGAGCTCCATTTCCCAGCAACACTAACAATAGCTTCTAAATGAATCCTAAACTCATCCAAGAATTTTATTTTTATTTTTTGTCTATTTCCAAGTGAAAAATCTTTATCTGTCTGCTCAGCTGTAAATACCTCCTTCATACCCTTCTGCTATCTCTCCCTTTGAATAAAGTATTATCCAAATGAGGATCCATGTATGTCCCTCAATCAAGGACTGTTTAAATTCACCAGTAACATATCGCTTAGTGGAGAGATCAAGACGAAATTTAAGTGATAATATAAAAAAAATACTGACAGGCAAATCAAATATCCTGTGGGGCATGAAAGATATATACTAGACATGCATAAGCTTAGGAAAGGAGGGCAATCTGTGTTCGTTCCAGAGCAACTGTCCCTAAATAAAGGGTCTTCCCCCCAATTAGCATTTCTTCTGGGACAACAGAATAAGTAAAAAACTAAAATTTTGGGATATATTTTCACATCATACAGGGTAACTTGTTGACATACGCTTCTTCCATTACTACTTTGACGAAATATGCAATGTAGAGCAGATATGTAAAAAAATATAATCAGATCCCATTACTTAAACAAAGAATTTATTTTTTCTACTTCACAACCACTTCAGAGAAGTTGCATGAACTTTTATTTGATAAACTCAGTTTGACAATCTCAGGATAAATTAAGGTTGATACATGTTCTGCTGTCAGACAGCGTTTGTATTCTCACGCAGAACCTGGAACACCCAGTATGTTTAGCAGGAAGCAGGCCCAATAAACAGGAAACCAGAGACATAGGCAAGTTAACTCGCCTCTTAATATCTAAAATTTACCTTTCATTAAGCAGAGATAATAGCTAATCCCTTTGTAAAGAACCTTGTCTTTGGATAAAACATGCTAAGACTTGGGTACAATGAATTTAATTCCAATAACAATCCCTTGCTTTCTTTCAGGGTACAGAACAGAGGTGTTAGACTCACCCCACCCCGTGCAGGATCCACAGGGCAAGTGGTAGAGGCAGTAGGGTCAGCAGTTGCAGCAACAGAGGTGGGAGGGAAAGTAGCTGTGAACCAAGTAGTCACACTTGCTGTCCTGGAGCCAGTGACAGGGCGAATAGGGCACAGCCTTCACTTGGCCCTTGCCACTAACAGCCATAACCAATGGGGCCCCGGATTTTGCAGCAGCCTTCACATCCTGCTACCTCTGTCCCCAAATTCCCTGGCCAGATTAAGCAGCTCTAAGGGCTGGATGCAGCCTATGGGGCTGTACATTTTGACACCCCTGGTATAGATGGTAACACACAGACACACCCTCTTACAAAATGTGTTCTCAGAGCTTTGCAGAAAGGCACTGCAACACACCTTGCAAAATACCTTTACCTACAGACTATTCTGAATGAAAGCAAAGATATTTGAAGGAAACCATCCTCCCACCCTGTCTCAATAAACAAGCTTTTAATTGATTTCCTCAAGAGCTGAACCCAAACTGACATAAGCCACAAATCTCTCTTCCCAAAAGACTCTTGAAAAAGGACTTTTAAAATCAGATGGATTAGGCAGCCCTGGTAACTAATGACTGCTCCTCCAATTTGGTACTCTCAAATGTTATATTAAGACTTAAATTTATAACACATAACACTTCCAAACGATAAGAAATGAATATTTCCTATTGCTAGATGGTTCATTCCCTGCCCTACTCCAACATGCTTATGAGTTTGGACTAATACTTTTTCAAGCATCTTGTCTGTCCTTTTCCTAAGTAGTTAGTTGACACTGGGTGCATCTACACATGCTCCTACGGTGCCCTTGTTACTACACCATCATTTAGTACTTCCTTTTGGAAGTACAAGGCACAGTAGTAGCCTGTACTGCACCATCTGCACAGTGCACGGTTATTTTTAGCCACTATGTCACCATAGTGACACACTATATTGAGGGAACATGTTGCTACAGCGATGTAGTTAGAGCATCATGGTTTTTGCTGTGATGTAACGTCTTGTGTAGGCGTCCCCACTATCATGCGTTTCTGACTGTCAAACTGGCTTCTATTAATGGCATGTTGTAGCAGTACTGAATTTCATTGCTAACAGAAAACAATGGGAAAAAACCCAAAGGGTCCCTGAAGACACTGCTCTAGTAGGAAGTCGCTACCCCTTGAATTGTACTGCAGAATACCCTGGGTAGATACAACTCTACCCAGGGCAGGGTTGTATCTTTCAGCCATTATTTACATCCAGTCCCTTCAAAAGGCAGAAGCCTTCTCCTGCAAGCCAAGTGTGTTTTGCCAGCATAGCTAGTCAGCTGCACAGTGTAATATAGACAAGCCAGCTACAAAACGATGCTGCTAGCTCTGTACCATTACCAGTTGATTAAAGGGCTTTCTTCAGACTAGACAGGCTGCTGAGATCTTATAGCTCAAAAAACCCCAAGAAACTTAACTCTGCAAGGCCACTGTAAATAATTCCTTTCCTCTTCTAGTGAAACTTCACTGCTGTAGTGTTAAATCCTTAGAAAAGGCCACAAGATTAACACCACACCATCCACAACATGCCCAAATCAGTCAAAGTACTGGGAACTGATGAATTTGTATAACATTCTCTTCCTGAGAAATATACAGCTGCAAAATAACTTGCCTTCTAGCCTAGAATGAAAGCATGTGCATAGAGACTTTAATTTTGCAGCTTAAAATAAAGGTATCTTACTTTTCTTCCTTAATATTTTATAAGTCCTTCAAGAGAGATGTTTCTCCTTAATGAAAGATTCAAATGCACCAGGATAAAATATTTTTCTAATCCTTCTTGCTTGGCATTCTACAAAATTTTATTTCTTAAGTTTCACAAAAATAAAACTTGCCGTGTGAGAGCATGCATCACTGTTGTAACACTTTTACCCCAGAAAAATCTTAGCCTACTAGAGTTATAGGCTGACATATTTAGTAAACATCAGTAGTTGGTACATACATTAACATCTAGCTGAAAGATGATATTAAGTGAGTTGGGCTGAATTTTCATCTACAGCAAGGGTTCCCGGACCAGAAGCGACTGCGGGCCTGCAAATTGAAGACTGGCAAACTGCAGTCTGGAAGTGACCGGCATACCGCGGAGCGGCAGCCAACCCTTTTTTATATTCAGTATAAAAAAGGGTTGGCTGCTGCTCTGCGGTATGCCGGTCACTTCCAGACTCCCAGTCCAGCAGCCAACCCTTTTGAGGACTGGCAGCCAACCCTTCGCAGCCTAGTACTGGGCCACGGCCGGGAGCTGGGAACCTTTGATCTAAAGATTGACCTTAAACATCAGAATTATTGCTAAGCTTATAAACCTTCCAGGAAACAATGTTCTGGAAATTGAAAACAGAATGGCTGGAGACACCAGTGACTGGAGTGTAGGGCAGAACGGTGGTTCTCAACCTCAAGGCACTCCTCATCAGACTTGAGGCATCCCTCAAAAAAATGCTAGCTCTTATTTTTCTGTACTTAAAAAGAGTGAAAGCTAATACAGCAATTTTTCTGTTGCAAAGAACTCAGAAAGACCACAACAGAGCAACATGCTTTTGACACTGTAGATCCTTATTTGAAATCTCTGGGTTTATCTTATGAATCGTGTGTCGGTGTTTGCACACTTAGTGCCCATATTGTATACCACCCTTAAAAGTATTCCATAACATGCTAGTGGAAAATAACTGGGGTAGAATCAAATGTCATTGGATTCTTAAGAAGGAAGTGGTTTAAGTGTCGAATTTGCACTAGTCAGAATTATTGGGAAAATGGGCAAAGCATTTGATAACCAGGTTCTAAAAACTGGTTGGTTACTTCACTTTGTTTCTCAACCTTCAAAGATTTTGATTCTTGCAGTGTCTAAAATAAATATTAAAACTGCTGACCAACGCTGTGAACAAAAGATAGTCAGATATCAGCGTATGAATTTATCTGATTCAAATTTATCTGACATGCTAAAAGTTGCAAGTAGGAGGAAAGTTAACTAAAAACTCCCTATTACAGTAGTCAAGCAACACAGCAGAAAGGGCTACATCTCAAAGGACAGGGAACACTTAGCTTTACTGAGATTCTTTGAGATTAGATAACCATCAAATAAAAACAGTCTATTTACACGGAAAAGCAGAGTATTTCATTTCAAAAAGAAACAAAACTCATGGCAGAGGGCAATATCTTTTATTAAACCAACTACATATTTGCCAAAAAATGTCTTTATTTGCAAGCTTTCAGAAAAGAAATGCTTTTTGAAAATATGAAATTGGTCTAATAGAACGTATCATCTCTTCCCCAAGTTTTTGATTCCTTCTGCCTCTAGACCAATATAGCTACAACCTGAATATCTGACATTTCATTTCAAACATTTTCAAACGCTGAAACAATGTACAAATTTAAAGTCCTTGGTACCAAGCTTTTGTTAAAAGTTTCTAGAAAAAGCTACATTCAAAATACTCTGTTCATCTTTGATGCCTAAAAATATGCCAAATTCGGATGTTAAAAACCGTTTAAAATTGAGTCTTTATGCTAATATAGTCTTCAACATGGTTCCAAAGCAATAGTTTAAAAGAAATGACTATAAAACTTCTCCTTCACTATGCCCTAAATAAATTTTAAATTTCAAATCCACTCATATGTTTTATGTGAAAAAAGGGGAACAATTCAGAGGAACATAAGAATCAAAGACAGCAAATGACTAAATGACTGCTTGAACATGCACAATGCCTGACCAGCACTTAAAAGAAAACATGTCTCTACTTAGTTCTATTGATTGCACATGCCAGATTATTCTGTCAATGTACTTGAAGATGCTTCAAAAACTCAGAGTACAGGAAGTGATAATGGTTGCAGCTTTTTTTCATTGTTTGAGCAAACAACAAAGACAAGAATTTTTCTGGTACTAATTTCTCACAGGGGTGTTCAACACACAATTTAAATCTCGATGAAAACCTACCAGTAAAAAAATACAAAAATTGTCTCTCAGCCAATATTAAGGCTGACAAACAAAAGGGCGATTGCTCAAAGTCTCTCATCAAAGTACAGCAGACAAAGGAATCCTGGGCTTGTTCCTTCTCATCAAACTTTTCATAATCAAGATGCAGTTTTCTACAAATAATGTATTTTTCTGAAGGAGTCTGCGTCATAATTTGCCGTATCAAGACAGCTGAAAAAAAATTATGGAATTAAGCACAGAGCGTGCAATTTAATTCAGAACATTATCTGTTTTAAAAGCCTAGTATATCTGTCCAGCCAGCTCAGCATTTACTGAGTATAATATTGTGCATTACATATGACTTCGGGGAAAAAAAAAAAAAAAAGGAAGTTGATAAATGAGAATGCTGTTTAGGGACAAAACTGATGACCTGACTAGTTAATGGACCGAGACTTGTAACCAAGCAAAACCCAGGGAAGAAAGGTTTTAATTTTTAACTAAAAGTAACTTTTATGCTCAAGGAATAAATCCACTACAAAATGAATCAACGTTACATCAAGATTTATTGTGTACCTGTGTAACAATCCAAAGGGTTTTGCAATATGTCCTGACTTTTTTTAAAACCTAAAATATGTTCTTCTTCCCCAGATTAGGAAGCGGGGGTGTGGGTACAGGAGAGGGAAGATTCAAACACAAAGTCAATGCTTATGATTTTCTGGTTGTGCACAAACTTGTTTGATTGACAGTATAATCTGCAGACAGCCAGTATAAATACAGATATTTTTGCTTCAACTGAAAGACCTGGAGAGATTGTGCTGAACAGTGTTAATAGCTATACCTGAAATTGCAAAATTCGAGGCTTCATACAAAGCTGTCAAGAATTCTTGTTAGAAGGAAAATGTATGCTGTGCTTATTCAACTGTTATCTCCCCAGTAATACACAGCAGTGTTTTACTTATTGTTGGTTTCTGTGCCAGTAAGCTCCTTATCCCTTACAGGTCTTTGAACATCTGTTTCCTTATCAGAAACTCTGTTAGTGTGCTTTACTAATGTACTGCACAATGACCCTTGAGTTGGGAGGAGGGACAAAGGAAGAGGAAGGGGTGATAACTGGCCTCTTCCTGCTACCACTGAGTCACACATTCTTAATTCCTGAAGAAGTTTCTTTTTTGCAAACAAAAACATCCACAAAAGGAAGCCAGCACTTTGTAAGCATCCTAACTTCATTTTGGACTCTATTTGGGAAAAGTGCTTCCTTTTCTGCGTACCCAAGATTTCACTTAGAAAGGCACTATGCATTGGTTAAAAATTCACTGCATTGGACGCTGCATAATAGGTAACTGCCTGCTTTTCTGACCATGAAAGCAGAACTTCTGAAGGTGAGCAAAAGGAAACAAGCGACCACTGAAACTCCAGAACATGGGAATGACTCAGATCTTTAGTGAAAAATATTTCTTCTTGACCTCCATTGATTTAAATTTTCCCACTCTCACACTTAGAAATCACAAAAGTTTACTTTCACCCAGGATAATATAATCCCATTCTAAATCCATTAAAGATAATCAAGGAATGAAAAGTAAACAACAACAAAAAAACCCACTTTGAATTTTGACAATTTGTGCCAAATGAAATGCTTGAACTGTGCTCTAATCAGCATATATAAATTTCAGAGCACCCACTGTATAGGCTTGTATAGTTAGTTGTGTCTTAATCTATACATACCCAGGTATCAATATTTACCACGTATACTTGTAATGATGTTTTAACTGAAATTCATTTCTTGTGTTCAGTGTCAGCAATATATTTTATCAAAAACCCAACTGCAATGTTTTGAGAATTAATGCAGGCTTCACTGGATTTAGCTTTAAAAAAGTTACATCAGTTTTACTTTCTCCATCATTTATGATGGATAGTTTTCCGTATATTATTATTATTAGAGCAGACATAACACATGAATAAGCATTAAAAATCATCAATAATGCAAATATATGCAAGAATACGAGCGAGTGCATTGTTGCTAATGTTTCCTCATTGGAAATGGTTTCATCAGAAAGAAAAAAAAAAAAAAAAAAAAAAAAAACTTTTACAGATTCTTGTTGGCATTGCCTAAGGTATAGTGTTGGCACTCCAGAAGCCACTGGAACAGAAATTAAACACTAAATATAATTTAATGCTGCTAAATGGACAATAGCAGAAACAGAAGAACGCTCAAAGTGGGCCTAAATAATTACATTAAAAATGAGAGTTCTAAAGCAATCATGCAAATATTTGCATGCGCAGAACATGCAAACCCATTACAGTACCTACCTCCCCTTTCCACCTTTGAAAAGAAAATTAAGCATGGAAAAAATAAATCTTCCCCTTTACTTTCAACTGTGAACAAGTAAATGGACATCCTTCTACTAAGAGAAACAACTACAATCTAATTTCCCTAATAGGACGCAAAGTCAAATTCAACAATGTTGTATCACCAACAGTGATGTAAGACACAATTCCATATACCACCTAAGCTACACATAAAAACCAGGAAGAGGAGAGAAACAATATTCCTTTGGAAAGAAGTTACAGTTCAATTTACTGCGCTTCCGTGTTTCCCTGCACTTTGAAGATCATCTCCTTTATTCTAAGTTACAGTAAATGTTAATTTATAGGCTGTACTTTAAAAACAGCACTACAAACATATGAAAGAGATATTCCATTGGCATACATTTTTGTGCAAACTGACTTATCACATAACCCAGGTGTCCTGGGTGTTCCTGATATGTTAGTTCATTCCCACTCTCACAGGGTCCCATAACTCCCTTATACCATCACAACTTGGACAACTAGAAAAGTACTATCAGAAGACAATTTTAGTCTTCTGCGTATGAAGTTAAACATTCAAAAGAACTTAAATGAACAGTTAAAGCAGGGAAGGAGGAAACCCAAACCCAATAAAAGTGTTAGAAATAGAGATCAACTCTTTTCTTTTCTTGGGTGGACTAAATTAATGGAACTGTCATATAGATCAGAAATCCATTTAAACTTGTTTTCCATCTTAACATTTGCCGGTATCCACTGCTTTAGAACCTGTACATTTCTCAAAAAAAAGGCAATGCCCAAGGGAACCATTCTCATTTTGCTTATAAAATGTAGCCATTTGGTTACTTACATTGTTGTTGCGTGTTTCTACTGCTGGAAATTTTCTGACTATGAATTTGACAGCAGATTCCAGGTTCTTGTCAATAAGATATGATGGTTTTGCTTTGGGATCGCCACATGCCTAAAAAAAAAGAATTAAAAAAATGAACTGAAATATATTAGTTTTGCTAAGACTAAGTAATTGTAGCAAGTCTGCAGTCAGAAACTAGAAAAATTCATTGTTTTTTAGTGAGCAGGTGATAAAATGAGTAGGCAAAGTGCAGGGATTGTCACAGCTGGAATATGCAATGGGAGACAGTACAGAGATGCTCTTCTACTGAAAAAAATGCATGGAAGTTTCAAAGCAGTTAGTGCAGAACAGCAGTGAGGGGAAAAAGCTCAGTCCTAAAAGAAGAAAGAGATATTTTTACTTCTATTTGTGATCTGAGGTAGGGTTGTATTCACCTGAAGCTTATAAACTGTTAAAAAATGCAATCATATCATCAATCGTAGCAGACAGTGCTGGGCATTTTAAATAATTAATGTATCCTACATGAAACAAAATAAAAAACAATCTGTTTTTCTTCCATTATATTCTGCAAAATTGTTCTCCATCCCATAATTAAGCCACCAATACTTGCCTTCAGTAAAAGTTTATTTCCAAAAGTTAGGAACATGCAAACCTGCTATGTAAATTAAATTTTGATCATCTCCTTTATTCTATTACAGTAAATGCTAATTTATAGGCTGTATTTTAAAAACAGCACTATAAACATATGAAATTTGATTTAAAAAATGGAACTCAACTAAAACGTGTTAAAAAATATCTGGTCACATCAACAGGACAGGGTTCTGTGTGCAAACAAGTGATAACCATTTACATTAGAGGATGGTGACCCTTGCGCTAGCTTAATTTCTAACTTGTTAAAAATATACTGCTCTTCTGGACTACAGTGAACACTGAACAATGCAGTAGAATTGATCACTGGTTTAACTGCACTTTACTAGATAATCTGTTACTACTGGACAACTGCTGTGTTCAAAATATATTCAAATCTCTGTTTAACATTTCCAATAGAGATTTGTTGAAAGGGCCTGTGTCTCATGCAGAACTACAAATCACATGCTGTTTGCTTCTAGACAACAGAGTGAACTAGAATGACAGCCCATTTTTACTTTTCTACATTGTTTTCTGTGGCTGTAGTGTGAATTATAAAGACAGAAGTCATGGAATATGAGACTGATCTGAAAGCGGGCAAGCGGGCAAAGGGAAGGTGAAAAGCTTTGCAAACCTTCCAAACTTGTCCTTGCTGGGAAAGCATTGTAATAAAGAGAGAAAAAATTACATGTAAACAGAAGATTCTCAAACTCTGGCATGCGTTACGTTTAAGTGAACTAATGCTCTATCATCTACTGTCAACAGACAAAAGGTTAAGACTATATGCTACGGTATTTAACATACTTTATATTGGATAGCCATTAGTTTAATAAACATAAACTTAAATATATTTAAATATCATAATTCACTATTGTATAACAATGCTCTAAGTGCAATACATGTTCCATCATGTCACCTCTTCAATATTTTTTCCAAACCAAGCTCAGGTTGGGGGGGGAGAGGAGGGGAAGAGAGGTTAACAAACAGCACATGCAACTATAAGAACAGGAGAGAAACTCAGTGAAATTTTACATACCTGAAAAAGAAACGGTAGCCAAGAATAAAAAAAGCAAAGTCATTATTTTAGAATTCTAAGAGTCCTGCTCAAGTTACAAACAGACTTAAAAGATGACCAAAAACTCTGCTAATGTATCTACACTCAGGCACTAACATTCACAGCTGCTAGCTTTACTGCAGAGAACAAATACTAAGTTTTCTTCAAATATCACTTCTAAGTAATTCAAGTATTCACATTTAAAAAACAAACATGCAATAATGCTCATATCTTAACTTTGAAATATGAAGTGTTGGCTTCAGCATTCTCAGAAAGAAAGGAACACAAGCTGAATTGTATTTATACAAAGAAAATTGGCCTGTACTGTACTTCTGTTATTTTTAAAACTATTATACCATTTTCAAAAGTGAAAGCTATTGTGATACCACAGGCAAGAAGTCAACAAGTTAAAACAATTTAAGTTTTCAAGTTTAAGGTTAAAAGCCTTAGGAGAATATCACGTGTTGTCTGCATCACAACTTAAGGGCATCTTAGTTTAATTTATAAGTTTTAGACTGAAGTATTTTACAATGCTCTCGAGAGAGTCTCACAAGAAACACTCATGAAAAAGAAACCATTAAGCCCATGTACGCAAGTTAAAAATTTGTTAACCCCTGTGTGGATGCTGTCACTCAGGAACAGATTGCCCATAATTTGCTTTAGCTTAATCCTCAGCATTCTCCGTCCGAATGCAGTACATCCATATGTATTACCATATTTAATTGAATACGAGATGACCCTGAATGTAATACAGCTCCCCAATAAATGTTTTAGACATAGAAAATTTATAAGTTTCTTACTATTTTCCACGTATGGAATCTAATTATTGAAGGGTCATCTAAAATTCGCACCCCCCCCCATTACTGCAGGGGGTGGGGAGCAAAATGATGAGGGGGGGCAGTAATAGGGCAGGTGGCACCCCCTCCTCTCCGCCTCATGCTCAATTGTAAGGCAAGGGGCTCCCCCCCACACCATGTTCAGTGGAGAAAAAACCCTTGTGTTCTAATAGAGTAAAGGAGTCTTTCTTATTGCTTCATTGAGAAATACCAGCTGTTGATTCACCTACGATGGTTTCGAGTTTCCATACTGAAAACTTAAGGGTACCATGCAGGATCATTTATTCCATCATGGCGGTGGGCTCAGCTCAGGTGAGTGAAAGGTCATAGAAGACCCAGATTACCCCCACACTGAAGCTCAAGAACTTTCCTTGTCTGCTCTGCTGGACCGGGAAGCAGGCATTAATCCTATGTTATAGAAAAGCAGCTCAGAAATCATAGGAGTTCTGTGTCAAGTCAAGGTTTCCCCTGCAGGGAGCAGGGGAAGCTTTGAGTACAGGCGATCCTCGACTTACAAAGTTTCTAAATTGACACCCTGTTTCAACTTTATGATGTCAGTTTCGACTTTACAATGCTTGATCCTATGCGATGCCATGCCAGCAAACAAGTTCACTACATCGCTCATCTCCCTGAAGAACATCTGTCCAAACTTCCTTGGACACTTTCTTTAATAAAGCAGACAAGATTCCCAAAAAACACGCAGCCAAGACTCCTGAGAAGACTCCAGCCAAGAACCCTTCAAAAAGTCCAACCGAAAGCATTTCAAAAAGTCCAGACAAGTCACCTCAAAGAAGTTCTTCCAAATCAATATGATTGCTATTTACAATACAAATACATGAATGTAGCTATATTATTCATCTTAATGTAGCTGTATTACTCATCTTTTGTACCCATTTGATCGAGTACAAAATTCTTGGGTATTTTTCGTGAAAATAGGGTATCGGGCCTTGGTTCAGGAACCAATCCCCCACATATAACGTTGTTTCTTATGAGAAAATTGGTTTAGAGTTACAACATCTCAACTTAAGATTCAGTTTTCAGGAACCAATTGTGTCATAAGTCTCAGGACGGCCTGTGCCTACCTCGGGGCAATTCCTGTGGCAGGTCTAATAGCTCTAAGAGGATGACAAGCAACACCACTCTCTTACTGGGTAAAAGCAATGCCCTTAGCAAGTCCCCAGTCCCTGTTGGTAGATGGAACAAGGAACCAGTCTTCATCCTTAAAACCTATGCTTCTATAAGGCCAAAGTCACACCCTGCTACACCAACACTTTTTCAGTCATGGGTCATGTGTCAAGAGCTTTAGTCACGTTTCACAAACACCTCAAAATACTGTAGATTGATGACAGCTTTCACACCTTGGTTCCTCAGTACCTAAGACCGTTTAGTATGGCAACACCTCAAGTGTTCCTCTCCAATTCACAACATAAATACACAAAAGTAATTTTTACACTGTTGTAAATGCAAAGCAGATACGTATACTGAAACTATTCCAATAAATCACTGTACAGCAGTGTAAAATTACACAGCCCATAACCTATACTGATTCCTAACTCAGATGGGTAATTTCAGTCATTTGAAAAACACAGGATTCACCGTTAGTCTCTCCTTTATCCACAGCACAGCAACTTTCTGCATTGTTAAAGGACTGCATCCATGCAGCTCACATCCACACACACTGCACTGCCAAGATTAAGAAAACTGAAGAGACTCTCATTACTATTCCCAGCTGGAATGCCATGCCTGTTTTCCTGAGTTTGTTTTACTGATATGGTATGCGTAGTCTCTACAGATAGGTAGTGTCAAGCTGTATTTAGCTTTCTCATTATGTCTGCATAAATTGTGGTATTTGATATGAATGTAATTTTTGTTTCATATTCTGGCCAAGACTGTTTTACCGGGGGGGGGGGGGGGGGGGGGGGG
>NW_005842048.1:1157321-1166959 GCF_000455745.1 Alligator sinensis
TGCGGCCTTGGGGGGGGGGGGGGGGGGGGGGGGGGGGAGCGGGCAGTTGCTTGCTCCATTAGAAAAGGCTATTACTGGCTGCTCACCACACTATCTTCGGGAGGGGAGAGCACTAGTTTTCTCTCCACTGGTGAGATGCAAGTCACCCCAGTGTAACTGTGCCACATTTCCTCATCCAAAGTGAATGCTGATTCTAAAGAAGATATTTTTCTAGATGCCACAATCAGCAACAGAACACGGATGGACAGTTTCAAATCCCATTTGTAAGTCTGATGTATAATGGAGACAGGGAATTAAAAAAAGCATTAACATTTGGTCATGTGCTCCTTCAAAAGCACTTGCTCTTTTTAAGATCCACTGCCTTAGGATACTATTGGGGTTTCATGCTTGGTTAGACATTAAGATCCCATTCTTACCTTATGGAATGTTTTCAAGTATGGCCATATTATTTTCTGTATTTGTAGAAAAGTCAATTCAGGACTTAAACATCAAACATACTTCTGAATAATTCAACATTTCTGGAATGCAGTGCTCACAAGCTATGAGCTCCATCTAAGAGCTGGAATAACATGTTTAAAAGAATGTTCCACAAGCCATCTGCAAATTCTTTTGTATGTTATTTGACAACTGTAGAGCACGTTAACTATGCTCGGAAAGAAGATGCAAAACACACATCAAAGCAAATATGTGGAATTGCTATTTTGGGAACAATTTCTTACTACAATTGACAGACAGTGGGTTCCTATGAAGCTAGGAAGCATTTACTTCCTCAGCAACTTATCCTCCGATGGTGTGTACCTTCCATAGCTAGTGTCCTCAGCTGAAGATGAATGTTTTTCCTCATGGCCTGAAACTATTACAGCCAACTCTGGAACAAAGTCAGAGATTACATCAAAGAGCCATAGAATTCTAGCTGCTACAGCTTTTATTCCCAATTAGCTTTTTGTGCTTATGAAAGCAAAAAAAGATAACTAAGTTTCAAGTCATACAAAGTGTGACCAAATGCTATATAAGCCTCTCTCAGCAGTGATTTGCCATACCAATGTTACAGTACAGACTAACACATTATAATTTGATGAATAGAGAGGAATCATCAGGTTAAACTGAATTTTCTTATCTGTTAAGGAAGGCTTGAACAAAAACAAATTTAAATATATATGACACTTTTTCCTTGGTATTTGGTTCTTTGTTACTATTTCTAATTCGGTATTACTTTCTGGATTGTGTCCATTAGGACTATTTGCAGCAACATTACAAGAAAGTGTCTGTTACAATAAATATGGCTACATTAAAAACAGCATTAACATCCAATGCTGACAATCTCTTGAGTGCAAGAGCCAAAAAAATCTATAACCTGGGAGAAGAACTTTGCTTCTGGTATAGATAGTTACATCTTAGTTAATACGATTAGAAGACTGAAGCTCAACTTACTTTATTCTTCCCAGAAAAGACAGTGTATAGCTGATCAAAGACTCACACAAGACTAATTAACAACCTTGCACTTTTTAAGGTTTATTTGCCTGCTTTGAAGTTGAACTCCTAGCTTTGCTGCATGTACTATATGAATAGGGCCTGGTTTAAATCACAGGCCCAGCTCGCACCATGGTGGGTCCTTTAATTTTGGAGTTTCCTCTGTACATCCCCGTCCCCAACTGGCTGAGGGTCCCATTAGGCCCACCACTTGTCTCTGATGGTTGGGAGGCAAAAGTCATGGTTTTGCCTCATCTGGTTGGCAGCAAACGGCGTAAAGCAAGAACTGCGGCATATTTAAAACCGCAGTTTTCACCTTCTGGTCATTAGGAGCAAGCGGCGAGTGGCAGGGCCAATGGACCCCTCAACCAATCAGTGACGGGGGGTGGTGTACACAAGGGGACCTCCAAGATTAAAGGAGCTGCCGCGCCACGAGCTGGACCTGCAAAGTAAAAGAGGCCCTAACTATGCATCCCTCAAGCTTGATAATTTAGCTTGTAAGAGTTAACTCTTCAGGGCAAGGTCCATCCCCTTATGCTATTTGTTCATTCCCCAACACAACTGAGTCTCTATTTTTGGTTGGGTGCTCTAGGAACTACCAACATAAATAATATCTGACATTTAGCATAAAGATTCAGCAGTTTTTTATACTGTTTCCACTAATCAGAAACAACTTCACACCTTAGCACTCCTCTTCCTTTTGGTCACCTAAGCTCAGCCTTTCCCCAACTGTAAATGTTGAGTTGCATCTGCCAGTTGTTAGAATATCACTTAATAGAATTAGACCATATTCAAAATGCCCAAAACACATGACAAAGTATTGTGACATGCCACTACTATGTGGCACATGGTACTTTAGAGAATCAGCTGCCTATTACTGGAATCAGAATCAAAATTTTCAACTGTAACCTAAACATACAAGCTTTTTCACCCACTGGCTAAGTAAAATACATTGAAACTATAAGCAGACAAGGTTCCTTGGGTGAATTTGATATCTTTTATTAGACCAATATTTATAAATGTAGACCAATAAATATTGGTCTAATAAAAGATATCAAATTCACCCAAGGAACCTTGTCTGCCTATGTCCTTAGACCAACACGGCTACAACTCAAACCCTTGAAACTATAAGAACTTTCTTGTTTAGATTCTGCATATTTTTTTTTTTTTTAAACTTTGCTCACTTTAATTTACCATGACTTTTTAAATTTCTAGTAACCAGTATATCTAATAAGTTTTATCCAACTTGACTCTGAAAATGCTCTGCCCAATGTGACTCTAATAATTGGCAAACACTGTAGAACAGCAGCTCCCAGAACAGAAAAGAGCGCTGGAATAGAAATGGGACTTCACATGAATAAACATTAATATTCACAATATTTCTATTCCCCAAAAGAATAGAGATCTCTGAATGTCCCTAAGGTGGAGCAGCAAAGCATGGTCTAGGGTATTGATGGCCAACCTCTGATATGAGTGCCACAACTGGCACAGGCAGCCTCTGTGTGGCATGCGGCAGACTGAGCAGAGAGAAGAAAGCAGAGTAAGGGGATCATAACGACACTTGGAGAGGAAACAGGCTTAGGGTAGGCAAGTAAATAAATAAAACTGATTTGTTTTTAATAGGGGTGCACCGATAGAGATTTTTGAGGCCGATACTGATAGCCGATTTTTAAGGAGGCATATTGGCCGATACCGATCAGATTTCCGATACAAATGTGTGCAGCTGGTAAGTCTGTTGTGATGGAGGGGGAGGGGGGAGGGAAGGGGTGTGGTGGTGGGCAGATCAAGGCCCCTGTGGTGAGGGAGGGAGTGGGCCTGGGGCAGGGCATGGGACAGAGCCATGGCTCATCCAGGGGTGTGGTGGGGTGGCTCCTGCTGTGTACCCCCCAGATCTGCGTGGGGTACAGGCAGGGCAGGCTGCAGCTGTGGGCTGGGGCCAGGACAGTGCTGGGCAGGTGGTGGCAGTGGTTCTGGGAGGAGGCTGGGGGGGGCTGCAGCCACCCTAAAAATCTCTGTAGCTGTCCCATAGCCCCCTCCTAGAGCCACCATCACCCGCCCCACATAGATCTGGGGGCACATGCCACCCGCATAAACTCCTGGATGAGTGGTGTGAGCTGCCCCCTGCCCCCAGAGGAGCCATGGCTCCATCTCACGCCCCCTCGCTGACCCAGCTAAGCAGTGCCTGCCTCAGCCCTTGCCCTACTCCCTCTTCACTGCAGGGACCCCATGCCCGTTCCCTTTCCCTTCCCCCACACCAGACTTACCAGCTGCACACAGCTCTCCATGCTGCTGGCTGTGCTTCTCGCTGCCTGTGTGCTGCGCCGAGGGTGCATGCATGCATGGGCCATTTATCGGCCACACCAGGCTGATAACCAATATAGACAATTTTCTTTATATTGGTGCCAAGCTGATATCAGATTGATGTATCGTTGCACCTCTAGTTTTTAAAGTAATGAAAAGTAACTCGATTTTTTAAATTCTTAATTTAAATTAAGTTTTGCATTTTAAACTAGTTTATTCTTTAGAAGGAAATCTGAATTGAATACAGGTATGCATTTCGTATAATCTATTAAGATAATTTAAAGAAAATACGCTGAGTCAATGAGCCTCTACTAAAAATTCTGGAGTTAAAAGCCAATTTTCTTCCATATAAGAATGAGGAGGAATACTAACTTTTGGAGGTCAAGCTTTAAAAAATATGGTAAAATATTTCATGTATTAGGGGCTTGACCCTGCAATGGACGCAGGGTCTATGCTACTGGATGTAAAGGATCAACGAAGTCATCACTGGGGTTGAAACCTAGCTTCTGACTCCAGCAGATACCATATGTTCTCCTTAATCAAAATTATCTACTGAGCCCACGTGGATGGCATCAAATACCTGTTTGTCTCTCTCTACCTGAGCTCTGATTTGCTCAGGTCTCAAATTATGAATACTTATGATTATACACCCATACAGAAGGCTTATTTTCCAGCTCACGGAAAAACAACCATCTGCTCAGTAACTACCAACCTCTTACTTCTGAATGGTTCTATGTACTTCAGTTAAATGGTGTTTCTTGATCCTTTTGCATACGTACAGAGAGGTAAACATTAACTCCCCAGGTGCTGTATCCATGTCTCAGAATTAAAACACTGTGGCATACAAAGCCAGAGGGTTAGAATAGGAGAAATCATAGATTTTTTTTTTGAGCGGGGGTGGGGGATAAGAGGGTTTGATTCAAATCCATGCAAGTGACTTTTTAACCATTTTGTTTCAGGGTCCAGCTTAGATGTAAGAAATGATGAATGCCCACTACCTGCATTACCTGTCTGTAACTTGAGAACTGTGTACTGGTACCATAAGCGGTACTGCAACTAAACATACTTCTGTAAACGAATTATCTGTATACAAAAAGAGATTTCTTCATTATCAAGTAAGACAACGGATAAGTTCATAATCAGGACCAGCAAAGTTCAGCATAGCTGAAAAGACTGCTCATTTCATTTATGCAACAAGTTATCCCTTTCATCTTGTTCAGAACAAATATTTCATTGACATGGTTCAATCATTACAATCAGCTGATGATTGCTTCTGGATACAGCGTAAGAGAAGGAAATCAAGAAGTGTGCAAAAAACATTCAAGAGAAAAGTGTTAATCTGAGTCTTGAGAGATGGAGCAATAACATACAACCACCAAGCACACAACAACATGTACTTATGTGACAACTGAAGACGGGATTGTTTATCTCAGAAATAACTGACATACCAGGAAATGCTCATACTTCAGCATATTTAAAAGAAGCAGCAGTAAAAGCTATAACAAACTGTGAGCAAAAATTTAAGTGTCATGTGCATAGCCTTGTCATAGATAACACTGCAAAGGTAAGAAAGATGAGAAGAAACTTAGAAGATAATGAAGCAAACCTGAATATGTATTAACATATGATGCAATGCT
Organism: Alligator sinensis; assembly: GCF_000455745.1. Classification (NCBI taxonomy): domain Eukaryota; kingdom Metazoa; phylum Chordata; order Crocodylia; family Alligatoridae; genus Alligator; species Alligator sinensis. The sequence goes on from NW_005842048.1 coordinate 1,162,730, forward strand.
CATCTGATGCATCTTTTAGCCAAAGATTTAAGTGATCCAGGAATAAAGGAAAATCTTACTGAAATTGCAAAATACTTCCAAAACAACCTGTCTGCTTCAGCTTCACTAAAGAGAGCTGGGGGATCCAATCTAATTCCCCCCCGCTCCCCCTGAAGATCTACAACAGAATTCAGTGGTTGACTGCTTTGAGCTATTTAAGACCTGGTCTATTCTGATGACTTTCTAGAGAACACTGTGATAAAAATAATGGAAGTATCCCAGTAAGAGTAGTCAACATTGAACTAAAGAGAAATATAGAGGATAGGTTTTAGTGTAATTAACATATTGCCAAAGGCTGGACAAACTACAGAAAGGTTGTTGCTGTACTGTGGGTACTATTAAAATTTGGAAAGAACCTCAAGAAACAGTAAAGCCAGAAATACCCAACAGAAAAGTTAAACTGCAGGCAGTAAAGCAGCAGATGGATCAAGCACTTATTCCACCTCATTTTCTTGACAATGTTCTTAATACAAAGTACCACGGTAGATGCCTAACTGCCAAAGAGGAAAATGTTACTATAACATGGACATCTACTAAACACCCATCAGTCATGGCAACCATAATAAATTACAGGGCTAGAGGAGAACAATTCAAGCAGTACATGATTGCCAAGGATGTTTTAAAAAGAAGTCACACCACTGAACTGGTTTGAAGTCACTAGAAAGCACCTGGAACCAGAGTTTGTCAATGTGCTAAACCAGCTTTTACTAGCAGTAGCCTCTTCTGCAGGTGCACAAAGAATATTTGTCATCTGGACTGGTTCATTCAAAGCTGAGAAATCAACTGGGAGTGAAAAAAGCAGGAAAGCTTGTTTTTCTCTCCCAATATATGGATAAAAAGGGGGAGGAGGATGAATTTATGACTTCTAAAACTTGAAAGGGGATAAACATTAGCAATACAGTTTCTTATTACAGAGAATTAGACAAGTAGGAACTTAAACCCAGGCATGTTAGAATTTTTTCTCAGGGTGATATGAAATAACTGGCTTAATTCACTAACCACAATTCACACTTCTAATACTATAACAGTTAATACTAGTGTATATTAAATTAGTTAGTTGCAAATGTGTATGTTTTGATAACAAAGTTTCTGTACCAAAACATTAAAAGTTGTTTAATAAACTTGAAGTGCTACTTTTGTGTGTTTCATTAAATTCAAGCTGCCATATTAATTCAGCTTGACACAAATATAAGCAAAAAGTGAATCATATAGCGAATAAGGGATATGTACTATTTCACCATTTTACAGCATACTAAAATGTAGCATTTCTAACAATCCAAATATATTAAACTACATATTTAAAAAGCGAGAGACTTTGTGCTTTTGTAAGAAGCATATATAGCCAAATCTACTGTAAAAACGATATTTAGTTGTAAATCAGCATGTTTTACTTGTTTTATAAACCAATAAAAATATAACTTTCTTTAAAAAACAAAAACAAACACACACAGCGAAAGTTGATAAAAATCAATTATTTAAATCAGGCTTTTGGTTTCCTGATTGAAATACAGCTTTCCCTCACTTTATGCCGTACATGTGAAAACGGAGCATAACTTGAATTCGTATAAAGGGAACCCACTTTACAATGTAACAAATAGGGATACATTCCAAGACCTCGACTGTACTGACCCCCAGACCCATTTCTACCACTTTTACAAGACAATTTTGGTCCACACAGGGGACTATATGTTGGTGCTCACCACTCCCACAATGCACCACACAAAGCAGCTGATTGCAGACTCCCACCACACAGATTACATAAGAGTGAATTTACCTTGCATATAACAACATTTTGGTATAAAAAGGGTCATTGGATAAGAGTGAATTCACACATACAGAACCACATAAAGAGAGGGAAATTTGTAGATTTATTTAAAGTCAATTCACCCTGAACAGGCTTAATATGTGGCCTACCAAAAAGGTTAGCTCCCACTGGTCTAGAGAAAGGGTAGGAAATCTTTTTCAGCTGTGGATGGAATGACCCAACTCGAGTTGAGTCAAGCAGGCTGCTGTCTATGCAGTGGCCTGGGAAAGGCATATGCTGCCAAATGCCAACAAAGCCCTATATCCATGGGCTAGATTCAATGGTTCCACGAGCCACAGGCTGCCACCTCAGGCTTACGATCTTGCAAACAGACCCATTCCTAACTTTTTATTAGAAAAGCAATAACCACATTGTATTTGGGTAAGCCCAAACCTAAAATTATCTTGTGATCTACACACAAGAAATTCTCTCTTCTATAAAAAGAAGTCACATTAAGAATAAACTGCACTCCAAAATAATTAATCCTACATAAAAGAGTGAACAGATGTAATTTTAGTTACAGCAATATATCTGTCATCCATTGAGGCAGTCTTCAGTTTTTTTCGACAGTGAAAAAACTTCGACATAACTCCAGTTTATGAAAGAATAAAAATCTTATGTAAGCCAGTTCAGAAACAGAACTGTACATAAAAAAAAATTAGGTGGTAGTCATAAGGTAAGAGAGAAATTAAGGAACTGCACTGATGCAAAGAGTATCATCCTGGAAGTGTAGCTTTTGACAGAACCTGCCAATCTGTTGATACACCATCTTCACTTCCAGAACTAGGTGGATTATAAAAAAAAAATCATTAAATATAGGATACAGAATGAAAGCTTATAAAATGCCATACACCTTAGGAATGGACATCTAAAACCACAGCATTCAAAAGATATCGATTACTATATACATTTATATTAACACAGACACTTGCCTATAGATACTATTAGGCATCTAAGGACTTGGCTTTTGCTTGCCTGAAAAGTGCATCTCTCTCTGATGTGCTTAGTAGAGATGTGAAAGTTTAAACATTGAAACGATAAGTATATTTATAGTAGTAATGCATTACCAGTTAATGTTTAGTGCAGGGTGCAGTCCAGCAAGGAAGGGAAGTGGCGCAGTGCCTCAGGGCAGGAGGCATCAGAGCAGGCAGACACAAGGGTGAGAAGGAGGAGGGGAGGGAGAGGAGGAACTAGTACTCATAGCACATCTGCTCCCTTCCTCCCAACCTGCCAGTGGCTGCAGCTGGCTTTATAGCACATCTGCTCCCTTCCTCCCACCCTGCCAGTGGCTGTAGCTGGCTTGGAAAGCCCCTCGCCTGTTGCTGCTGACAGCTTCACATGGCGTGTGTTGTCTGGTGGGGCTTGCTGCTGCCTCCTCTCCTCCCATTAAAGGCCTCAGGGAGCAGCTTCCAGCAGCAGCTGTGTCCAAATGGGTCTGCTCACAGCCCTTGGTTCCCCATGCTGCTCCAGGCAGGTGGCTGTGGCCCCTCCCCATGGAGGGGTGTGGCAGGTGGCAGCCTGGGGCTCTGTACCCCCCAGCCAAGACTAGATAAATGTTCACTTAACCTCCTCTAATTATATCTGTTATATAGTTAAGCAGATAATTGTTTTTTATATTTACATCCCTAGTGCCTAGGTCTCCCATTCTTTCAGGGGGCAATGGGAGGCATCTCCAGAATAAAGCTACCTACATGCAGCCAACAAGAAATGCTAAGCACAGAAGTAAGGTTCAGATTCAGGCTGCACATTACATGCCTCTAAGATCACCTTACAGGATGGAAAGTGATGCGAAAGACATGTATGTTGGACCCAGCTTGCCCACAGAGAAGGCAGGAGCAGGGGCCCACCCACCTTCTGCCTAGTTACTTAATGGTTAGATGGACTTGCCCAGGAGGTTGGAAACTTCAGTTTTAGGGACTGTCACCCTTACGAGGTTTGAACCCATATTTCCCATCTCCTAAAAAAGTGCCATAGTGCCAAAAGGCTATGCACTTGGCAAGGGTGACAGCATCCTTCCTTTAAAAGCTGCCTTACTGTGTAGAAAAGAATGCAAGAGTCATGAGACAAGAAAGACAGCAAACAAGACAAAATGTTACTCATTTCCCTATGGAAAGGAGGGAGCCTTGAGTTTTGGGCCCTGCTCTCCATATACTGTATGCATTTCTCATTAGTCATGGGATACAATGAGTAAACACCACTGGGCACAGACCCCATTTTCACACTACTGCTACCCTTCTGTCTCCATGTCTTTTATTCTTAACAGCTCAGTGTCCAGCTTCAACAGGAGAGGTTGAATATACTCTTAATCCCAACTACCCTACAGCTGAATGTCTAGGGCATTCTCCTGGAAAGGAGAAGATATGAACTGAAACACTGGGGGGGGAGGG
>NW_005842048.1:1166969-1174951 GCF_000455745.1 Alligator sinensis
CTAAAACCCATGCCTTCCTACTTTCTGGGCAAGTGCCTTAATTACTGAGCAAGAGCTTTCTCAAAAGAACTTGGATTCTCTCTCTCTCTGTAATGCTCTTGGGAGGCATGGCTCCAGCCAGTGCTGTGCACAGGATGAATTGCCCATCAAGAATGAAGGTGTGGACGGAGAGAGGGCAGGGGCTGGAAGGGTGGTGCAGGGATGGATGAGAAGCGTGGTGGGGTGGGGGGAATGACAGTGGGGACTGAGTAGGGGGGCTGAAGCCAGTTCTGCTGGCCTCACCCCCAACTCCTCCTTCTTGGAGGTGGCGGTGGGGCAAGGCCAGCACTGCTGCCCACCCGCCCCGCCCTGCTCCTTGGAGGCAGTGGCGCAGGGTGGTGGCAGTGCAGTGCTGGCCTTGCCCACCCACTACATCATTCTTGATGGGCAATTTGCTAGTAGCTTAGGTAAAAGCAGATGCCTTGATGGATATTCTGGATTGCCTTGGGCCAACAGAGTAGTCAAATCAAGTTGCCTAAGGATCTTTTTTAAGCCATGAAGGAGAGGCATAAGCACCTTTGTAGTATTGTGGCATATATGAATTACTTGGATTATGATACTCCCCAATATTTACAACTAACCTACACAATCATCATTATAATACCCCCTAACAAGGGATATAGGAAATCCCAGACCATTACAATCTATTATACGGCAAATTTTCTTAACACAAAGATATTATTGGAAAAAAATGTCCTTACATCCTAAGATTTCAACATCACCAAGATTTGCAAGGCAAAAATGAAGACTTTAGTCCAATATTAGTCTAGAATTAGAAGCTGTACTAAACAGTTGGAGTGGTTCTAAAGTGGATATTTTAATTTAATAGGAATGAAAAATGTAATTTACACATGCATATTCATCTTTACCTTTGAATTTCTCTAGGGTCAGATGTGTTATTTAACCTTCATTATTGTCATTTATTCAAAGATAATCATGTTGTCCATTGGCAATATCCATTTTTTAAAAAGTCAAAACCTTAGCGGGCAGAGAGAGTGGAAGAAGACAGAAAGGAGAAGGGGAACAGTGATCAGAGAGACACTGAAAAGGAATATATAGAAATACTCTTACCCTGTATAAATGAACAGACTAACAGTTAAAAAAATATTGCATTATTATCATCAATATAAGGTGTTGCAACCAGCTTAATTTGTTAAATTCCCAATACTATGTGGAAGTCTGTAATTTATTAATAAACAGGCTTGTCTACTGAAAAGCTGGCCTGAATTAAGGCTTTTCACCTAATAACTAGGCAAGGTGCTGTGAGCAGTAGTCTGTAGTACACAGACAATATTTTTTCCTACAGCATAACCATTCATTCTTTGATGTTTTGTAAGCGTTAATGAAGTTGCTTCTCCAATAATACTCGAGTAACTGTACTAAAGTTCCATGAGATATTTGTATTGTGTATCATCAAAACGTTTGTTTCTTTCATAAAGACAGCCATGCCATGGGACATGGTTACAAAAGAATCATCCTCTTAATCCGGATACAATTTCTAACATAAACCAAAGACCTCTCAACTATAATTATGTTGCATACATAACTTTAAAGTTTGGACATCTTTTGATCTATATGAGCCTTGGACATATCCAAGGCCTGCAAGAAGAAAAGGTGTCCCCTACCACAACAAATTTCTGCCAGGTTGTAAAAATCCTTACATCTGCAGTATGTTTCAACCTCTTATTTCTGTAAAAACAAGAAACCCAACTACCTTTCTTCCTCAGCTAAGGGAAGGAACACCTTTTTTTCCATTCCTACACTCACTACTCTACTCATGAGGGCTATCAGAGGCATTTTTGCCAAGTGTCTGCATACTGAATTTTCACTTATTTTGACAAGGATTACGAATTTTTTCTCCTTTAATTTAACTGGGCAAGGGTCTGTGCTATACCTCAAAGAAGTGCACTGTACAATTAGCAGCTCAGAAGAAACAAGAAAGGCTAAATATGTCTTCCAAGGCCAAGATACTTCAGTGGTTGGGAGACTATAAATTGCAGCAGCTTCCTTGGCCTGCCCTACAGGCCTCTGAATTGCCTAGAATTTCTGTAGTTTTGTTCTCTTCATCCCTTCCCCAGACACACCCCAAGCCCCAGTTCTGCCCCACACTATGTGGGGGTGGAACCATCTACAGACTGACTGACTTACAGGCTGTTTTCCAGAATACACAAAGGTACATCCAGCTAGAACTGGGGTTTTCAAGGCTTCTGCTCTACTATCTAATCTTATATTCAGAATAAAAGGGCAGAAACTGACCGATGTGAAAAAAAACCAACCCCTCATAACCCCCACTTTACTAGAAGCACCAGCGTGTTACTTTGGCCCAGCTCTGCAGCATCGGTATAGATAGGTCACTTCAGCAGGGCTTTTGGGGACTTTTATCTAATAGCTGATTCAATCAGCTATTAGATAAAAGCACCAAAAAAGCCCCACTAAAGCACTGAATCTGTACAGACACTGGGAAAGCCAGGTCCAAATGACACAATGCCTTTCCTGGGCATGTGCTGGGCTCAATGCAGGAGCACGCTGAGTTTAAAGTATAGCAGCGTTTTGGGGCTTTTTTTTATTTATTTTTTTAATGTCTACAAGCAGTTGATGTGAACATCCCACCCACTGTGCCTATACTGTTCTTGTGGAGTTTTCATGGATTTTTCTCTTAAAGGTATAATGTGCTCGCTCTCATCTCAGGACAACTTCTATGCTATTTATTATTCTTTTGAAAAAATGTGTACCTGGATTTACAGCCAACACTAATATAAATTAAAAGGAAGCACTCACATGACCCATGGGTAAATGACAGATGTCTGACTGCTGCCAGACTCAATTAAAAAGCAGTATTTTAAACTGAACACTAACCTTGGTTTTGAGAACGCAAAATACAATATCATTTCCTAAATAAGTCTTTAAATCCTGACCTCATAGTAGACTCTATTTTTAGTCCATTGTCAATTCAGGACCAAGTCTGCAATTTAGTAAGTAACAATAATCTTAAAGACAAATTGTCATTTATCTGCTCTGTTCTTCAGCAATCTAGGTGCTTACTTTGGTTTTATCCTTTTCACCTGCAAAACTGTTTAGTAGCTACATGTAAATAAAGTTTGAACACAGTAATACATTTTGCTTATTTCATACATTAAATTACACATCCATCTTTCATTTCAAATACAGTCCTTCCTATATAAACAAGGAAATTAGAAGAAATTACAAGCCCACAGGTTCCTAGAAGAAATTGGGGATGCTGAACCAAACCTATGGGCAGCAACAGGGTGGGCCAACCCCTGGGAAAGGTCAGATCTACTCCTACAATGTTTTATACCAACACCAAATGAGTCCTTCATTGCGTACGACCTTGACAGAGAAGCATGGGTCGAACTGAGATCCAGATAGACACTTCAAAACAACACTTCACAAGATGAACATTTTGGATAGCCCCCTGTGTGAATGTGGTGTCCAACAAACAGTACATGTACTTTAAAGCTGCAATCTCTACAAATACCCAGAAGGGGCAGGTACATGTATCAATTATATTAGATAGCAGTTCATAGATTCGGAAGTTGATATCTGATGCCATATGAAAGAGAAAGAGAGTGAAGATGGGTACCATCTATTACTTCATGATCACTTAATGAGATTGAGAAGACCTGTACTAATGTCATGCATGGAATTTTGGAACCCAGTGCTGACAGAACAGCATGCAATACAAATGCAATTAAAATATCAAGTAACAAGCACATTTTTATTCCTTAATTATTTCTTTGGAACCTTTAACAGCCTTGACTTTGCTTATTAAATCCTTCTACCACAAACACTCTTGCTCTTATGCTCATTAAAATCAAAGATTCAAATAAATCTTTCTGACCATTATAGACTTCCACTAAAGTTTCCTGTTTTGGTCTAGACAACTATTTTTTCTAGGCATTTTAATTCAACATAAGATCTCTTGTGGCAAGTACTTACTGGCACCTACATACTTGTTTAAAGGCCACTAAGAATACCCCAAAGAAAAAAAAGTCTGTTTCTTGAACAATATGCTTACTTATGCTTACTTCTTTTGACCACTGACAAAAGAAATGTACTGAGTCCTATCAAGTTTAACTCATGCTCTGACTGGCGACAACAGAAAGTATGTTTTGTAAGACCTGACACAAGAATACATTACTAAATTTGCTTTTTACAGATTTAACTGTAGTGAAATATTTTTTTCTGTAGCACAACAGGCATACTGGCTAGAGAAGTGCTCTACGGAAAAGCAGTGGTGCAGCAGTATATGCCTGTGTGGAGTTAAGTAACAAGGCAAGCACAGATGGCCAATGTACAGAAATAAGGGTTATAACAGTATGTCCAAATGCAGAGCTAGGATTACTTCCAATAGCAGTGCACAGACACAGGACCATCATTCCATATCAGGAGTGGATTTCTACAAGATTAATACTGTCTTATTAGAATAAAACAGTCTCTGACTGCTAACCACTCTCTGTATTCTCTATTGCCCATGCTTTGACCCTGGGGCAGAACCATCTATACTTGCCCAGATACTCATCCTTAACCTCTTGTTCTTAAGGTTTCCCATCTTCAAACTACTGCTGCTATTCTGCAATCTAAAGACTACAGTGAATTCTACTGTGATGAGAATTATAAGTTTTACTTTGCCATTGCTAAAGAATCACAAAGATACTTCACCCAAAAATTGGGGAATGAAAAGCAGACAACTTTGTCAGAAAGAAATTGGCCCTAGAACTCCTGCTCCTATTCAAACTCACTTATGAAAATTAATATTTCAGAATGTCATAGGTTCTACCAATCAAAATGCTCAAGCATCCATGGCCACTGAATTTTAAAATATGAGTTTAAACATTAACACAAAAGATGGATTGACAATGAAGTCCGATTTAATGCACACATTACACATTGAAAATTGAAAAAATAGATCAATATTGTCTTTATTGACTAGAAGTATTCAAGTTAAAGGCTGTACTAACACAAACAGTTAAATTTAGTGAACTTTCAACTTTTCTATTTCAGAAACAATGCCATAGCAGGAAGTTTTTGAAGACAGGAACTGAAGAGCAATCAACATTTTCAGGCAAAAAATCCTAATGACTTAACTAAAATGCTTACATACAAAAGATGAACCATCTGATCACCTCTATAACTTAATTACATGAAAGTTAGCATTTTGCTTAATGTATATAAACAGCCAAGACATTTCTTAACTATTTTTAAACGTTTCATCTCTATTACTTCCTCTTTAAAAAAACCTCTTAACCATTTCCTTTAACCGCAATACCACATATTGTGTAGTGAACTCTCAGAGTCCTAATTTCTGCTCGTTGAATACTAAGTTACAATAGTAAAAATTCGGAAACAGATTTTCTCCTGCACGTGGAAATAAGTAACATTGAAACAAGTGTCTTGAAATCTCAGCTGGTGTAAACTTGGTGCAGACACATGCTCATGTCTATGGAGCAGCTTGCAGACGCATATAGAAGGTACAAACTGCAAGCTCAAGATTTCAGGGAAATTACATATCCATCCTCACAGGATCTCAACCCCTTTTGCTTCACACATCAGGTCCTATTCATCAGCAGAATTTGCTCAGAAGCCATGGTACCTCTACCACAGACCATAGTTCTACCACCACACTGTATAAAAGCCTTGGTAGAAATAAGTCAGGTATTTGGTAGAAATAAGGTAGGTATGCAAACTTTCATATGCATTTCTATCTGGGATATGCAACGAAGTATTCCACAAAATACCAGCCCGCCAAGATGCAACTCCCACCCATAATGAAACATCCCAAACCTGCCAGCAAAACTTCACTCCTTTTTTCTGTAAAGATTCATCCACACTGAGAAATATGGAAACAGTACCCTACCAGTGCAGTTTCACTACTGGTAGAATCTGTAATATAACAGATATCTCCTGTAAGTATGTACATAGCTTCTTCCCGGATAAAAGCTACCCACTTATCAGAAACAAATGTAAACAAATCAATGCTTACCCAGCAATGCCAGAACTATGGAATCAGCAGCCCAGAAAATAAGGGGAACTAGAGAAGGCTTCTAACAGCAGCCCTGAACATATCAGAAACTTTAAAAATGAGGAAAGCCTGGTAATTTCAGGGCTCAGCACTCATAGTGCTGTAAGAGACGCTGGTTAAGTCATACAGGTTGTAGAAAAGTAGGGCTGGAAGGGACCTCCAGAGGCCATCTAGTCCAGTGGTTCTCAACCTTTTTCGTACCAGGACCCATTTGTAAACATCAATGGCCAGTTCCAACCCAATGCCCCTCACTCTCCACCCGCTGCCCCCCAACCCCAAGCCCAGCCCCCAAGTGTGTGGGGCAGGGGAGAAGAATGGGGGGCACCAAGCAGCACCTCAGAGGCTGGAACTCTGCCAGCCTGCAAGGGAAAAGCCAGTTTCTCATCTTTTTCTCCTTTAAAGGAGAATCCATTTTTAAAGTTTGTTCACGACCCTTTCATATATTCTTGCGACCCACTTTTGAGTCATGACCCATGGGCTAATAAACGGTGATCTAGTCCAACACCCTGCCTGAGGCAGGATCATCCCTATCCAAACCATCCCATACATTAAATGCTAGGAACAATCCTGCACAGATCCATTTCTGAGCTCCACTGCTCATACATCACTGCCAATGACTTGGTATGTGAAGTTTTACAACCGACTAGCTCCCCTTACTTACAAGGCTTCTAATAGCTTCAACATAAGCCTTGAAAATGATGGGGTATAGCAACCATGAAACTGATTTTCTTCTGTCATTTTTAAGGCTTCTAAGAGCAGCCCATGGAGAGCTGTTTCCCCTTCACTGTTTGTGGCACAGGTAAGGAGAGTACAATCAGTTACTAACTTGTTACAGACAGAATGGAAAGAACAGGAGTACAATCGAGTTAAAAAGGAGCTGAAAGATGCCATGCCCTCAAGCAGTTTATGGGCTTAACTGATATGTAGAAAACCAGGTTGTGACGCAATGTTAGCAACAAATGGAGACTGGCACTGTTATGAAATAAGCAAATTATGAACTTATTATGCATATAACTGGGGTTTACCATATATCACCTAATTCTGCTGGAAATACATTTCTATAGGGGTTCGAAAAGCAGGCAGTGAAAAGATGCCTGAAGAAAGCATCTTCAGTCCACTTCCCAAGTGAGAAAGTGTGGTAATTAGAGTCTACCCTTCAAGGATTTATAGCAAAGCTGCATTTGTTTAGCTCAAGAGACAAAAAAAGAGAGAAAAAAACCCATGGCTATGATTGCTAAAGCCTTGCATTGACCAAATGTTCAACTAAAATACTTTTGTGGGCCTTACTACCCAGGTTGCATCCCTCAGGAGGATTTGATTTGCCTCAAATCCCCATAATAGTTTTAACCCCTGACTGGTAAAAGCAGGGTGCACAGTTCCACCAGGCCCTGACTGCGCAGACATTTGCCGGTCATTAAAACAGCACGGTGAATACATGACTCGTAAAGAAGTACTAAAACCTTAACCAAAAATCAGTGTTTTGTGTTTTTTAAAAAAGCATCAAAAACACGCAATTCCAACCACAAACTGCTGCGCTGGACCCTGGCAGAAGACCTGATGCCGAAACGCAATTCAGGTCACGCCAAGTCCTCAAGACGTGAAACGTGGCTACGCTAAGCTCGCTATATGCCCCTGCTATGAACACAAGCCTCCTTGAAGGAGGAGGGAGAGGAAAGGTGTGAACTTGAAGAGCCCTTCCAGAAGGGCCCTGGCTTCGCCACACGGATCATCCCAACGTGGGCAACTTCCCGCACCTGAGGATTCCCTCTCCCCATTCCCTCTCCCCTCGTCTTCCTTCCCTTCAAGCTGTCTGGCCACAGGGGTGGGCGCAGAAAGCCCCAGGAGGATGCGCTCCTCCTCTTGGAGCCAAAACGGTGACACACAAGTGTTAGTCTTGCCCCCC
>NW_005842048.1:1178923-1191105 GCF_000455745.1 Alligator sinensis
CTGCCGCCCCCTGGGGCCCGCGGCCGGGAACTGGGGGCTCGGCGCCCCAGGCAGCGCTCCGCGTCGCGCAGCCCCCGCAGCCCTGGGCCCGGCCTCACGAGCCTGCTCAGAAGCAGGGAGAGGTAGATGGTAATCGCCTTGGTGTGAGGGGCTGCAGGGGCGGGGCTGACCAGCAGGGTGCCAGTTACCTTCGGACTCTTGGGGGTCTGCCAAAAAAAAAAATTAAGCAGGTTCATTGATTAACAAGTTCACCTAAGTGAAGGAGCAGTCCGATCCGAAACCCCCCAGGTTATGATTTTCAAATCTTTCAGGAATGCTCTTGTTGGGGACCTCCTTCCCCTGAGCTGCCCCCTTGCTGGCATGCACCTTCTGGACTGACCGGAGAAGGGGGAGCACATGCTTTCTTGACCCCTAATTGGCTTCATCAGCTGCTGGCTTTGAAACCGGCTGATGCCACCATTCAGCCTTCCTTCTGCCTCGTGGAGCCTGTAGAGCAAAGGTTCCCGGTACCGGGCCGTGGCACGAGTCCCCCACTCAGACCCCCATCTGTCTGCCCTGGCGAGTGGCTTCTGGGGTCACAGCCAAGCTTTCGGGGTCCAAGCCGGGCGGCGGGGGAGTCATGAGAGGGAGGCAGCCGGCTCTGCACGCTCTGTCCCGCTCCTATCAGACTGCGGTAAAAATAAGGTTGGGAATCACTTCTGTGGAGTTACCATTTCTCACCCCTTTCTCTGCAAATTTTCTCCCTCCCATAGATCCTGTGCCAAGACGTTGTCTCATCACTACAGTTAGCTGTGGTGTGCACTTCTCCCCGCTCCAGTCAGGCAGCACTGGCCTTTGGGACCCTACAAATCCCACTAGGACACGAATTCTCCCACCCAGCCCGTGGCTGTGGGAGGTGGGGGCTCACGGCTGGCCCCGGCGCCTCCGAATCCCCCCCCCCAGCCCGTGGCTGTGGGGGGGGGGGGCTCTGGGCTGCCATAGCTGCCTACAACCTCTCTTCCAAATAGCTGTGGGGTTGAGGTCTGTGTTGTGAGGTTGGGTACAAAGCTAATGGGCTGGCTGGTAATAGGGGTCCACCACTGATTTTCTTTGAACATATTCATTACTTTTTTTCTCTGAGGACTTTCACGACACGGCTTCAGGAAGACTATGGGCTACCCAGAGGAGAGAGGCACTCAGTCTCCATCCACCTGAATGGAGGACTGTGCAGGATTACTAATGCCAAGTGTTCAAAATATAATGAATCAGACCTTTAAGAGACCCCACTGAAATGTCTTTAAATGATTGGGTGTGAGGGGGGGTTGTTTGGTTGGTTGGGTTGTTTTTTTGGGGGTAAATTCTTTAGTTCATTTTATTTGACCAGTAGTGTAACTAGGCAGGTCAAGCATGCTGGCCACCAACTTAGTGAGAGAGTGGAAAAATAGCAGCTACCATTGCAGGCACAGAATTGCATGGAAGTCACCAGTGCCCCCACGCAGCCCACAGCCCCAGGTGCCCAGCTGCCTTGTTATGCCTCTGTTTATTTTGTTTGCTGAGCCATCAGGGTGCACTTGAGTCAGGGCTTTACATTTTTCTCTGCAATAATAAAGCTAGAAACTTACTTTTTAAATAAAATGTTGACTTTCTCATCAAATTATATGAAACCAGAAGCTTGATCTTTAAGGAAAACATGAAATATTGTTGAGGGTCACAATAAAATCATGAGGTGGCAACACCAATTGAGGATCCATTACAACACCAACCTACCACAGCCAAAATGTGGCAACAGACAGAACCCTACATAGCATCACCTTGATGAGGTGACTGCAAGTTTTCAGACCCTGTTGAAATGAATGTGGAATTTCTAATGCCACTGTATGATAAAGCACCCAAGGACTGTGTGCTGATTCCTTAATCTAGACTTGGCTTTTACTTGTATCTAACGTAGCTCCGTTGGTGAGTAGCCAGCTATGACCTCCAGTTATGCAGAGAGAGATCTTGGTAATGTGAGGTGCAGCATGATCTAGTGGAGCAAAGATGGATCAGAGACCAAAGAACTCTCAAAATTTAATTTCAGCTTTGATACAGACAAATATTGTGTCTCAGCATTGCTGTTTTAATTTCTAGTTGCTATTTCCACAATAGAAGTCATAACTATGGCCTGTGTTTTAGTACTTGAAAATGAAAGGCAACAGTGAATGTGGGGAGTTGAGTGGTTACTCTTGTTATTAACATATGAGTCAGAACAATAGACTGGGAGGCAAGAACTCAGATTTTTTATCTCAGCTCTGCAACTGACTCACTATATATTTGGTCTTTTGCAAACAGTGTAATATTTCATTGTCTCAGCTTCCTTATTCATGAATTGGCATAATGTTTTTCTAACCTACCTCATGCAATGTTGTAAGAATTAATTAGTGTCACCTTGATCTTTTTGTCAGTTATTTTTTCAACTCATGATAAAATTTTTATCCATTTACTAAAAGATTTCTTTTTAGAAATATCATTTAGATGATCCAACCCAACCATAAAAATAAGAAATATATTATATCCGCTCCTCAGTGTAACTTCAAAATTCTTTGCCCTCTTCTGTGGATAAGCCAAACAATGACTAACATTCAGTTCAATGTTCAATTATTTCTGAGCCATATTCATTTTTCTGTCAGATTCAAACAATAAGTCAAGGAACTTTCAGTTTAAATAAAGTTTAGAACATGGAATTATGGAATAGTGATGTGAAAGGCTAAGGACAGATGTTACACATAAACCAGTTTAAGTGATCAGAAACTGGTTTAAACCTGTAACAGAACAGAAACTCAGTGCGCATAAACCAGTTTCAAAATGACTGAAACTGTTTTAAAATAAACCTGGTTGAATGTAGTACCTGATTTAGCTGATTTGGGTCAAACCGGTTTATGAAACTTCTGTCCAGGCTCCTTCCTGGTTCAAATTAAATCACAGTATCCCAGCATGCTTTCCAGCCCTGGGCTGGGTTGTCTGCTCCAGGGAGCAAGACTGGCTTTGCCCCTCTGCTACCTAGCAGGAGCAGAGAGGGCTGGCTGACAAGGGGGTTGGGGTGCAAACCCAGCTGGGGATGCAGCCCAGTCTACGGTGGGAGACTGCCTCCCACCCCAGGCAAATCCTGGCTGGGGTCTGGGACCAGAGAGGGGGGTTAAACACCCCTTCCCCTGCTCAAATTTACTGCTGGCTGTGACTGTGGACTACAAACCCCAGAAGCACCTGGAAACAGAAAGAGGAAGCGATGAGCAACTCTGCAGAGTCCTGCTGCTGTAATTTTGGACTTCAAATCCCAGAGACCTCGGGGGCAGCAGGAAGAGGAAGCGAACAGACAGCCTATGCTGGCTAAATACCAGAGAGCCATGCTGTAGTGCCCCCTGGCTTCTGGCCTAAGCCACTCCAGGCATGTGGCTACATTTCTGGAAACAAAGGTAAATAAATGTCTGTTCACTTCTGTTTTAGTTTAATCTCTGCAGTTTAGACTAATCTGCAAAAACTGAATCAATTGAGCTACAGAATTTTTGACTGTAGATACTTAATCATAGGGTTCAGTTCATTCTAGAGCTCCAAACCATTTTAGTTATCAGTTGTATTTGTGGTGCCCCCTGCTGGCGTTGTATGTTTCCACTCTGTGGTCTGGGCCCCTGACTCTCCTGCCATGACTTGATGGAATTACAACTGAAAGGAGGAGTTCAGTGGTGTTCCCTTCCACCGACCTGGAGACAGGATACTCACTGGCTTGCCCCGGTTGTTCCTGGGGCTCCACCTCCCCTACACCCCCTTCACTTGCCAACCATGCAGATATCCGTGTTGTCACACCAGCTCCAGGCTTCAGCTCGTCTAATGCCTCGAGGAGCCTCCTCAGCTGTGGATGGGAGCACGGGCTTGAAGTTTAGCCTGCCCACCCCTCTTCCTCCTTGGTCCACCCCAGCCCCTACACCGGCCCTGGGCCTAAGATGCCTGCCTCAGGGCCGGGGTCAATAAGACCGGTCGCATGTCCCCTTGGTATCTGCCAACCAGAAGCCTCTGTCTCAGGGACCGAGGTTAACAACGCCTTGGCCGGCTTCCAACTCTTGCCCTTGCCCGTTTGCCATGGGGCAGAGTAGTGGGGTTGTTTGATCCAGCACACCAGTGTCATGACCCAAAGGGCATGATTTTGTGTGTGCTTCGGCACTGCAGAATTATTTCCCGCCACATGGAGCTTTCTTTGCACGGTGCAATTCTCAGTTGCATAGAGAAAACCCCGGTGCAAAGGAGTTCCCGCCACCCATATGTAAATTTGTTTCCCACTGTTGGCTGTTTCTAAATTATTCCCACGTGGCGGCTAGCGATTGGCTTGCTAGCCGTATAAGAGGCTTGAGCAGTTTCCACCCAAGTTGGAGGACTTCACATCCATCTCATGAAGAACTCTAAGCGCGCTGTGGAGCCTAACAAACTCCGCGTGTGCCTTAGAGGAGGATACAGGGGCCTGATCAACCTCTAGCCTCTCCCCATCGCTGCACGATCCCTCGACGTACCCTACCCTGCGCGCTCGTCGCGCGTCACCTTTCGGACTCTCATTTCGGTTGTTCCACGGAGCCTAGCAAACTCCGTGAGTGGTATCCAGAGCTCTGTTCGTGTTCGTTTAGCGGAGCCTAGCAAACTCCGCTCGTGTGTCTTCAGTGGAGCCTAGCAAACTCCACGTGTATGTTTTTTTTGTAACTGCAACTCAAGAAAGTTTTCCTGCCTGCACCGCGACCACCTACAGTGTAAGTAAAACAATCTTTAATAAACCTCTATGCGTCAGTGCCTAATTCTAGTTCACCATGCCGACCCTTTCCCCGGCCCACGTGCCCGGGCTGCTGGCCACAGCCCCTCGGCCCCAACAACCAGGTCTCAGCGTGCCCAGCATCTCGCCTCCTGGCTTTCCCGTCTCACCTGGCTTCCGCCAGGATTTTTAAATCTCCCATGGCAGCGGACCCAGCTGATGTCATCAGCTGGCCGCCGCCCAGCTTAATCAGCAGCCGCTCAAAGAGCTGGCGTAGCGCCAGCTTGCACAGCTTCTTCTCCACCCCATCCTGCCTCCCAGGTAAGGTTTCTGTGGTGTCAGATCCCTGTGCCCTTCTCCAGGAGCAGCGAGGTTTGCCCTCAGCACTTCCAGCCCTCAAGAGTGTACCCCGCCACCACATATTTTTAACCAGTTTGAGTCTAAAAGTCCAATCTTGTTCCCTTTTAAATCACTAGGAAAACCACTGCTATCAATGGAATCAAGATCAGGCCCTATGTTTTTAAGCTTATATTATAGTGCTTATTGTACTTGTATAGATCCTTGAAGAATCTTCAGACTCTTCCCCATTTTAGTGGTGGTATGTTAAGGACAGAAAGTAAAACTGACAGAAGTGGCATTTGTCACATGGTTGGCCCCTTCAAAGTGCTCTACAGTCATGCCCTAACAGAAGTGCATGGCTACAGAGCATTTTAAAAGTGCCCAATTGCACAACAAATTAACCGTCATTACATGAGGACTCAGATGAAGGCACTCCAAAGTGGAGTGCCTTTATTAACTTCTGTAAGTCCCCGTGCATGAGCAGAGATGAACTGATACAGCCCAGCCCCACCACTGGTGCTGTCTGCAGGATGGGAGGGGGAGAAGGGAAGAGAGGGAACTGCAGACTGGGTTTGCCCAGACTGAATTGGAGTGTGGGCAAGTGGATTGGCCTGATGCAGCCCAGCCCTGTCCCTGGTGCTGCCTGCAGGATGGAAAGGGGAGAAGGGAGGCGGGGGAGCTGAAGGCTGAGGTTTGTGCAGCCTATGCTGGAGCGGGGCCGGGTGGTTTGGACCCCCACCCTGAGATGGAGGGCTCCAATCCACCTACCCCATCTCTAGCATTCTGGACAAATCCCAACCCGTGGCTTCCTTCGCTCCCTACTCCCCCTTCCATCCTGAAGACAACACCAGAGTTCAGTGGGGGCGAAGGGGTGGGGTTAGGGGAAACAGGCTATAGGCAACTCCTTGGCAGGATTGGCTCCAAAATGGAGCTCTGATTCTTGCCCCCCACCCCATCCCCAACCCAATTGTGAACATCTGTTGGGTTGGGGTTGGTTCAACTCATGGTACTTTCTGTGAAGCACCATTAATTAGATCAGGGAGCTGCATGCAGCACCTGTTCTTAGTCCCCTGGATATATCTACACTGCACCCTCAGAGTATCCTAGGGGTATTCCACTTACACTAGCACTTATTAAACCTAGAAATGCAGTGGTGAAGGTGCTTTGAGGGAGTGTCCCAACAGTTATTTTTGAGAGCAGCTGTTGGAAATTTCCATGGAGTGGCTTCACTGCTACATTTTTTCTTTTAGTATGTACTAGTAGGAGGATGTTGTTGGGACATGCTGAAGACATGGAGTAGGGAAGACATATCCTGGGACAGAACTGGGAATACCTAATCTTGCTTTTTTCACAAGGCCACATCAGCACCATTCTCTTCATGTAGAATGCACTGCTATGCACCTACTTACTGAGTGCTAACAAACAATTTGAGGATGTTTAATAAACAAGTTTCATGTCCCTCAAACATGTATTAATATCAGAATAGAAGACAGTAAATGAAAACAGAAAATCTTAGATTTACTAATAGCTGCTTTATTAAGGTCTTAACTCTGTAAACTTGAAATGGAATATTGTCCAAAGTTGTCATTATACATCGTTGTCAGTTACTGATTTCTAGCCAGGCATTTCCCCAAACCTTCTTGTAAAACATTTATTTTAAGAAAAGAAAAAAGCACCAAGTCTAGACCTAGTGCTAAGCCAATGAAACTAGGGTTGGTAAGCCATTAAACCATTGGTTTATTTAAATGAATAAACTCAACTTTACAAGAAACCAACAGGAGTCATTGGCAATTTCAGTGGAAGCAGGATCAATACTAGGCTGCAGTACTGGTTATGCTAAAACTTTATTTTCAGATAAGCCATAATTTAGTGACTGCAGAAGAATGTATTAGATCGTCAGAAGCAAGAATTAGCGAACATTGAATTGTAAATCTCATCTGCATGATGCAATCTGGGTTGAACGTTCTAGTAATATGCACAAGAATGAACTGGAAGTACAATATTTTGCAAAAGCAACATAGTTTCTGCAGGAGTGGTCCATTTAAAATGGAAAGGAAAGTCAGGAACAAGACCTAAGAAGCCAGGCTAGGAAAATGTTTGCAAGCATAAAAGATATTAAAGTTTTCATAACTACTAATATCTATCAGGTTCAAAAATCTAAATATGAAAATATGAACTGGGAGCTAGATTTTGACAGCTTTTCAAACTTGAAAGCCAAATTCTGGTCCTTTTAAAGTCAAACTTTAACTCCATTCAGTTGTAGCAATGGTGTTCATTTTGGAGTTTTTACACTGTAATGCAAGTTTTGCTTAAGAAATGTCATTAAAAGCACCACCAAGAAAATATAACCCTAGGTATACTCTTTAGCAAATTATAAAATGAACAGACCAGACACTTGTGTGAGTATACCTTTGTAAGTTGCATATGCAGTATTACTTGTTTGGAGATAATCAAGTTAGAGTGGGGAATTCACACAGAAAAGGAGCAAAAGATCATAGAATCGTAGAAAATTAGGGCTGGAAGGAACCTCAGGAGGTCATCTAATCCAACCCTCCGCTCAAAGCAGGACTATCCCCACATAGACCATCCCTGCCAAGGCTTTGTTTAGCTGGGTCTTAAAAACCTCCAAGCATGGAGATTCCACAACCTCTCTGGGTAACCTGTTCCAGTATTTTACTACCCTCCTAATGATTTTTTTTCCTGAAATCCAACCTAAACTTCCATTGCTGTAACTTGAGACCGTTTCTTCTTGTTCTGTCATCTGCCACCACTGAGAACAGCCTAGCTCCATCCTCTTTTGAACCACTATTCAGGTAGTTGAAGGTTGTTATTAAATGCCCTCTCAATCTTCTCTTCTCTAGACTAAACAAGCCCAGTTCCCTCAGACTCTCCTCAGAAGTCATGTGTCCTAGCTGCCTCATAATTTTCATTGTCTTCCACTGGACTCTCTCCGATTTGTCCGTATCCTTTCTGTAGCGGGGGACCCAAAACTGAACACAATACTCCAGATGTGGGCTCACCAAATGCTGAATAGAGGGGAATAATCACTTCCTTTGACCTGCTGGCAATACTTCTACCAATGTAGCCCCAGTATGCCATTAGCTTTCTTGGCAACAAGGGCACACTGCTGACTCATATCCACCTTATCGTCCACTATAACCCCCAGGTCCCTTTCAGCAGAGCTGCTGCCCAGCCAGTACTGTACTGGTGCATGGGATTATTCTGTCCTAAGTGCAGGACTTTGCACTTGTCCTTGTTGAACCAGATGACATTCCTTTTGGCCCAATCCTCCAATTTGTCTAGGTCACTCCTGAATCCTAGCTCTACCCTCCAGCATATCTACTACTCCCCCCAGCTTGGTGTTATCTGCAAAGTTGCTGAGGGTGCATTCTATGCCACGTTCCAGGTTGTTGATGAAGATATTGAACCAAACTGTCCCCAGGACCAAGCCCTGGGGCACTCCACTTGATACTGGCTGCCAACTAGACATTGAGTCATTGATTACTACACTCTGAGCCCAGTTTTCTATCCACCTTACAGTCCATTCATCCAGCCTGGACATCCTTAGTTTGCCTGTGAGAGTGTTGTGGGAGACTGTATCCAAAGCCTTGCTAAAATCAAGGTATACTACATCCACTGTTCCCCCCATGTCCACAGAGTCACTAATCTGATCATAGAAGGCAATCAGGTTAGTCAGGCATGACTTGCCCTTGGTGAATCCATGCTAACTGCTCCCAATCACCTTCTTCTCCAAGTGCTTAGAAATGGATTCCTTGAGGAACTGCTTCATGATTTTTTCAGGGACTGAGGTAAGGCTGACTGGTCTGTAGATCCCTGGATACTCCTTTTTCCCTTTCTTAAATATGGGCACTATGTTTGCCCTTCCTGATCACCATGAGTTTTCAAGATGATGGCCACTGGCTCTGCAATCACGTCAGCCAACTCCCTCAGCACCCTCAGGTGCATCCCATCTGGCCCCATTGACTTGTACACATCCAGCTTTTCTCAATAATCCCTAATCTGTTCCTTCAACACTGTTGGCTGTTCACCTCCTCCCCACACTGTGCTGCCAGGTGCAATAGTCTGGGAGCTGACCTTGCCTGTGTAGACTGAGGTGAAAAGACATTAAGGAGTTCAGGGTTGTAAGTTGTAGCTATGTTGGTCTAAGGACATAGGCAGACCATGGTTCTTTGGGTTAATCCGATATATTTTATTAGAACAACTCAAATAGTTAAGCATTTCTGCTTTTTCTGCATCTTCTGTCACTAAGATGCTTCCCCCATTCAGCAAGGGACCCACACTTTCCCTGATCTTCCTCTTGTTACTGACATACTTGTAGAAACCCTTCTTTTTACCCTTCACATCCCTTGCTAGCTGCAACTCCAATTGCATTTTGGCCTTCCTCACTTCATCCTTGCATGCCCAAACAATACTCTTCTATTCCTCCCTAGTTGTTTGTCCGTTTCCAGTTCTTATAAGCTTTCTTTTTGTGATTTAGTTTACTGAAGAGTTCCCTGCTAAACCAAGCTGATCTTCTGCCATACTTGCTAGTCTTCCTGCAAATTGGGATAATTTTTTCCTGCACTTTCAGTAAGGCTTCTTTAAAGTACAGCTGGCTCTCCTGGACTCCTCTCCTCCTCAGAATGGCCTTCCAGGGGATCCTGCCCATAAGTTCCCTGAGCAAGTCGAAGTCTGCTTTTCTGAAATCTAGGGTCCTTACTCTGCTGCTCTCCATCCTTCCTTTCGTCAATTATCTCATAGCCACTGCTGCCCAGGTTGCCATCCACTAGTACATTACCCCACCAATTCTTTCCTGTTTGTGAGAAGCAGGTCAAGAAGAGCCTAGTTGGCCTCTCCAGCACTTGCACCAGGAAGTTGTCCCCAACACTCTCCAAAAGCTTCCTGGATTGCCTGTGCAGTGCTGTGTTGTCTTCCCAGCAGATGTCAGGGTGATTGAAGTCCCCCATGAGAACCAGGGCCTGTGATCAGGAAACTTCCACTAGCTGTTAAAAGAAAGCCTCATCCACTACTTCCTCCTGGTCTTGTGGCCTATGCTAGACCCCTACGATGGCATCACCCTTGTTGCTCTCTCTCTGACCCTATTCCAGAGACTTTCGACAGGCCTATCTCCAGTTTTGTACTGGAGCTCTGAGCAATTATATGGTTCTTTTACATAAAGTGTAACTCCTCCTCCTCTTCTCCCTTGCCTGTCTCTGTCTTCATGAACAGTTTATACCCATCCATGACAGTGCTCCAATCAAATGAGCTGTCACACCAAGTCTCCATTATTCTAATCATGTCATAGTTCTGGGACTGTGCAAAGACTTCCAATTCTTCGTGCTTTTTTCCCAGGGTCCATGCATTTGTGTACAGACACCTAAAGTAACTAGTCGATTGCTCTGCTTTTTCAGGAAGAATGAAAACACCTCCTCTGTTGCCCCCTACTGCTTGGTCTTCTTCCAGGTCACCCACTTCCCCACTTACTTCAGGGCTTTGGTTGCCATGCCCCAGCAAACCTAGTTTAAAGCCCTCCTCTCTAGGCTAGCAAGCCTGTCTATGAAGATGCTCTTCCCTCTCTTCATCAGGTAGATCCCATCTTTTCCCAGCAATCCTTCTTGGAACATCATTCTGCGGTAAAAGAAGACAAAGCCAAGCTGGCAACACCACCTGCGCAGCCAGGCATTCATCTGCATTGTGCACCCGCTTCTGCCTGGGTCCTTTCCCGTAACCAGAAGGACTGAAGAGAACACCACCTGGGCCCCCATCCCCTTCACTTTTGCACCCAGAGCCCTGTAGTCACTTTTGACCTGCCCAGTGTCTCCCCTGGCAGTATCATTGGTGCTCACATGAATGAGGAGCATGGGGTAGTAGTCAGAGGGCGGGATGAGTCTTGGCAATACCTTTGTGACATCTTAGATCTGAGGTTCGGGCAAGTAGCAGACTTCCCAACACAACAGGTCAGGTCAATAGATGGATTCCTCCAGCCCCAGCAGAAGGGAGTCCCCAACCACCATAACCCTTCACTTTTCTTGGTGGTGGTTGTCTTGATCCTTCCCACCTTGGGGAGGCCTGACCTGTCCTCCTCCACCAATTGAATGTGCTCCTTGCCCAAAGCACCCAAATATTTGCTGCTTAATGAGAAATATTTTAAGCTTTGGGTGGAGTTCCTTTTTGTCCCTAGTGTCAGAACTTTGGGAGATGTACTGAATCACTGACCAAGCTGCATTTTGTTTTTGGTTCAGTTCTACCAAGTTTGAGGTCTGTGTAAACTCCAGGTTACCAATATAGTGACAGCTGTAGGTAGTTTCGGTCACTGCATTTTCCTTTTTAGTCAGATTCTCTGCTACTATGTTCCAATGTCCAGGATTCTGCCAATTTGGCCACTGGAACATCAGGAATGAGTCATGACTCTGACCATTATAATATGCATATGTATTAGTGGTGGGATCACAAAGTGGATTTGGGTTGGCTATGAAGGTGATATGGCAACAGGTGGAGTAGGACAGTATTGCAGACCTATAATGAGTATTCACTACCTTACTTCAGGCTACTTTCCTATAGCTCTGCTCAGAGATGATCCTGGAGCTGCAGCAACAGATTACCACAAGGGGTGCTCCCCTTACGGTGCTGACAGAAGTGAAATTTTGTCATGTGATCAGCCACTGAAACCACTCTACAGCTGTGCACTTACAGAAGTGTACAGATGCAGAGCACTTTAAAAAGTGCACAATCGAGTGACAAATGAATTCTTATTACGTGAAGGTTAAGATGAAAGTGCTCCAAAGTGGAGCAACTTCATTAACTTCTGTTAGCGTGCACTGGAAGCAGGCCTGGGCTAAAGCACCTCAGCCCGGTCCCTGATGCTGTCTTCAGGAAGTAGGGGGGGGGAGGGGAGGGGAAGAGGGGAAGAAATTCCATCTGTGGCTTGCCCAGCCTGCGCTAAGGAGTCAGGCGAGTGGATTGGAGCCCACACTTCAGGGGGCTCCAATCCATCTGCCCTCCACTCCAGTGTAAGTTGGGTAAACCTCAGGATGGACCTCCCTCCCTGCCTTCTCCCCCTCCCATCCCAAGGCAGCACTGGAGCTGGGGGAGGATGGTG
>NW_005842048.1:1191136-1193560 GCF_000455745.1 Alligator sinensis
GAAAGAGGCTGCAGACATGCAGCATCTCTCACTGGATCAGCTTGAAAGTAGGGTTTGATCCTCCACCCTCCGGATCCAAGAGCAAATGTCTGTTGGGTTAGGAGGGTCAATTTAACTGATGTCACTTTCTGTGAAGTGCCATAAGTTAGACCAGGAAGATGAACATCTGTCAGAGCCCTCAGTGCATAGAAATGTAATCATCTGGAAGCTCACTGTCACTGATTGCTATTTATCAGTAACTATCTAGTTTGATGTAGATCAACTGTCGAAGATAGTGATGCTATTCATTGGGTGCCATTGCCTTCTTTACTATGTTGAATTCTTAACTGTGCTGTGCCTGACTTGTGGTGACCAGACCTGAGGAAGAATGTCTTGCATTTGAAAGCTTGTCTAACTCTATCTCAACTACATAGTTGGTCCGATAAAAGATATTATCCTAAGAAACCCTTGCCTCCCACTTACCTTCTGGACCACAAGGTTCTACAACATCACTTTTACACTACCTTAACAAAGAACGTATTAAATTCATAATACAGACTGTATTACAGCCTTATCAGTTAGGGAACTGTGATGTGCCTAAACTATGAAGAGCTCACAAATGCCTGTAAGCAGGGCTCTTAAAACATTTCTCCCTCTTCATCTCCTAGGAAGCTGCAAAAATGGGAAAGCCAGGATGATATGCAACACTGCTATTTATCAGGATGGCGTCCCTTCAAGGGAAATCCTAGCTATTATATAGGCAGCCCCTAGAAGGCAGCATTGCCTTGCAATGTGTATGCCAAAACAGAACACCATTTTCTGTTACTTATGTAACACCTATAGCGCATGATGCTCAGCAATATACAGTGTACTCCATTTAAGTAAGCAGACTCAGGACTGAAAAAGGGCTGTGTACTTATCCACAGTATGCACTTATCCAAACTTAATGTAAACAGTTTTTATGAAATACACAGCTCTTTCAATGCTCTGGTATTGATGGCCTCAAAACTGACCAGCTTCCCTCATTTTTCAAGGCTTCTAATAGTCAATTTGGGGGCTTTTATTAGAGGTCTTGAAAATTAAGGGAGGAAGCAGTCAGGGAACTGACTGGCTGCTGTTATTTGCAAGGTTTCTAATAGCAACCCCTTTGACAGCAGTTTCCCCTTCACTGTTTTTGGCTCAAATAGAGTACAATCAAGTTGCAAAGTAGACAGCATGCCTGAAGAATGCTATGTACTTAAGTGATTTATATGCTTAACCAATATGCACACAACATGTTACAATAAAAGCAAATTGGGACTGGCATCATCTTACGCAGTTAAACAAATGATTCACATATCTGGTATATATGTAAGTGGAGTATACTATAAATAAGTTTCTGTGGGAACTGGTTTGAAAAGGGTTAACTGGTATAAAGGGTTAACTATACTGAGGAAATAATTTAATATGCCCTGCAAACTCTGTGAATGTTGGAGACAAGTATAGCCTGATTTTGGCCGTTCACCTCCTATAATTTAATTGTATCTAAAACCTCAGTGGATTAATACATTTCTGAGCCAAAGCATATTTTCTGTTGAGTTTTCTGAATTTGCCACTACAGTAAGCTTATTTGCTGTGCTGTAGGTGTGATTCTTTAACTCACATGGTACCAAGATGTGGGTGAGAAATGGAATGGTAAATCGTGAGAGAGTAGGAGCAGCAAACAACACAGCATGAGGGTTGGCATATGTGACTGATGATTGTAGGGTTTGATACTTTAGGGAAATAAAACCTTTATAGACTCTAAGCCTCTGGAATGGGTTATCTTGAGTGGGGGAGTTATAAGGGAAGGAAGGGAGGTGATGGAGCTGTCAGGTGTGGTCAGTGGTTGTGCAATATGATATTACATGGAAATAAGTCTTTGCATTTGGCACATTTTGAGTATGCTGTATGGAAAAATGAGGTTAAATGCTGAGTAGGCAGAAAAAAGGTCCCAGCTCAGCCAAGCATGGTGGCAGACAGCTGGTACCGGGGGAAAACAGCTAAATTCTTCTGTGTGGTTGCACTGGAATACAGCATATCATAATAGCAGAGCTCCCTTCTGCAGCATTTTCAGGTTGGCTGCTGAAACAGAAGTTTCAAAATGTGTTTCTGATCTTCCTGTTATAATGATTATGTGACTCCAGGGATATGAACTCACTACTACCTGATTTTCAAATGGGGCATGCTTACCTGTTTGCCAGATCTTAAATGGGGAGGTAACATTTGGCCAAGATGTCTGTGGGGTAGTGAGGTTCTCACGTGTGGTGGCTGACCTGGTTGCAATCCCACTGCTGGAGATTTCCCAGCTTGCTGTATTTGGGCTGAACAAATAGATCTTGTATGCATAAAGATGCATCAAAGCACTGGCTATGGCTTTGGCCTGTTAGGCTCAGTTCTGGAGTACAGCCCACCCCATCTGTTGTT
>NW_005842048.1:1193623-1202959 GCF_000455745.1 Alligator sinensis
CTGCTGAGATCTGGGATGCAGCAGTTTAGCTGCGGAGCTAAACCTCACCCCTCCAAATATTTCCAATAGTTTGAAGACATTCTTTTCCTGAACTCCTTCCTTGTGGGTAATCTGTTTACAGTTACCCTTGGGGACACCTAAAGTTACTACAAAGGAAATCGGAGGCATTGCAAACTAAGCACTTAAACACAGACATGCATTTTATTCCTACAGAAACAGCTTCTTGTAAAAATAGCAAAATGTAAACACCAAAGCTCTCTGTTGTCCTTTCTATTCCAAGAGCCCTCTAGGTACAAATTAGTGTTCTTCTGCCACCTTCTCAGTCTCCATGTTATCTCTCTCTCTCTCTTTGTCCCAACAACAAGCTCTCTTGAGTTTATTCAGGTTAAATAGAGAATATATTTTGGTTTGCTTTGTGGTTGTTCTTTTTGTTTTCTTTGAGAACTCCTTTTAAAATGCCTTTTGTTTATTCATTCTTCTGGGAATTTCCATTGCTAAAATTCCTTCCTTCCCAGACCACCTGGAGTGACCAGTTTCTTAGTTAATCTCTTTTATCAGGGCAGTCATTCCATGATAACAACTCCTTTGATTACCCAGTAACTGTTTTCCGGACAGGTTTTGTGATATATGACATGATTTTTTGTTGGCAAATGGTTGATGGAACACATATAGAGTAACAGAGTCATATACACAATTAATAAAATCATTTGAAAAGCATATTGTTGGGCCAAGTCCTATTTCAGTGTAAGGGGTCCATTTGCGTGTTGGGCAGTAAGTACACTTCTACTTTGAAGTACACTTCCAGCTTACACTGATCTCTGTTTCTACTTCTCTCTTGTCTGCCACATCTTTGATAGAAATGGCTGTTCAGGAGGATGAATGTTCTTGACTTGATGGTCTGCTTGGCCCAGTGGCGGTTCTTCTGCAGGGCTTCAACCTTCCCTACGCCCTGCCCCCCTTTCCTCTCGAGTTGATGGTGACTATTCTTCACAGATAGCAAATGGAGACTATCCTTGGTCTCTTTCTTCCCGGTCTTTAACTCACAGCATCTTGTTCTTCTGCTTCACCAGTTCAGCCACTATACAATCACTCTCACCAGATCAAACGATAAGTATCTCACTGCACTCACTCCCATTTCTTCCCCTGCAGGTCTCTGGCCTTTGACCTAGGCCGTCTCAATTATTCTTTCTTTGGGAATCAGGTCCTGCTTCTTTCTTAACTCTAAATCAAATCTTTGACAAAGGATTTTCTCCTTTTTCTGTCCCTCCCAGTATTCTTCTCCAGTATGAATGAATTAAATCAAAGAAAGTGCTTCTTAGCTGTGGCCCTCAATCCCTGTTATTACTTTATAATTCAGAATTCACAAGCAAATCCCTTGGATTTCTTCTCTCTCCTCCTGGGTATGCTCTGCCATAGACTCCGGGCCTCTGCTCAGTTGTCCTCACCAGCAGGGTGGAATAATTCTTTCCTTTAGGCTGGTTGCCTCAGTTTCCCTCTCACTTACCACTCTTCCTGGTATGCCAACCCAATTTCAATCTCTCTCCCTTATCCCTCCTTCACTCAGCTGGTGTATACCAACTGTTTTCCCATGGGGTTCTTCTTTTCCAAGGTCCCAGCTTGGGTTTCTGTGGGGACAACCCTCAGTGTCACTCCCCCCTGTTCTGGTTTACTTCTCTTTTGGGGAGGGACAATCCTTGATCAGGCTTGTCCTGGTCCCGGGAGCTTCTGAGTGTCTGGTGTGTGGGGGTTTTTCAGGCTCTCTCTTCCTGCAGGCTCTGGTGGTATTTTCCCACACTGAAGACCCTGAGGGCAATCAGGGTTGGTTCCCCGAAGCATGTGTCCTCATGTTTCCGGGATTGCTGGCAGCTGTGGTTCTCTGTGCTCTGGAGCTGTGCTGCATGTCCAGACCCAGAAGGGTGAGTTTCTGGCTGGCATGGCCAGTCCCACGAGAGCATGGCAGGGCTGGGGTCCTGTCCCTGCAACAATTTGTAACAACATAAGTACAATAATTTCTGACATTTACAGAGAGTTTAGATTCTATATCCACCTGTGTAGCTACATTGCCATGTACCATCCTTTTGAGTAGAGTGTTTGAAGCAGCCTTCTTCCTAGCACCGGGCTATAGGCTGTCTTCTTGAAGCTGGCCCACCAAGCAGCTAAGAAAGGAAGTTGTGTTTTCTCAGGAAAAGGAAAGCAAATGGAGCATGGCTCAATGAAAGAGATGTTGCCCTAAAAGCAATGGGTCTTAGCTCCAGCTCTAGTAGAATAGAAACTAGCCTACTGCTGTTTATCCACTTTATCCAAAAAATATTAAATAGAGGATACAGAGAAACCATTAGGAATAAGGCCAAAACCCAGGGCCCTCTCCTTTGAGAGCAAATGTCCTGAGCCACATTACCATTAACTTGCTTGGGCTTACATATCTTCCCCTCTTGGCTACCCAGTGGGCCTGAAAATGATTTTTAAAAATAAGTGCCTTAGAATTACAAACAAGCACAAATATAAAGAAGCATGTGAAAAAAGTACCAGAGTGATTGTTATTCTCTTCCATCAAGGAAGTCCTTTTTTAAAGCTTTTGTTCTTACAGGATATTGTGGCCCTTTAGAGCCACACATACCCTAGAGATTTTACAAATTCCAGTAATTTCTACTCTGGTAGTACTCTAAGTGTATCCACTATGCAAAAGCTGACTGGTGGCTTCTGAAACAAATTTTCTTCCATTAAGTTTCAGAAGACACATGGCCACTGCATGAAAACATACAACACCTAGCCATTGTGTTGGCAAGATTGGCTGAAAATCCAAAGATAATCATAAATATGTCCTGTCATCCATAGTGTACAGATTATGTATGCCAAGGCATGCACCACTTTGAGGCCCAGTGACTTGATACCGAGGTGGAATGGCAGCGATGGAGGAAGGAGAAGGAAACCAACCCAGGGCTGCAAATCCCACTCCCCCACACAACAACATGCCTCCATTGCCGAAGAATGTGTGCATCCAGAATCGGGCTCCTCAGTCACTCGAGGACCCATCAAACCAGACGGACTTCATCCTTGACTTCGAGGGACCGCCTCTGACCAACAGATAATGACTTATCTGTGCATTCTCAGGTGAGGCATGTGAGCTGAACACAGGAAAACTGCCCTTGCTCATCTGCATTGTTTTATCTAGCATGATCACATCTGATTATCTATAGCTTCCCAGATCTGGTTATGCAAATGTATGGTACTCACATAAGCTATTAAAATTACACGAGTAAATCCTAGTTTCCTTAGGGCTGTGCAGAGCACAGCCTGTCTACAACTAGTCTGTGATACATTTTGAGACCCCTTATCTTTCCTTAAAGGCTGCAAGGGCAGAAATTATTTTTGCCTGCTAGTACATGGAGATTTGCCAGCCCAGTATGATTCTTAATTCTGTGTGTTTGGAGCAGAACCAGCAAACCACTAGAGGAACTTCTCCTGGCCACACTGCAGTAATTGATGATGTCGGGTAGTTGCTCACTGAAATTCTGGAAGGTCTTTTGGGAATTACAGATATAGGCAAAGGCACTGGATGCAGAGCACATGGAATAAGCATATTTTAAAGCCCTGGAAAATACTACATGTATACACTTGCCTTTCTGGAGCAGGAGAATACAGCATGGTTGAGTGAAATCATTTTGCAGTCACACGGTGACAAGAGTGGCTCCAAAACCTTTGCATGAAAAAGCAGGCCTCCAAAGAACTGTGCAAGGAGCTTGTTCTAACTCTTCAGTACTATAATACAGGCTGAGAAAGTACAGAAGCAGGTTGCTATCACTGTCTAAAAACTGACTACCACAGATTGCTATGGAGCCATAGCTTGTCAGTTTGGTAGTGACAAGTTAACAGTCATGATGTGATGGCGTCATTTTGTGACGCTATTGAGTTCTGCAATTTCAGGTTCAAATTCATTTTTAAAGTTTTGTTGTTTAAGAATAGCTACTTACAGATTCTCAGCATCAAGTATATTACTGAAATAACAGAATGGGGTTCCCAAATTGTGTTAGGATTATTGTGTCAGCAGTTGAAGGAACAAACATGTTTGTTAAGAACAAGGGTGGTTACTGACTAGTTCTACAGAGCCTGATGGACCATAGAAGCAGGTTCATGAACACCCATATATACTGTACCTACAGGGTGTGCAATGCCAGGACTCTGTGGATATCTGGCATTTATCTGGAAACTTTTCTCCTCCCAGTGATGTTGTTATCAATAAAGTGCAGGTGCTCCGCATTACTTTGGGAGCCTCAGCCTATCCTCTTCTGTCATGGCTTATGAAACTGTACCTGGACAACATAGGGTTTCACAGAAAATCCAGTTATGCTTTCAGAAGCTGAAGAGTGGTGGTGGGATTTGTGAATTTGGAAGATTGAAAGCAAGATGTTACCAACTCCCAAGTTATTTGGATGCAAATGTTGCAAAAATAATATGCATTACTGTGGCCTCTGGTGCTCTGCACAACACTTGCAAAGCAAGAGCTGAGTATTTTCATATGACAGCCCCTTACAATGAAGGTATTGTAGATTTTCACCTTCTAGAATCATAGAAAATTAGGGTTGGAAGGGACCTCAGGAGGTCATCTAGTCCAATCCCCTGATCAAAGAAGGACCTTCCCCAAATAGATCATCCCAGCCAAGACTTTATCTAGCCAGGTCTTAAAAACTTCCAAGGTGGGAGATTCCACAACTTCTCTGAGTAGCCTGTTTCAGTACCTTACTACCCACCTAGTGAGAATCTTTTGCTAATATCTAACCTAAACTATACTTGCTGCAACTTGAGACCATTCTTCCTTGGCCTGTCATCTGCCACTGACAACAGTCTAGCTTCATTCTCTTTGGAACTACCCTTCAGGTAGTTGATGTTTGCTGTTAAATCTCCCCTCAGTCTCTTCTTCTCCAGACTAAATAAGACCAGTTCCCTTGGCCTCTCCTCAGAAGTCATGTGCCTCAGCTCCCTAACCATTTTGTTGCCCTTCGCTGGACTCTCCAATTTGTCCACATCTTTTCTGTAATAGGGGGCCCAAAACTGGACACAGTACTCCAGATGTAGCTTCACCAGTGCTGCATAGAGGGGAATAATCACTTCCCTCAATTTTCTGGCAACACTCCTACTAATGCAGCTCAGTATGCCATTACCCTTCTTTGCAACAAGAGCACACTGTTGGCTCATATTCAGCTTAATGTCTACTGTAACCTTTACTGTGTCCTTTACTGTAGAGCTGCTGCTTAGCCAGTTGGTCCCCAGCCTGTACTGAGGATGGAATTGTTCCCTCCTAAGTGCAGGATGCTGCACTTCTCCTGATTGAACCTTATTGTTAGGTTTGACCTAGAAACCACTACACATAGCCCAAGCAAAAGTCTCTGTTCTGTAACTAATGCTCAATTGCAATGATAAGGAGAAGACAGTCTTAGATAAAGGAGACTTGAAAACAAAAACAGAATTAGTGGAGTAGGGCAAAGAGCTGATTTAAATATTAAGATTCACACCCCTAGGTGGGGAGAAAGTATGCTAATGAAACATACATGTATGGAAATGAGATACATAGCTAAAACACAGGTATAGAGACATGCTCAGTAAAGAACTCCTTGCGTCACTCCCTTATAACCAATTAGCAAACAAGAATGCTTATAAAGGTCCAATCCTCCTGTATAAAAGATGCTCATAATTAAGACTCTGTGTGCTTGTTACGTGAAATTATTCCGCTTGCACCTTGTATTGCTAGCAATAAATCTTCTTTATACTTTCACCCCTGGTATCTTTATTGGCTTTTGCATACCGGGCACGATCCCAGACTTGAGCTGGGGCTCAACAATAACATTACCAGTTCAACAAGCTGGAGTAAAAGTGGAGTTCAAACCGAGTGCTAGAGCATTTCCTTGTGGAGAGGAGGAGGAGAGGGAAAATGCACACTGGGATGCCAGAGGTCAGGGGGGGAACTAAAGGGTAAGTGACCCAGCATTCATTAAACTGGTCTAACCACTCTTGGACTAGACTTGACCCTTGTCAGATGAGGTTTAAATTTCCACTGCATGTACCTTTTTTAGATCAGATTAAGTATTGTGAATTGAATACTTGCACACCTAGTCCACATGCATAGGCATTCACTTGTAGTGGCACAAAAAGTATCATCACAGATTTGTGCTATTACTTTTTGCCACTGTGCACACCCCTCCATATGGACTGTGGTGTAAGGCAATATGACCTGCTTTGGGTAAACTGCCTATTACCCACTTCTCCCAGCTCCTGGCATGCTGGAGGAGCTGGGACAGACCTAAAGGAGGGGGGAGACATGGTAGCTGACAACCAGAGTGTTTCCCTGAAGGACCCAGTTGCTCTGGTGCACACTTCTAGCGCATGCACCACACCACTTTTTTTGTTTGTTTGTTTTTGCTGCATTTTTTTTTTGATACTGGGAGTTCCCAGTATCAATTTTTTGTGCCGCACTGCAGATTTGCAGCTCACAGTTGCATGTGCATTGTGTGCAGTTTGTGGCACCTCAAACAGGTTTGAGGCACTGCAAACTGCACTTGTCTGGATGTGCCCTTAGAGTTTCTGCTGGACTAAATGTGATTTTGCTAATACAAATGTAACACTTGTATTCACCCTTTGATTATATGTTATTTAAATAAATATGCAGCCTACTAATCTGTAAAGTAGAAGATAAAGAAACCACCTGATTGCTATGGGAAAAATGTAAAACTTTTACTACATTCAATATACTGCAGTAGTTAAAACAAATCCTGAAATGCATATTCCTATGTGCAGTCCTTACACAATGTATCTATTGATATGAGTGAGACTTTTTAAAATGGGGCATTTGGCAAAAGAATTATTGCTAGATTTTTAATCAGTAAATATTCTTTATTTTAGTTAAAGGTGAAGATAGGCTTTGCCCTTTGCCTGGCTTTTAGTTGATAGGCCAAAGGAGTGCATAAGCTTTTTGCTGCTGCTAATAGTACGTAATATGCAGACATGCTCATCTACTTGCACTAAGGCTGGGGAAGCTATGAAGAAGCTGAATTTTGTAATTTTGCAAGTATGCAAGAGTTAAAAAAATGATTCTGTCCCTTGCTCATTTATTTCAGCAATTTTACACTAGCTGTTTTTTTTTATCTTTGAAGGCACTAGTAAATGTAATAGGAACCTGATCTGCAATGCTTTTTGCTGTTAAAACTTTGCTAAAAAGATAAGGAAAGCTTGCTTTCTCCCCTTTTTAATTAATCTGGACACATTAACAAGGTTCTGCAGTTTGTGCTTCTCCAGCCTATCATTAAAAGCACATACCAATAATGGGATTATGCCCTGGAAAAGATTCAAAAGTTAATGGCTTCATTTGGCGATTGTTTCCTATAGGCCCAGTGTAGGCAGAATCTCATACTTACAGATCGAAATAATTGGGTTTCAGCTTTTGACATACAAGAAAATATCTGTCTTTACATTTTGCTAACGGGATGTGCATGTTTTATGCTGTGCTTTCAATGCCACTTGCAGCTGCTACACTGTTCATATTCTTTGCTCTGTACAAAGAAGCAAGGTCACTCACCCTGTTAGTCCCAGGACTAATTGTGCTCTAATTGTTCATTGGCTAACTGTCCATCACATCTCTGGGTCTATCTCGTTGTGTAGTCTCAAGGACACCCAGTTTTGTTAAAATACCCAGGGGAGTTCTATATGTAGCCAACTTTATATTTATATAAAACTATTTTTTGAGTGCATAAATAAATGACATAAAACAAAACCCACCACCGGATTAGTTATGAAGACTAAATATTTCATCAGCAGAATCTCTAATTCCTTGAAACCTGTTTCAGAGTAATCTTAGATATGAAGATAAACTTGTGACAAGTCTTTAAAGATATACTCAGAACTTTAGTTGCAGGAAGAAAAGATGAAATGAAAATATATCTGATCAGAATCCTATTGTAACAGCTGGAACGACTTTAAAAAAACACATACCAAGATTATCACTTGATCATTTGAATAAACTAAATGCCTTTTTAAGGAAACATTTTCTCTAGCTTCATTTATTAAGATGTGACAGGGGTGGATAGACAATACAGACAGACAAATCAGAGTGTTTCAGCAGAAAATTTAACTCAATGTGTTTTGGTTTGGAACTTGCAGAAGATTTGGTTTAGCTTAAAAAATACCTAAAATGTGGTGGATGTATCTACATGTGCAAATGCTGTGGGGTGGGTTTACTCTAGACTAACTTACTCTAGAGTAAATTGACTACAGGCAGGAATCTACACGTGTAGATTTGGGAGAAGATTTGCTGCTTCTGGCAGCAGTCTGCTTCTGCCCCATCCTGCTCTGCACCAGGTCCCTGCAGCAGCCAGAGGGAGCTCTAAGCTCTCCCTGGATGCTAGGCCAGGGGCTGGCGGGGAGCATAGGGCCAGAAGACAGCTGTCTTTTGGTGGGGCCTGGGAGATTGCTCCCTGCCCCTAGGAGCTATGTGATACCAGAGCAGACTCTGGTGGCAGAGCCTTGGCGGGGACAATGTCCCTCTGCCCCAGCTGCAGGGAGCTTCCAGTCCTGGCCTCCTTATGATAGGTATGGGGCTGTGAACGATCTCTTAGCCCCTGCTCTGTGATCTCACTTGTGGAGCAGGGGCTGGGAGCTCCCTGCTGCCAGGGCAGGGGGACATTGTCCTCACTCAGGCTCCAGTGGCGGACCCCACCCTGGCAGCAGGCATCTCCCAGAGGCAGGGAACAATTTCTCGCCCCCTGCTACCCAGCTGACC
Organism: Alligator sinensis; assembly: GCF_000455745.1. Taxonomy (NCBI): domain Eukaryota; kingdom Metazoa; phylum Chordata; order Crocodylia; family Alligatoridae; genus Alligator; species Alligator sinensis. The sequence continues at coordinate 1,202,391 of NW_005842048.1, forward strand.
AGATGCAAATTTGCTCCTGGTTGGCCATCTACACATGCTCTACTGGACAGTAATTACTTAGCAGTTAATTTGTTACTAGCATTTGCAGGTAGCAAATTAACTGCTGAGTAGAGGAAATTATTGCACAATGGGCACATTTTCAGATGCATTTGATTCGGGATCAGTTTCCTCATGGGTAAACTATTCATGAGTAAACACTACCAGGCAGGCATTTGCACATGCAGGGAAGCGGGAGCAGATTTGCTGCTAATGACAGCAAACTGTTTCCACTTCCTGGGTCCCTGCAATGGGTACTAACCCAGGGACTGCAATGGGGCTCCAGGCCAAGAGGCAGCTGTCTCCTGGCCAGGGCTGGGAGATTACACCCTGCCCCAGGGGCTGCCTGCGGCTGGGGTGGGGACAATGTCCCCCTGCCTTGGGGGCAGGGAGCTCCTGGCCCTGGCTTCCCAATCAGGGGCAGGGGACTAGGAAAGTTCTTCAGGGGAGGGGCAGGTCACAGCCCTCTGCCCTGATCTGCCAGTGAGGCAGCTAGCTTGCGGGTAGCTGCCCCATTGGGAGAGCCAGACCAG
>NW_005842048.1:1203788-1212112 GCF_000455745.1 Alligator sinensis
GGCGGAGCGGCCAGCCCTGGAGCAGTGGCTGCACGTGGAGCAGCGGCACAGGATGGTGGATAGCGGTGACAGCCACCACATGCAAGTTTCTCCCTCTGCGTCCAGGGGAGTGGAGGGGGAAGCTTAAAAAGTGCTGGATTTTTGAGAATTTCGGATTTTTGTGATCCCGATTGATGAGGTTATACTCTATATGAAAGACTAAAATTGAATATACTGCTGAAAATACTGCCCCTCCCTGTCAGGTGTATCTATCAAAATACTTATAGCTCTCCTCTGGAGGCAAATGTGACAATATACCTATGCACAAACTGTCTATAGAGGTTTTCCAGTTTTCATAAAAGTTACTCCATTTGTTAGGTTTGACCTAGAAACCACTACACATAGCCCAAGCAAAAGTCTCTGTTCTGTAACTAATGCTCAATTGCAATGATAAGGAGAAGACAGTCTTAGATAAAGGAGACTTGAAAACAAAAATAGAATTAGTGGAGTAGGGCAAAGAGATGATTTAAATATTAAAAATCACACCCCTAGGTGGGGAGAAAGTGTGCTAATGAAACATACATGTATGTAAATGAGATACATAGCTAAAACACAGGTATAGAGACATGCTCAGTAAAGAACTCCTTGCGTCACTCCCTTATAACCAATTAGCAAACAAGAATGCTTATGAAGGTCCAATACTCCTGTATAAAAGATGCTCATAATTAAGACTCTGTGTGCTTGTTACGTGAAATTATTCCGCTTGCACCTTGTATTGCTAGCAATAAATCTTTATACTTTCACCCCTGGTATCTTTATTGGCTTTTGCATACCTGGCACGATCCCAGACTTGAGCTGGGGCTCAACATTATGAGATTTCTTTTGGTCCAGTCCTCCAGTTTTTTTCTAGGTTTCTGAATCCTAGTCCTACCCTCCACTGTGTCTACTACTCCATCCAGCTTGGTGTCATCTGCAAACTTGATAAGGGTGCACTCCTCAGAGGGCTACATTCCAATCATGTGAGGAGTCCCACCAGGTCTCCATAATCCCTACTAGATCATAATGCCCACTGGAAAGTAGGAGGTCTAGCTCCTCCTGCTTGTTCCCCATGCTCCTGGCATTAGTGTATAATTGCCAGTGCAATGCTTTGGCCAGCAGGGCAACAATACTCTGGCATGTATCAAACGATGCATCTCAAGCAAAACCAAGGAAGTGATCCTTCTGCTTTACTCAGCACTGGTGAGACTGCAGCTGGAGTACTGTGTCCAGTTCTGGGCGCCGCACTTCAACAAGGATGTGGAAAAGCTTGAGGGAGTCCAGAGAAGAGCCACCCATATGATAAGAGACTGCAAGACAAGCCATACGAGGAAAGGTGGAGGGACTTGGGTCTCTTCAGCCTAAAAAAGAGAAGGGATTTGGTAGCAGCTTACCGCTATATCAGGGGAATAAATCAAGTGCTCAGCAAACAACTGTTCACCAGGGACTTGGGGAAAACCAGGAGTAATGGCCACAAACTCCTGAAGGACTGTTTCAGGCTTAACACCAGGAAAAACTTCTTCGCAGTTAGGGTGTCCAGAATAAACTCCCTTCAGAGGTGGTACAATCACCTACCTTGGAAATCTTCAAGAGGAGACTGGACGGTCACTTCACTGGGGGCAACTGATCCCACTTGTCTTTCCTGCCTAGTGCAGGGGGCTGGGCCCCATGATCTTGTGAGGTCCCTGCCAGCCCCTTACAATCTATGAATCTATGGATCCATGCTGACTGTTCCTAATCACCTTCTCCAAGTGCTTAGAAATTAATTCCTTGAGGACCTTCTCCATGATATTTTCTGGGACTGAGGTGAGGCTGACTGGTCTATAGTTCCCCAGGTTCTCCTTCTTTCCTTTCTTAAAGAAGGGCACTATTTTTGCCCTTTTCCAGTCATCCAGGACTTCTCCCAATTGCCATGAGTTTTCAGAGATAGTGGCCAGTAGCTCTGCAATCACATGGGCCAACTCCTTCAGCACACTTAGGTACCTTGCATCTGGCCCCACAGACTTGTACATGTCCATGCTTTTCTAAATAGTCCCTAATCTGTCCTTTTGCCACTTAACTAAAATAGTATGTATAGCATAAGCTTTTGTGAGCTCAAGCTCATTTAATCAGATGTTGTGAAAAGGCATGAACAGAGCAGGCAGTCAAACAGAGAGAGTGTTTTGGGAATCAGAAAAGGTAAAGGGAGACAGGGGAAGTAAAGAGAGAGGGGGAAACAGGAAGAAGGAGCAGTGCTAGGAGAGGCAAAGAAGTAATAAACCCATAGATACAAAGGGGTCACAAAAGCTAATCCAGGTAATAGAATAAAAATCCATAGTCCCTATTTAGTCTATACTTTACACAATCCAGTCTGTGGGTGATTTCTTGTTCTGCTGTTGTTGTGTGCACTGGGTGTACAATGTGAATTAAAAACAAGCCAGAATCTTATCATGGGGATAAGGCACAATGCTGCATTTATTGGAACATAAAACATAAAACATAAAAAGAATAAAGAACAGTAAAGTTATTTGCTTTACTCATTCCCATGCATATTCATTCATTCATTCATTCATTCATACAAAGAAACAAACACACACACACAGAAGTTAGACAGTCCTGCAAAGAGTAAGGTGTTACCAAGTTTCAAAGTTGCTCAGGGTCAGTCTAGTGGCCAGCCAGGCTGACCAAGAGAGTTGGAGTCAGGTCTTTTTGGACACGCCAAAAACTCCTTCTTGAAGGTGGAAGAGACCAAAAGCCTTGTCTTTGTGTTTATATTTTATAGTGATAGCTGTCCATAGAGTCTATGGATTCCGCTGAGTCAGATGCAAAGGCCATCCTCTTTGTTCTGTTGGCAGGCTTGGATTGGTAGGTCGTGATCTTCTGGCTTTGTGGTCTGCAATTTTCAGGGGCCATCGCTTGCAGTCTTCAGCCATAAAGTTTTCTTGTGTCGCTGGTACATATGTCTATCATTCATGCTTTCATTACCTCTTTCCTCTTTTCACACAAGCCAGACATATCTACACACACCAGACATACTACAAACCCTTACACAAGCGTTCTCCCTAAACTAAATTTAAGTTCTAAAATCATGAGCCAAACATATTTAAAATCATAAGACCAATGTCAAATACATTTTATGCTAAGCAATAAGAGATTTAAAATAGATGATCAGTTCCAAATGATAATAATAATTGATTAAATAACTTTATTTTGATGGCTAGTAAATCATAATAGGATTAACCATTATCTTAATAGTCCTTATATAAAAAAAATAAACAAAATAAACAGTCAAAACAATGATAGTCAATAACAAGATAAGCAATTAAAATCTTCACTGTAATACTACACTGTTTCAGGGTCAAGTTCATTTTTAAAGTTTTGTTGTCTAAGAACAGATACTCTGAGATCAGCAGTGGAATGTCCAAGGAGGTTAAAGTGTTCTGCCATAGGCTTGTGTGTCTTTCTGCTTGACCAGTGTCAGATTGGTATTCATTCATTCTTATACAAAGGGATCTCTCTGTCCAGCAGAGAGGCACTGTAAGCAGATGATGGAGTATATGATGTCAGTAGAGGTGCAAATGGATGAACCTCAGATGTTATAATCCCTGGTATTTAGTTAAGTGATTATGTGGTTTGTATTGATGAGGGAGTACAGTTTGCACCTGGGTCCATTGCAAGGCCTGGTGCCACGGTCAGAATGGAAGTTAGGTAGGCTGTTGCTTGAGAGACACCGTTTGAGTTTGTGGGGCTGTCTGTAAGCCAGAACAGCTTTGTCCCCCACAGCTACCTTGAGATGGTCATTTTTTTCCATAAGGGGTTGGAGATCATTAATAATTTTCAAGCTGGGGGTTGTAGGTGGCAACCAGAGGAATTTTGTTGTCCTCATCTTGGGGTTGATATTGTAGCAGGTCAGAGCAAGGTCTGAGTGGCTACAGTTTTGAGATTATATTGTAATTGTAGGAATCCCTAAGGTTCTTAAGGTGTGCATCCCAGTTGCAAATCTTCATCCTGGTGTTTAGGAAATGAATTTGTTGGGCTGAATATTTCAGAGTTAGTTTGATGGAGGGGTAGAAGTTGTTAAGTCCTAGTGACATTTTTCCACTCAGATGGAGTTCAGGAGTACTTCTTGTGCTGTGTACGTATCTGGTCCATGGTGGACTGATCATTGTGTAGCTCATTGTCATGGAAATACTCCCTTAGTCTTAGGTGGTGGAAAAAAGCCTTGAGGTTTCCATACAGCTGCAACTTGCTGAGTTGCATAGTATGACAGAAAGAAAGACCACGGAATAGTATAGACACCCCAGCTGGGCTGAAGGTGCGGTTGGGTAAATTGATGACATTACCATAGATTGTAAGGTTGTTGCTGAAGTATGCAAGTTTGGAAAGTTTTGCTTCCTTCTTCTTTGAGGAATGGAGGTGTTCGTGATAGGCTTCATGACTGGATGCAAAGATCTCTTCCTGGTAAATGGCTGTCATCTCCAAGTGGTTCTGTATGCCATTTGTTTGTTCTTCAGAAAGCACTTCCTTGAGTGATATAAGTGCAGGGTAGAGGGAAGTAAGAACAATTAGGGATGCCATATGGGCTCATAGCCATATCACACACAATAATTTTATGAGTAATTGGTTGCTAATACATGTGATATTTTGTGGTTAACAAAATGCCATGGACCATATCGTACTGATATGTTATGGGGTTTTTAATTGACAGATATTTTTTAAACTGCTGGGATGAAGGGAACACTAGTCTATATGAGATATATTGTGCCTGATTAATTTTACAGATTATATTGGGTAAGGGCTGATTTATCTGCAAATTAACCATCATTTAAATGCAACTCTCTGGGCTTGCTATCTTGGAGACACCAGCTGCCATTTTATTGCCTTGTTCAGATTGCTTGCCCATTTATTTTTTAAACTTCAGTAAAACTTCTGGCATAGCTGCAGCTTCCAATTTCCTTGCAATTAAGTGGACAACTACAAGTGCTGAAATAAACACAAAGCTTTATTAAACATCCAGACAAGGAAAATCTTAAGAACGGTATAGTCAGACCTGATGATTGCTGTCAGAAACTAAATGTGCCCGTAGCAGGTTACGGTTACTAGGGATCTTAGGCTTTTGTCTGCGCTGAGGCCCCCTTGCCTTGGCCCACTTTACTTTGGCTGGGCCCTTCCACCCACAGCCTGCTGTCTCAGGACCATAGGCTCCTGGGCCCCAGCTCCAGCCTAACCCTTTGTGGGTTCTGGGCCCCTCAGCCCCCTTGGTCTTACCTTTTGTGGGCTCTAGGACCTGGGGTGCCCATGGCCCCTTCCACCCCCACAGCCACAGTCCAATCCTTTGGTATTTAAATACAAACAAATAGATATGAGAATCTGCTCTCAAACAAAAAGATTCTTCATCCTGGGTTAATACCACACCATGGTCATTAAAGGGCCCAAAACACTTATCTTTGCCTGTCTGGTGGCACAGGGGTTTCCTGCAATTTCCCTGCAGCCTGGAGTCCTTCCTCTTTGGCCTGCTACACTCTGTACTTGAAGTGACAGGGGCTTCTGGCTCCCTGTCACAGGCTGCATCTACAGAAGACGCTGACTGCACAGTTGTTATTGTGGAGTCATTTAGTACTTGCATACCCAAGAACTAAAGGACTGTACAGTAACCAGTGTTAGTGTGCAGTAGCATCCCCACATGGCTTTCTAGTGATGCTGACTGTGCAGTAGCATTGTGTCACAGTTTGTGCCCCATGATGCTACTGCATAGTAGTCATGAGCTACTGCACAGTAAGCATCTCATGTAGATGCAGCCACAGTGCTTTTTTACTTATCAAAACAAAGAAAACCAAAGTGTAAACTGAAGTGCAACCTATTGAAGTAAAATTAAAAAATACATGCAGCTTCAGTATGTGTAGTATCAGATGTTCATGATGTTACAGTTATTTTCCTTTTCCCTCCCATCCTTTTGCATATGTGGTACAGTCCTGTATGATGTTGAATACGATGGGATGGTTTGTTCACGTGCTATAACTATCCAAGTCCAGGGAACCATGGATTATTCCACTTCCTGCATAGTCATCACATTGTAGTAGGATTCCAGGGAAGATAGAAGAGCAGGGACTTCAGTGCTGCTGTGTCTACTTGTGGAAGAGTCACATGGGTATGCATGTACCTGGCCCTTCACAGGGGCCCTGTCCAGGCTTGTACACCTGCGTGGGAAGTTGCCAGTGCTTGAACATGTTCAGGAACATTTTGAAGACATGCTCCACAAGTTCCTGGTCATGTTTCTTTCCACATGTTCCTGTTTTTGAATCTGTCTGCTCCTGTTCTTCCCACACCAATAGTAGTTATTCCACACTTGTCTTACATCTCTGTGACAATATTGCTCATGATATGCTTTCTTTTTGCTTTCTGAAGTAGCATCCATGGTCTTAGGCTCCCGGGACTGGGTGGATGATGCCTGTCCCCTCAGATCTTGAAGGGCCTCTGAAGAAGCATCCCTGCATGACTTCCTAGTGATGCTGACTGTAGGGATGCTCCTAGTGATGCTCATTACTACTGGGAAGTAGCTCATTACTGCTGGGCAGTATTAAAGAGCTACTGCGCAGTAGTAATGAGCTTCTGCACAGTACTATACATTGTGTTGGTCCCTCTGGGTAAGGGCTGAGGTTTATCAGTAGGGCAATGGAGGCAGGCTTTTACAATTACTACTATGGTTGTTATGTGTTGAATTAAACTACTTTGAAACTGTGGGGTATGACCACTGTCCTCAATTACAGGGCATTTATACATGTGCTCCAGGGAGGAGGGCAATCAGGACTCTTAGTGGAGATGATATCTTTTATTAGACCAACAAGATTTTTGCAAAAAAATTCATTAATTGCTAGCTTTCGGGCACAAACACAAACTTCTTCAGGCATTGGAGAAAAGATTGTAAAAGTTCTCCTGGGTAGAAATGAAAGTTCATATTTCATAGGATTTCACAGAGGAGTCAATAGATGGAAAACTGCTCTGGGCAGTCAGTTCATAACTGGTATGGAGCCTCTCACCTCCTGTGAGGATCTGTGATGATACAAATTGCCTTGAAACAAAGGCAGGAGCAGGATCTCAGGTTTTAGGTGGTCACAGTTGCTTCCTGCTTGGGAAAATATGAAGTTTTAATTTAAAAAATTGGCTAAAATTTGATATCTTCCATGTGTCAGGTATCCAGGTTGTAGCTGTATTGGTTTAGAGGAAAAGGCAATTAGGAGGGGGCGCTCCCCAGGGAGAGGGGGCACTTAGAGTGGCTCTGTGTGTGTCAGTTTAAAAAACAGTAGAAAGAAAAGACATTAAGAAAAAAAGAAACCAAAGAAGCATACTGTCACACAGAGATAGAAACACTAGTAGGATGACTTTAAGAAAGGGCTAAGTGGGACAGCTATTCCTCTTCTTTCCAAAGATTGTCTGAAGTCCTGGTTCCTTGCACACAAGAGGACTCAAACATCAGGCGTCAATTTCTTTGCTTGAACAAAAAGTACACAATTCTGTTTGTGCAGTTTGCTTGTTTTCTATTGTGACCTGCATGCTCAAAAATACTGTTTATTTATTCTTAGAGATCTAAGGCTGTATCTGTTATGGTAGCTTGTTATGTTTAATGCTGTGAAGTTGCACCTGCTTATAGTATTGTTTATATTTAGCCGTATTTAATCATTGCTTAAGTTTTGTTCTTATTAACTTTTAATTTTGTTTATAAAACAGCTGGGTTTGAGTTGTTCTTGTAGAGCTCATAGGTGCTCATTATATTATGTATAATTTTTTTTTATTATTGTGAGAAGTTCTGTTAACATAACATAGCAGTGGCCTTGTTGCCAGCTTCAATTAACTAAACTTGGCACTAACCAGCTGAATCATAGGGAGGAAAGGATTACATATATTAATGAAAGATGATACCGGAGACCAATGGACAATGTCCAAAGCAAGACACTGGAAAAAGACCAAATTAAGAGGTGCTCTTGTGATGTTGGCTACAAATGTCCAGCTCGGGATCCTTAAAATTCTGGTTTATTAGGCGGATTGAAACACTGTAATGAGTTAAATCATAAACCTTGGGGCTGGTCCCCACACACACACACACACACACACACACACACACATGCACACACACAGAAGCAAGCTACAGAGTCAGGTATACCTATCCTACAAGCACTGGAGTCTGCCGTCGATGGCCAGTTGAGGCTTCTTTCAGCGTGGTGTTATCCTCCAGAAGGGGGTCGCTGGCTGGTCCTTCTGGCTGGACAGGTCTGGTCAAGTTGGAGATCAAGAGGGCGCCACTGAGGGTCACTTTTCACTGCCTTTTATCTGTC
>NW_005842048.1:1212385-1243322 GCF_000455745.1 Alligator sinensis
GGGCAGTTTGATTCCTGCTCTTGTTAACATTGTTACAATGTATAATTTACTTATGAAACTAAACACATTCAGTTGAAAGTTGAAAGGTGAGGAGTATAAAATATAAGCTACAAATGCCATGGCACACAAATAGATAAACATACCAAAATACAAGGGGAGATACAAAATGCACACATACAAATTTTAAAACACAATTCCTTATCTTATACTGAAAGAAAGAGGAAGGAAGAAAAGGTAGAAAAAGAGAAACATATCCAAAGAGGGGAGAGCAAATGCAGGCAAGAGGAAAAGGGGGCTTTCTGCTACAGTGATGGGTCTGCTAGACGAAGGAATACACTGACAGGATAAAAGATGGACAGTATGCTGACTGCAGAGAAACCAATCCAAAAGCAAAAAGTCATCAAGGAGTGAAGCTGAAGAAGAGCATAAAAGGGAAGAGCAACGAAGTTAGTTGTTGCAATGAATCCAGCCTTCAATACCTGTCTGGACAATCCCAGCCCACGACAACCCTTTGATTCTAGGAACTGAGTGGCCATCTTTTCTGTTGAGCAAGTTAATGTCTGGGATTGAGTGAGTTTATTGTACTGAATGTTTTTCTCTCTCTAAATATAGAAACTCCCAGTTAAGATAATATCGGTTGTACTAATAAAGTTAGACTTTAATTTTAGGACACTGAGTTGTCCGAGTCTTTGATTTTAAGACACTGAATTGTCTGCATTCATATTTCACGTTTCATTTAAGGGTTAATTGTGCTTTAACGATCCCTTAGCACTATCTGGGAGACAGTGGTGCTAATAGTATCTTCTCCCAAACCAAGCTTATGCTTAACACAGCTAAAGTGAGGAAGGAAAAAGTAATTCTAAGTAATCTTTTCACATCTCTTAATTGAAGTGTTGCTTTATTAAATACAGTAGCTACAGAACTTCTCTAAGTTACACTAGTTGGATTGATACTCCTAGACACAATTTTGCTGTCTTAGGCTCTCCTGAGCAGAGTACATTCCAGCCTTTGTCATAGCCCTCTTCCTATCTTGGATTGTCTCCAAATACTGTGGGGACAGAGCCAAATGGAGGAGATATGACTGACTGTACAAGCTTTCCACTACAAAGGGAGTCTGGAAAATTCTTGGCTGCTTCTCTAAGGTATTTTTTAAGATCCCTTCACATTACATGATGAAGGTGAAGGAAATTAGTCCAGGATCCAACATTCCAAATTTGGGGAAGGCACTGGAATCAGCATTTTAGTAAAGAAAGACCCAAAGAATAAAAATTAACCCCTGTTCTTGCCACTAGTTACATCTTTTCATCACATAATGAGAAGCCTTGAGTATTAGCTATAAAAAGCCCTTCTCATGAGACAGCTGAAGTGTTCTCCGAAGTTTGATTTTTATATATGACAAATCAGGCCTTTCTCGTGTCAGGAGAAAGCTTGACTCATAGGCAAAATAAAGACTGAAAAATATGCAGAGAAAACTTATGGGGAAGGTAACACAAGCCACAGTGAAGCAATTGCAACCAAGCAAGGAGATTGATTTTTTTTTTTATAAAAGACACCCACACATCTCTGTCTCTCTCTCTCATCCCTCAAAAATATAAACTCCACTGTTTATATAATGGAAAACATAAGAGCCATTTAATAGTACACAGCAACATTATTAAATATAAAACAGTAAGTAGAGAAAATAATGCATTGTCTAAGAAAAACCTTGTGCCTCTCAGACATTTTGTATGTGGTTATGAAACAGATGACAGCAAGTGTTAGACATTATATAATAATCCACACTTGAACATATTTGGGCTGTCAGGATTTACTCTCTTACTGCTTTAAAATATATGAAAAGTAATGACTAGTTTGGTCAGAATCTCAGGTTTATATCATCTTATATCTCACTGAAAAGATAGAAAGCATCTACCAGCACAGTTTTTCAACACTTCTTTCAGGCGTGGGTTAGAGAGAATAGTAAGACCTGTTAAGTCACTGCATTGCTTTCTGAAGTATCTCATTCAAAGACTGCCAGATTTGATCCTACCAATGCCCATCAAAGTTAATGAGTCTCAGCTCAGTACAGGGCACCATGCTTGTAGATCCAATTGGAAGACTTGTTCCTTGACATGTCAAGGTCTAGTACTAGCTTCTCCCCTATTAATCAGCCTAGAATTAATAGGTATCATGAACAAGAACACACATGAAGTTGGACACAAGGACATTTAAACTTAAATGCTATTTATGGGGGTAGGAGATAATTTTATTAAAGGAGATAATTTTATTCTTCCTTCTTTACTAAGAACTATTTTTCAATAATTCTGACAAATGTATTTGTTCTATATGATCTGCTATTTACTCTTAAATATAGTATTCTCTCTTAAAAGAAAAAAAGGAGCTAGTACATCGTGCACTGTGATTCTTTAGGTATTTTTTCTCCCCAGTCAGCTGCAGAAAGCGTCACTCCTGGGAATTCAGCTACTGTAATTTTACTGCAGAGAAATTGAGCTTCTAATTTTAAAAAGTGCTAATATTCTAGTCATTCATTCCCTAGAGTAACATTATTTGATTGCCTACTCTGGCATACTAAGTAGACCACTAGATACTGAACAATTAAACCTAATGCTGCTTTTATAAATGTAATTGAAAGGCTGATTTTTGTACACCTAAAATCTCTCTCTCTCATTTTAAACAAAATTCACAGCTGGCTAAAATGAAGTCTATGATATTGTAAGCTATATTTTATTTTTTAAGGAAATTGAAAAAGAATATTACAAGAGTTAAAGCAATTGGTTTTTTAACTGTTACTTGTACCTGATCTCCTGAAAATAATTATTTTTGCTGGAGTTAGACCTTTCAGAAACTTCTTATTTTTAAAGTTCACTTTTTATTTAGAAAGCACTGAATACATTTTTGCATTGTTTTAAAAAATAATGTTAAATAGTTAAAAACAATGGAAATCATTTCATGTTATCCTTCTGATAGTGGAATCAATCTCATAACGTGTATCAGTCACACGAACAAATTCTGGATTTAGCGCAAGTTTCTCTCTCTATGTAGATTGTTTTCATACAGAAAATAGATTTCCTGTTGAAAATCTCTGGGTTAAGGTCAGAGGAGAGAGCAAAAAGGGTAATGTGGTGGGTGTCTGCTATAGACCACCAGACAAAGAAAATGTGGTGGATGAGGCTTTCTTTGAACAGCTAGCTGAAGTTTCCCTGATCACAGGCCCTGGTTCTCATGGGGGACTTCAATCAACCTGACATCTGCTGGGAGGGCAATACAGCAGTGCACAGGCAGTCTAGGGGCTGTGTTCTCCTTGACCTACTACTCACAAACAGGGAAGAAATGGTGGGGAATGTAGTAGTTGATGGCACCTTGGGCATCAGTGACCGCAAGATGATTGATTTTAGAATCCTGAGGAAAGGAAGAATGGAGAGTGGCAGAGTATGGACCTTGGACTTCAGAAAAGCAGACTGACTCAATCAGGGATCTGATGGGCAGGATTCCCCAGGAGGCCAGTCAGAGGGGGAAAGGAGTCCAGGAGAGCTGGTTGTATTTTAAAGAAACCTTACTGAGGGCACAGGAACAAACCATCCAAATATGCAGGAAGAATAGCAAATGTGGCAGGTGACTAGTTTGGCTTAGCAGAGAATTCTTCAGTGAGTTTAAACACAAAAACAGAAGCTTACAAGAAGTGGCAGCTTGGACAAATAACTTGGGAGGAGGAGCAGAATATTTCTCAGGAATGTGGGAATGAAGTCAGGACAGCCAAAGCACAATTGGAGTTGCAGCTAGCAAGGAACGTGAAGGGGAACAAGAAGGGTTTCTACAAGTAAGTCAGTAACAAGAGGAAGATCAGGGAAAATGTGGGTCATCCTGAATGGGGGAGGCAACCTTGTGACAAAGGATGCAGAAAAGGTTGAAGTACTCAATGCCTTTTTTACCTTGGTTTTCACAGGAAAGGTAAGCTCCCAGACTACTATACCAGGCAGCACAGTTTGGGGAGGAGGTGAGCAGCCCTCAGTGGTGGAAGAACATGTTAGGGATTATTTAGAAAAGCTGGATATGGGAATATACAAGTCCATCGGGCCAGACGCAATGCATCCAAGTGTGCTGAGGGAGTTGGCTGATGTGATTGCAGAGCTGCTGGCCATTATCTTTGAAAACTTGTGGAGATCAGGGAGGTCCTGGACAATTAGAAAAGGACAGATATGCTGCCCATATTTAAGAAAGGGAAGAAGGAGGACGTAGGGAACTACACACCAGTCAGCCTAACCTCAGTCCCTAGAAGATCATGGATCAGGTCCTCAAGGAATCCATTTCTAAGCACTTGGAAGAAAAGAAGGTGACTTGGAACAGTCAGCATGGTTTCACCAAGAGCAAGGCATGCCTGATTGCTTTCTATGATGAGATGACTGGCTCCAAGGATGCAGATAAAGCAGTGGACATAATTTACCTTGACTGTAGCAAGACTTTTGATACCATCTCCCACAGCATTCTTGAAAGCAAGCTGAGGAAGTATGAGTTGGATGAATGGACTATGAGGTGGATAGAAAGCTGGCTGGATTGTCAGACTCATTGGGTAGTAATCAATGGCTCAGTGTCTACTTGGCAGCCAGTATCAAGTGGAGTGCCCCAGGAGTTGGTCCCGGGGCCAGTTTTGTTCCATATCTTCATTAACAATCTGGAAAATGGGATGAATTGCACTCTCAGCAAGTTCACAGATGACACGAAGGAAAGGGATGTAATAGATATACTGGAGGGTAGGGTTAGCGTAATGCATTCTCCATCTTCCCTTCTAGACCTTTTCCTAAGCACAGAGGACATGACTAGAGAAGAAGCCAGAACCAGGAATCCCTATTGACGGTCAGCCAAAATTACAGCATCCCTCAGATATAGTAACTTTATCTATGAATAACTCAGACCCTAAGTTAGGCTAGGGTTGGCGTAATGGTAATGTGATTTAAAGCCATTTTTGCCCTTATAACTTCCCCCTGATCGCATGCCAAGCATAATTCACCAGGATCAGAGATTCTGCCCTTTGTTGTTTATAAGTACACGTCATTAATGTGAAGCACTAATAGACCAAGTTCATGCCAGGCAGTGCACTGTATTAGCTTTTCAATAAGCACTGTAACATCTGTAATATTTTCAGTTTTCCAGTAATAGACTTCCAGATCTACATCTCTTACCAGCTGTTAGTCTTGTAAACAATGCACACTAAGATATGAATGAAAAGTCAAAATATTTAATTTTATATTGAACCCATGCCATGATTTCATAGATTTCATAGGAGTTAGGGCTGGAAGGGACTTTGAACATCATCAAGTCCAGCCCCCTGCCCCAGGGGCAGGAAGTCAGCTGGGGTTAAAGGATCCCAGCAAGATAACCATCCAAACACTTCTTGAATGAGTCCAGAGTAGATACCTGCACCACTTCTGGAGGGAGTCTATTCCAGGTCTTGGGGGCTCAGACTGAATTGAAACCATGAATGATCCAGGAATTATGTGGGCGGCAAGGATTTCTTAAAGTAACATCTTTCTTTGGACCAACAACATCCCTAGATATTTAAGGCTATACCACTTAGCTCCATGATAGTTCACAATCATTTATTATACTATATACCAGGGGCAGGCAAAATCTGGCCCACAGACTGGATTGGGCCTGCAGTCCAATCCATTTCCCAGCAGCCCTGCACTGAGGCTGGTTTTCATGGAGACCCCAACAGTGGTAGGTCCGGGACAGCATGGGCCCAGGGTTTCCAAGGAGAGCAGCCCCAGCAGTGCTAGCAGGGTGCATGGCTGGGTGGGGAGCTGCACTGGGGCTGTGATAGTGGTCCAGAGCTGGGCAGAACTGCAATCTGCTGCCTGCATGTCCTGGGCAGAGGCATGCAGGCAGTGGATTGTGACTCTGCCCCACCTCCGGACCACACCATCACCACTGCAAGATCCCAGCCCCTGCCCTGGAGCAGCTCCCCACCCAGCCGCGCACCCTGCTAGCACTGCTGGGGCCCATCTGCATTGAAACCCTGGCCCTGGACTGTCACGGCCTTGCTGCTGCTAGGGTCTCAGTGGAACCTGGCCACAATGGCGTGGGCAGGGGCTGCTGGGAAATGGAGTCTGGTCGCCTGCCAGATTCACCATTTTACCCACCCCTGCTATACACACTATTTTAACAAAAATAAAGAACAAAGTTTTTCAGAATAGGGGAAATCGAAATTCTCATGGATGCCAATGTGACTTTTGTGAGAACAAAGATTTCTTGAGTGAGTCATTACATGGGTTTGCTAAAAATACTATGGTCATTGTTTTAACAGTATATATATCTGTCCTAGGCTGTCATTTCAGTTCCCTTTAGTATCCTATGTGCTTCATTAACATTATCAAGATACTGCTTTTCAAATATATTCAGTGACACTGAAAATAGTTCTACAGTTTTATATCTCCCCCAGCAATTCCCAAAGACCTAAAACAAAACTTCCAACAGAGACACTTGTGGGGATGTCAACCCAATAATTTTTTTTTTACTGACAGTCTTCAAACTTTTTACTGACAACCAGATTTTTACTGACACATCTTTTTATTGTTAAATGTTTTACATAATGTAAATGTAACTTTTGCCAGGCCCCCGTTAGAAGGGCTAGATTCAAATTTAGGAGTTTAACACCAAGCATAGTAAAAAGTTTGGTTGTCAGTAAAAAGTTTCCAGTAAAACAAATTTCTTGGGTTGGCAAACCTGCTTGATTGTAGCAATGGTTTTACACTATGCTGCCTCCACCCCAAGGGTTCCCTACTCATCCCCACACACACTGATGCCCCTAACTTTACCATGCTGCTCTCTGCCGCTCATCCTCCAGCCTTATTCCTGTTAGCCCCACTCCCCCTGTCCTGGCACAGACCCACAAAGAAGTCTATCTGTAACCCTTCAGTATTACAGGATCAGATACAGCAGCAGTATATGACTAAAGGGGGAAGGGTCTCCAAAGTCCTGAGATGCTTTCTGCAGACTTCTGCTCTCCTACTCAGGTATCAGGTGGCATAGCTGGCTCTGCCTTCTTTCAGTAAAAAATCTGGCTATCTAGCTTCTTTCTGAGAGGGATCTTCAATCAAGTATATTGTGCTGGCACTGCTGGTTTGTGTTTTTACAGAAGGCTCATATTTAAGGACTTTATGAACAGCCATTTTTAGTCTGATTTTTAAGGACTGTATGTAAATTTACAGACAGTGTTGGCACCTCTGGGTGTTTCCTTTGCTGACACACATAATATCATAATGAAAGGCTCAATAGGAGTGGCAGTTTTCAACTACATCAATATTATTGATGAGTGGAAGCTTTCAGCTGCCTTTTCAACATGTATTCCATTATAATAGACAGTTACAGCTCTAGTTTTCAAAATGTAAAGTGATCCTGTGGAATTTCTAAAGTGTATAATCCTGGACTTACCTACTTACAGTATTCACTTGCCTGAAAATTGGGGAATTGTTGTAGTGTCATCCTAAGGACTGAGATGGAGGTCTTGTGTATAAATGGTTTATATATAGCGTTATCAGGGATATTCTGCAGCAATGTCATTTTCTTAGGCCTTTTGACCATGTCAGACCATGTCACCCCTCTAATTGCTTCCTTTTCTTTCCAACTTCAAACATAAATGGCTTGTCATTATCTTCAAAACTCTTTGAAGCTCAGTTTTATCCTAGTTACCATATCTCATTCAGTACCAAAAGGTTAATTTCTGGACTCATTGAGGTAGAAGGGGAGGGTGTCCTGGAAAGCAGCATTCTCAGAGCTTTTCAGCAAAAGACAGGGCAGAGCACTAGTCTCCCTCATGAATGTGTATGTCTTATATTAATAGGAAATCTGCAGAAACAACTCCTAACTGAGACCCTACATGCCTAAGTCAGTCGACAAAACATTCTTCTTCTAAACAGATTTTGACATCAAGTATATAACTATTAGCTATGGCTGAGCTGTAAATTGTTCTTGTGCTGATGGCTACGGAACTAGAAAACCCAGCTAAGCTTTCAGGTATAGATCATAATATAAATAATTTATTAGAGCTTTTGAAGCACTAATGAATTTTATACTTAAGAAGGCATACAAATTGAGTATAATTTCTGCTTTTACTTTCTGTAACTTCCAAATTTCAGAATTTAGATGCGGCTTTTGCCAAGCAGTGAGCTGGGACAATGTGCTCAAAATCAATTCAGCCAATTCTGAGTTAACACTGAGACAAAAGAGTATAGAAAGAAGAAAGTTAGGAGGAAACTGATAGCTTTTAATGAGAAATGAGCTCTTGAGGAGTTGAAACATAATAGGGAAGCTGGCCTCATTTAGAAATACCTTAGAAAACCATACTTCTGTATTGTTAGCTTTTTTTACTGAGGTTAAGAAGGTTGTGCTGAACTGTGCAGTTGGATTTTAAGAAGATGAAGCTGCTGAAGCTCACCTGCATTTAATTTCTCTGGTGAAGCCAGACACACACTTTGCTTTCTCATAGTGGTCATGAACTATGCAGGAAAGAGCTGTAGCCAAAGTAGCCATACTATGTAACAACACACCAGTGTCAGAGCACTTGTCTAAACAGCTGATTTGTGTTAACCTGAGCTGTAACTAATAATCCTTGACAGGTCAGCCAATTTGATTTAAAGGGGTTGAACACTGAGAGCACATGAGCTAGGATTATTATTCAGGTTAACCCTACAGTTAAGATAAGCCATTAAAGGCAGAGGCTTGGTTGAGGTTGAAGGAAAGAGGAAAAATGAAGGAAGAGAGCACTGAAGGAAGCTGGGACATTTCACAAAGTTCTCATTGAATGAGGCAGGGTTCCTTACCAACATTGCCTAATGAAATGTATCACAATGCACAGATACCACATGCACATAGAAGTACATTAAACAGAGCCCATAGAGTACATTAGACATTGGAGTATCTTGCAAATATTTCTCTACCATAAAATTTCATTTTCTTTCTTGAAACAAACAGGCTTAGACAATTCCAATAAATAAATAAAACCACGTTAAGATATCATTAAATTTTCATGGTTAATCAATTAAAGGGCAGGGCATAACACGGCAAAAAATTGTATGGGTAGTGTAAAATCTGTTCTTTTATATATGCCATTTCTCATAAAATGTTATACATTTTTTTCACCACCTTGTAAGGGGCATCTTCTAATGTTTACAACTAAGAAGTCTGAATTCTGCAAGCAATTTTTCCTGCTCTCTTTATATGTTGAATAAAAATGACTTCCATAGCCTTGTGTCTGGTTCATGTAGTGAGAGAAGATGCTAAATATGTATAACTAAGCTGTAGAAAAAAGGATATGATCTAAGCTGAGAAACAGGATATAATTACAGCAAGGCTTTCCTAAATGCATATTTACATAGGCAATAAGAATACAGGACAGGAAGGGTTGAGTCTGGTTCACTGAGTTCAATCCCATGCTATCAGTGGCAAAACATCATGTAATCTGTTTCATAAACCTGTTGAGTTCTATCTTGTTTTTATTTTGCTGTGTTTTGTCCCCACAGCTTTGATTAGAAGGTAGTTCCAGAATCTCACTGTCCTACATGTTAACAATACTCTAATTTATAGCCTAAATATATTCCTGGCCAGTTGGGACAGGCCATACTCTTCCCTTTAACATCTCCTCTGTGCCACAGTGAGATCCAGAATACGGAGCTACATAGACTTGTGGTCTGATCCAGTTAATTCTTTGACAAATTAGTTTCCAAATGATTAGTCTTCATCCCATTTCTATTTCTCTAGTCTTCAAGGTCATCTGGTCCTTTCTACATGATATCCTGACCCTCCACTGTATTGCCAATGGCTTTTAAATACGCACATCACAAACTTCATCAGCATAATCCCACTTTTTGGGGCAAGATACTTAAAACATACCTTAAATAGGGTCCATTCCAAGGTGTATCCTTGAGTATCATCACTAGTAACCTCTGTAGCAATCTTTGGATTCAGTAAAAACAGGCATACAATGAATGAAAAAACTTTTAAAATTCCTGCAATCAGCAGCTGGTGCTGCCCGAAGCATTGAACAGCTGTCCCAGGTGCAGAGATGCTAGGCTATGCCTCTGGCAGTATACTTGCTACAAGGATCCTGAGGACATAATTCTAAGACAAACAGCCTTAGAACAGTGTTAGGGTGCACACTCAGGACCTCTCTAGGTCAGAGGCTGGCAACAAATAGCTGGCAGAGGTCTGGCCTGTGGTAGTACTGGATCTGGCCTACAGGCCCAGGGGCTTTGGTGGTGTTCCAGTGGCAGAGGGCTTTGCCTTTGCCCATTCCAGGGCCAGGCTGAGAAGAGCTGAACTGGGGCTGGGCAACTGAGAGTTATACCCATGCTGCACTGGCAGGACAGGGAGAAGTGATGGCAGCAGAGGCGGCTGGGTTTGAACACTGTCATGTATCACACTACAGCTGGGTTATTCTGGCCTGTGGGTCCAAAGGTTTTCCAGCCACTTCTCTAGGCCATTTATGCTGCTTATTTACTGGAATTACATACACAGAATCAGGACAGGGTGAGCAAAGCTTGTTTCTCAGTAGTGGTCCTAGGCCCTGAAGAAACAGTACTGATATGGCCTATTGCATTTTTCACAATTACATAAAGCCACATAGAAGGATTCTTGGGCAGTGGTCCATTCTCAGTGATGATAATGATTTAAACTATCACAAGTGCTAAAATTTCAGATGGATAAATCATAAATTAGGGTTTGATTCTCCTCATGATTTCATTGGACATATGCTGACATAGATGAGAATCAGCCCTTTAATTTTTAATGTATATTTACAGCAAGCTTTAGTTATCTACCATACGTATCCTATAGTTTGCATAGCTGGTTTCTCCAAATTGGCTACTTGGAAGGTTGATTGCAATCTCCCATACACTAGTTTTACATTACTGTGGGTGTGTCTACACGTGATGCTTTACTGCGCATTAGACTAATCCAATGCACAGTAAAGTATCAGCATCTACACTTGTACAGGACCGCACAGTAAATTAGCTAAGGAGCTGTTTGTTAGTACCAACAAATACAGGTACTAGATTAACAGCGCATTAGCTACTGTGCAGTAGCACATGTGTAGAAGCTAACCGGGAACAATTTGTTCCCAGTCAGCCAAGGCAACAATGGGTGGTGGGGGGAGCTGTCCATGGCTCCGGTGCCGCTCAGCTCCCAGCTCCCCGCAGGCATGGCTAGGGAGAGGGAGCTGACTGAGGGGTACGCTGCACGAGCAGTGGCAGGGCTGAGGGGACAGAAAGCTCCACTTTCCCCTCAGTCCTGCTGCAGCCCGCATGTGCAGATGTGCCCTGTATCTCCTTTAACTTCAGTGGAGTTATTCCTATAGCACGCGATTAGATTCATGCCCAGAATCTCTACCTAGAAGGTTTTGCAGTCTCATGGTCAAATTCTGTCATTCATATTGATAGGAAACTGTTGATAACAAGTAGAAAGAGCAAGGTCTGACCCTAAATAAAGACATGAACTGCAGAAGTATAAGGAGGGAAGTTATATTATGCACCTTTGTATGCCATACAGAACTAGAACAGGGGTTTGATTAAATCTTGGCAGCTACTTTTTCTTTCCATTTCTTTCTTTCTTACTCATGGCAAAGGAGACTCCTTCCTCCCTCCTACTTCTCACTTGGATTGCAAGGCCTAAAATTGCCATAATACACTTTTTGTACTTTTGGGCTGTTCTGGGCTTAGGCAGACAAAGTTGAGTGCCAGCCAGCACGGATACTTTCATTTCAATACACCATGTTAATGAATTTGAATGCTTCTTCCAAACTTGAGCTGTGAAAACTTATTTTAAGGATTCTGTCTTGCTTTGCCCCCAGGAGGTGGGGCTGATTTACTGGATCTAAAAGTACTGGGAAGTACCTTTCTTCTGAAGATGACCCATAATAATTTCTTTAACAATTTTGGAATGCTGCTGAATTAAAAAAAAAAATCAGCTGCAGTGCTTCATAACTATTTTACAAGTTGTGTGACACTTCCTCTTCTGGTCTGTAAATAATGACATGGGAATACTGCCAATTTCAATACACAAACTTCTCAGCTAACATGAAATCCTACACTCATTTATCAGCTTTTTACTATGTGCCAGCATATATTGGGAAATAAGGCTTGTTCCTGTGGATTTAAGAATCTAGGATTAGGTGGAATATTCATATGTAGTCATTAATCTTTAAACTGTATGAGTCAGAAACATTCCTGGAGATATAGTACTTCTGCAGTGAATAAAGTAGTTACATGATTACATTTAAAGAGGGTCAAGGGATTACATCTAAAAAGGGTCAAGGGATTTACTATTGGGGAAAAATATTTTGCATTTGAGGCAACTTAAATGATTTGTATTAAACAATAATATACGGATTAAGTGTTTTTTTACCTATCTTTTAAAAATGTTGTCTTAATAGGGTTTCCCTTTTATCAGACAGCACCCTGGGCAAGCCAGAGTCCTACGTTCATTAAAACAAGAAAAGGATATATGATTTCCAGTTCTACATTCCAGACAGATACATAATTTACATAACTACACTATATAACACCAGTCTCAGTTTCGTACTTATTGCCTATTTTGTAACTTCCATTACCTGTATACTGATTAAGTACATCAGCGAGAGGACCGACATTTTTGGCATTTTTGTCCCTGGGGAACACTCTGGCATGAAGCAAGTTGACCTGGGTGGAGTAGGAGAGGCTGGGCCACCATCTGGGCTGGCCCCAGAATCCTTACGTGGGATCCTGGGGGCTTCCTAGGACTCCAGCAGTGGCGATTCAATGCATGGAGCCTGGCTGGCAGCAGGAGCATGGCTTCAGCTGGCCAAGCTCTGGATTTGGACAGCACACTGTTGCCATGTGCACTACCCCACTTTTTTCAGACACAGGTTTTTTGACACTGGGATCTCTCAGTGTCAAAGAAACCCACTGTGATACAAATTAGCAGTGCAATGAATGCCTGCATGTGCGGTATGTGCAGCTTGCGGCACTGCTTGGTGCACATGCACACTTGTCTGGACACATGCCCTGAGTGTCATTTGAATTCTGTCCCCTACCCAATCTGCTGCTCTTTTGTCTGCTCCTTGCCCTGTCTACCATTATGATGCCTGCCCCTCTTCCTCTCCCCCTGCTGTCCTCCGACCTGCTGTATACCACTTGTGGCATGTGTGCTGCAGGTTGGCCGTGCCAAAGTACATAAGCCATTTAAGAGCGTGGTGTCTTTCAGCTGCATTCTGTAGTTTGTAACTTAATTTTATTTTCCTTAACTGAATAATTGATTAAACTGACTAGGAATCTAGGTTTCTGGACGTCTAAAGCAGCCTTGAACTGATTAGGACCTGTCAACTTGAGGCTGCTGTTACAGGCACAAGGTACTCTTCGAAAGAAGGTAAGGAGACTTAATGACCTGCCAAAGGCATAGTGAAGGCCATTCCTTTAGCTAATGAGCCTTGTTTACCCTGAGTTAGAGGAAGTGCATGCTTGGGTAAGTGTACAACCTTTTTCAGTCCCAAGACTATGTGAATAGAGAATATTATACACAACTGTCAACATTAATTGCTGAGTGCTTTTTCTTTATGCCAGCTCACACATGACCATTATAAATTTTGTGGCTTAGTCAAGAGATCAAGATTCTGCCAAGTTTTTAAAACATATTTCCTTCTTCAATAATAAATTAATTAATTTTACAAAGTTGTTGCAAAAATGAAAAATGCAAGAAATATAATAATGTATTATTTCCAACCCATCTTTGCCTTTAGGAAACAGAATTTTAGACTACATTTACAGTTATTTTCTTGAAGATTAAGGGGCTCATATGCTTATGTTTATGTTGGGGTTTTTTTAGTCAATGAGATGTTTAAACTCATTCCAGGAAATGCTTGCTTTCTCCTTATTAGTAACATACATCTTTACCCAGCTTTCTTAATGTAAAGCTAGATAGAACTCAGAATATTAGTGCCTGTTGTTTACATATTTATTTAAATGTTTTAATTGGTGTCTTTAATTGTGCTTGTGAGTGAAATTACTGTCAACTCTAATAAGCAGTAAAAAGAAGTGAATCTGCTCCAAAAAAGAGACTTCATCCGTATTCTTTGTTATGGGATAAAAAGATATTCCTGTTTAGGATTTGAAAGAGAAATTACTATAAAAAGACACCAAAAATGAGATAGGGGCCTTCTGTCACCACTCCATTCTTCCTCTTCTCTTCATAAACCCCTACTTTTAAATATACACAGAAGTTTCATAGTTTCCTAGTTGGTAGGGTTGGAAGGGACCTGAGCAGATCATTAAGTCTGATCCCCTGCCATCGCAGGAAAGAGTACTGGGGTCAAACGACCCCAGCAAGGTGTTCATCCAGCCTTTTTTAAAAAAACCCCAGGGTAGGAGCCAGCACAGCTTCTCTTGGAAGTTGGTTCCAGATCCTAGCCGCCCTGACAGTGAAGTAGTGCCTCCTGATGTCTAGTCTGTATCTACCCTCTGCCAGCTTGTGACCGTTATTTCTAGTCACTCCTGGTAGTGCTTGGGGGAACAGGGACTCTCCCAATGCCTGCTTGTCCCCCCTGACTAGTTTGTAAACACCCACTAGATCCCCCCTCATCTTTCTCTTGTGGAGGCTGAACAGGTTCAGGTCCCTTAGTCTCTCCTCGTACGGCCTGCCCTGCTGCCCCCTGATCATTTGAGTGGCCCTCCTCTGGACCCTCTCCATGTTGTCCTCATTCTAGAAACATTTTTGTTGAGGCTTATTAATAAGCACTCTAAAGTCTTCATTCATTTAATTTCAAGGAGAACATGTACAAATGGGAGCACATATAGCTGTTTTTATTATGTCTAACCTCATGTTTCCACTTAAAGTGAAACTCTTTATTTTTAAATGTTTAAGATGATACAAGATTTTTGGGATGTTATTTTTCAAATGTCTTGTAATATCAATGAAAATATTTAGAGCCAAATCCTTTTTCACCTTTAAGCATCTAAATGGCTCTTACATAGTTAGAGAAGTACAAGTTTTGGCACTTCAATAGAGTTTGGATTCTGATTCTACCTATAGCCAGAATAGGATCACACAGCTAGATATAAAGTGGATAACAAGCCTTTTAGATTTTAGTCCATTACCTAGTGCACTTGAAGAAGGAGACTCAGGGTCTAGGACCGCCCTCACATAGGGTGCATCTACACATCACCCTGTGGTGATCTAGTGATGCACTAGGTCACTATATAGCACAGTATAGCAACATAGTGATCATGTGGGTCTGCAGATGATTACCAGCTGTATCGCCCCAGCAGTGTGCTCCCCCAGTATAGCATGCTGCTACAGCCCTGGGGTGGGCATTACCTATTGTGCTCTCTCTAGTCCTCCAATTGAAGCTGGCCCACTGGGCAACCAAGAAGGAAACGTATGTGGGGATAAGAGAAGGGAAGCAAGTTAGCGGAAGAGTGCCTCAGTGATAGGGGTTTGCCTTGGAACAGAGCGAAACCTCTCCTCAGGCCTTGGCCACTGGCTTTAAAGATCATTCTGCACTTAAGCATTTAATATTCATTTAATAAAATAAACAACACTGAATCATTTCTGTCCATTTCTTCATATACTCAAGAATCTTCTAAGACAATGCCAGAAAGACACTGAGCCAATGGAAGGATGGCCAAGAATAATGGTTGGATCTAGCCAAGACATCTCTGAAGAAGTTGTCTACCATTTTTATCAAGACTGTAAATTTCTTTGACTGACGTTCAGACTTGGAACTCTTCTCCTCTTATGCGTGCTTGATATAGAAGGGATGAAGAAGCTGACAGCAGCAAAAGACTAAAGAAGCCACAATACAGCATCAAGAAGCTGCAACAAGACAACATGATCATCAAGACTTCAGTATTGTTGTCAAGGGAATATTTTTGAATAGATTCAATTTAAATTATTTTGTAATCATTTAAATAGAGAGTTGGAATAATATACTTTAAGGTATATTTTACTTGCTCTGTTAAACACCATTAAAAATGTTTAGATTGTGTACTTCTGGAGGAGTCAGAAGTTAATATTTGTGAACAAAGAGAAATAGTGACATTTACTTTGAATTTAGGAGTTTTAATATTCATTAGTTTATCTGTCTCAAGATCACCATTTACAGAGATTTGGTGAATTTATGAGACATATTATTCTTCATTTGGGTAACTTTTGAAAGGTTTCTCTTACGTAACCCAATTAAATACCCTCTTCAGATCCTAAGATATTGTATACATCTAGTGCTCATGGTACAGACATCAGAGCACAAAAATACAGTGCAGCACATTTATTCTATTCCCTGGGGGCTGAGGTGGTACGGGTGCTAAGGCACATGGTTAAAAACCCAGAGGTTGCAATTTTAAGGCTATAGCAGAAGTGTTTGTGGCATGGCTGTGTCAGATTTCAATAAATCTGCAAAAATCTGCTAAATACTTTTTCACAAGGAGAAGGATACAGGAAGGATTGCTTTTAGTAAGATAAAACTGTTCAAGAATGTTATGTATATTGCTGACCCCTGGTGGTTGAGGCAGCTATGACAATGATATGTCAGTAATCTAGGAATTTGCTGATATTATGTTTAAAAAACAAAGCCTTCATGATGCTGATTAGTCCTTGTATGTTAAGCCTGTATCACATATGCTTGATCCAATCAAATACTTATTACTTGGGATTTTCTGTTTTGTTTTTCTTTGTTTCTGATGGAATAAACGATGTATTAAAGAGTTACAACCTAATCTTGCAGACTCTTACACAAGTAGGCTTTATACATATGCAGATAAAAAATTAGTCACAATACACATGCTAGCTAACTAGATCCTTTGATAGTTTTTCAAGCCTTTTCTGTAGACATCTGTTCAAAAATTTGTCTCTTTAATGTCACCTCATATCAGCAACTGAGGCCAAGGAGCAAATCCAGCCCAGTCATCTTCCCAGTAAAACTTTTTGGGGTGCATAGGGTAGTGAAATGTTGAACTTCAGTTCTGCTCTTGGTAGGGTGTCCATTAGCCTCAGAGGGTCTTCCTGAATAAGCATGCCTTGCAGAATAAGGTCCTTATTCACTGATTCTATTTGGAGCTTATTAATTGGGATGGTCCCCTGGCCTCAATGAAGTCAATAGAATATTTGCCTTTGGCCTTTATGGTCCAGGATTTTGTGCACAGCTTTGTCAGAAGGAGGAGTCCCCCAGTAATGCCCCTGAGAGAGAAGGCCTGGAAGCACGTGTGGAGTGGAAAGGACAGGGGGATTAGACATGAGGACATCCTTACTGTCCCATTCTTGTTTTCTCTTGTCATTATTACTTTTGTAAGCAAATGGCATCATCATCTAATTCTTTTTAAATGTTTGTGATTGGTTGAATAAGTCTCTGGGGGAAAGTGGGATATAAAAATCAATCTCTATAATCTTGAGTTTTCCATTTAGATGCTTTTTCATCATGCATCATGGAGTTTTTCCAGTACTATATTAGGAACAGGATGTCAGGGGCCAGTTCAGCAGACTGGGCAAATTGTCACCAGCTGGCCCCAGTTACCTGAGTTGGGTGGTTGCCAGTGGCTAAGCTACCCTCACTTGACCCCACTTGCCTGGTGGGTGTGGCTGCCTACTTTTAAGCAGCAGGCCTTTTCCAACAAGGCTGGTATCTCTCCATTTAGCTCTGGATTTCTTACTGCCCACTCCTTGTTTTCTGTGCCATGCTCTCTGTCTGCTTGCTCCTGGCTCCAGACTGACCCCTGTCTTCAAACAGCTGGCTCCTGGCTTGTGGCTTAGCTAGCTAATCACCCTACATCCATCCCATACAGCTGTAGCTGCTGGCTCCACACACCCTAGCTAGTGACACTTTGGGATGTCTGCCCTGTTCTTCCACAAGCATAGAACAATTTGATGAACAATATCGGGTTTCCCACTGGAAAATCAAAACCCCAACAATTGAAAACTGAAGAACACAGTAGATCTGGCAAATATTTTCAGAGAAAACTAAATTCTTTGCCTGAAGTAGCAGACTTCAGTCTTCAGGCTTGTTAATTTAGAATGTTTCACTTTTAGGTTTTTTAATCCCCTCATTTTGAAATAGTTTATCTTAGAAGAGTGTAAAGAGAGCACTCCAATTTTAGAGTTTAAGCTTTTACAAGTAACTCTATTTCTAGAGTAACTGACAGTGACATTTTATACACATTAAATTAAATTCAGCTGGAGTGTAAAAAATAATAATGGTGTTTAAATCAAGATACAATGATCCCTTTAGGGTTGTTTCTCCTATGTGCCTCGGGGACTACAGATTTAAAACCAGCTGACAGGAAGGAGAGATTTTAAGCCAATCAGAGAACAGTTCTGTATGACCAATGAAAAGCAGTCTTAGAAAAATGAGGCTTGATATGGTAGCTTTCTTTTCTGTCTGGTGCTGTCTGCAAATTCTAAGGAGCAAAGAGCCTGTGTTACAGTGCAGACTGTGCAATAGGTCAGAGAAGAGATTAGTGTCACTGAGAAGCTAACAGGCTACTGGTTTGCCTGCATTAGTTGCAAGCTGAAAGGCTCCTGCTCATGTCATGCACTCACTCACCCAGGAAATCAGAAGCTTTTCCAGGACAAATCTGAGGAAACAATGCACCAGGGTAACAACTTTGAGTGGAAAGAGAATTATAGAGACCTGGAAAGATGCCAGAATGCAGGTGGTGGAGGAAGCAGACCCAAGTGATGGGGATGGCTGTGGTTATGTGCAAGATTTCAGCTTGGACCTGCAAGTTGGTGTAATTAAGCCCTGGTTGCTGCTTGGTGAGTGTATATCTGAACCTAAATCCAAGTTTATGTTAAATGCCTGATCCTGAAGGTACCGAGCCCCACAGGAGGTATGCTCAGCTGCCAGCAAATCTATAGGAGCTGAGGATTCAATGCTTCTTCTGGGAGTTGCTCAGCATCATTCATGATCACTTTCTAGGGCACTGGTCACTATTGTTTAGATTGAAGTAAAAATGATGCTTCTTGTATTCTCCCCCTTGTTTTCCCATTGACCTTGTTTTATCCACATAAGTGAATGGAAAGTTGTATTTAGTAAGCTTGGCTAAAGAGTTGTTGTTTTAATATAAAACAAATTAAAATGAGTCCCCCTGTCCCAAAGAAAAAGAAAGCACTAACTTCTCTTAAAACAAAGTAAGTGGCTTCTTTGTCTTTTCTTTTTGAATAACGATATGCAAATGATATGATAATAAGGCCTCTCTTCTTACAGGATCACAAGATGCTGCTCATGAACTGGAAACGATGAAGAGATATGGGGTAAAAAACTGCATAGCAATGGCAGTAAACTGCCTCATAGTGGAAAGTGCTAGTGGAAAATGCTTTTTAATCATATGAGAATGTTGGTTTTAAAACTTTGCCCCTTCTATTTTTTTAAATAAGATTTGACCTAACATTTAGTGAGGTAGTACCAGAAGCTTCCATCCTATCTATACACGGTGTTATTATGGGTATCTAAGGGTTTCGTAAGAAGCTGGAGTATCTGCATTGCAAGATTAATTGTGCAAGCTGTTAAAGTTTGCTGTTTCATGATAGAACAGACTTGCTTCACTTTAAGTTGTGTTCTGTCAAGTCTCAATTATTGAGCAGGGTCAGATCTGGAGACAGGAAACAGTCCAGTTAAAAAGGATGGTCTCACCTCCAGCTCCCATTGTACTCCCTTTACATTTTGTTTGGTGTTGTAGGGAAGGTGGAATGGTCTCCAGTGGCATTCCTTTGCCATAGGACAGGGTATCCTGGCACATAGGAGTCACGTATCTCCCTGTACTGTAACAGTCCCAGCCACTAGACAACACAAAGATGGCATAAAGCTATTGTTGTCCTATCTCTGCCTAGTGTGTGCCTGGTGTACTGTGTGTTCTAGTTTGCAATGTTGGTAAGTCAGAAGGGCACTCTTATTTAGTACTCCAGTACCCAGCATAATAATTGAGATTGAACTCAGAGAGGTCTTACCTTTTGGATAAGAAATCTTCAGTTTATGGCTGGTTTTAAGGTTTTTTGGAACCCCCAGTTTGCTTTTTTCCCAGATCCTCTCAAAATCTCTTCTCTTCCTACACCATGTCTTCTACTGGACTGCTTAAAAAAAAATTCTCTTGTCTGCATGGCAAGGTGAGGACAGCAGATCCTCTGTCTCTATACCCCCTCATTTATTTGTAAAGAGAAGCATCATGTGATGTGTAATGTGAGGGTGAAGGCCATTGGCTAGGTCTTTTCCCAAGATGAACCAATGGCCTAACAGTGATAAGTAGGCAAAGGTTGGGTCAAGTGTCAGCCAGTCTGTCAGTGTGTTCAGAGAGTGAAAGACTCTGCCAATCTTTTATTACATTTGAAACTTGAAGTCTTTCAACTCTGGGGGGAGGGTTCAAATTTAGCTGTGGGAGAGAGTATCTCTGGTATTTTTTTATTAATTGTTGTCTATGTGCCTCCACATTATTAAACAAGATGTGCTTCCACATCAGAAGTAGCTACATTTCAGTGAGTGAGGGAATTTCTATAAGCAGTTTGCAAAGAAATGGGCATGTCTTATTAAAGAAGGTAATAATCTAAAATAAAACTAAATCATGTAATCATATAAGCTGTAGTTGGTATTTACCAATGGGCAATGATTTGTTCTTTATTTTGTTTGTCTTCATTAACTATCTTTTTTGGCTTAGGTTACTCATGTCCTAAATGTGGCATATGGAGTAGAAAATGCCTTCCTCAATGACTTTGTATACAAGAGCATTTCCATACTGGATCTTCCTGAAACAGACATCACATCCTATTTTCCAGAGTGTTTTGAGTTTATTGAGCAAGCTAGGATTCAGGTATATCAATAATTCATGCTACTAGTTATCCTGGCAATATTTTAAGACAGCTTCTTTTGATAAAAGAAAATATGACTCTGTCATATTCTATTATGAAAATATTACTTTTGGCATTGCAGTTTTTCAGTCATTACCCCTGCAGGTAAACTTTATATTGAAAAAAATAATTTCTTACCCTCTCTTCACTGTACTCTGTACTTGTTCACTAATCTCATATATTATGGTTTTTTGAGAATGACTTAATATAATTCTCTTTGCTGTAATCTTTTTTTAGTGTAGTATGTATTAGATCTCAAACAGAGGGTATCTTTTTCATAACCAAAGTTCAACATAGATCCAGATAGCAAGTTCCTGAAGAGAAACCTGTAATGGGAAATTGAAACCTATATGAGCTTTCCCTTCTATAGTTTCTAGAATCAATCCATCAGGGAGACAAGGTTTTGTTCTACCAAGGAAGAAGCAGGGAATTAACTACTACTGGAGATGAAAGGGGTTTTGAATGGGATGCTTCATCCTGCTGTTCTTGTTAGCCATCTCCTCAAGGTCTAACACACTAACCTATGAATACTTGCTAAATAGAAAGATGGATTTAAGCTTGTTTGTTGAATCAGACCTAACTGTACACTCAAAATCCTGGAAAAGAACAACAAAGGTAGGAAATGGACAAAATACATGAAGATGCATGGCAATTATCAGTTCTGCTCTCTGCATATGCCTCCAACTGGTATATTTCTGCAGAAAAAGGGAAAGTGATGATCAGCTTGATAAATCTACAAATAGTTGTATATTATGTTATTGCTTACAATGACAGAGGTAAGATCTGGTGACCCAGGAGGTTCCTTTGGTCTAGGAAAAGAATGTATATTGTCAGTCAAACTTACCAGATCTACCATGTTTGTTATTTACATAGTTTAGGATGAAAGAAGGTAACCCTGCTCCATCGTCCTTCGTGTTACAATATGTTCTTTCCTTCTAGCATATCATTTACAAGACACCTGAAACGCGCTCTCACTTAATGACCTCTTTCAGGTTTCTAGTTACGGTTTCCATTTCATTTCTAAATGAGATTTGACAGCCTTAATAGCTTAGAGTCACTGCTTTGCTTCAGAAATATAATGTTCCGGTTACTTCTCTATAAATAGAGGTGCTTTTATAGACTTTCAATGGCTATCTTAATATGTTGGTAACACAAATGATAGAAAGCCAAAGGATCAGATAATTGATTAGATTAGATCAGTGACATACATGCTGTGCTAGCAGTCTGCAGCAAATGGGCTGGTTACATGTTTCTGGACATCATGTTTTCATCATCAAAGATATATTAAAAGCTATTATTACTTTTCTATATAACCATCAAAGAGATGCTATTTTATCACCTGGGAAAGGAGACATGGTTTACACAGTCAGAAATGAGACACAGCAGTTGATGAGCAATTATGTTAAAAGATGTTTTATACCAGTGATGCTCAACCTCTTCAGTCCCGCAGGCTGGGTAAGTGGTGTGGGACCAGTCTGCAGGCTGGATGCAGCATGGAGTTGATGAATGGGGTTGTTCTGTGGGTGTAGTCTGGTGTGCAGATGTGATTTCCAGGCACCAGATTCAGCTGCAGAGCGACCGTGTGTTGGCATATGGGGCCGTATCATCTAGCCCACAGGGTTCTCCATGGGCCTGGAGATTTGGTGGTGGGGGAGTGGTGGCAGTGTTTATCACCATGACTCTGGGATCAATAAATGTGCCAAAATTCAGGCTGCAGGCCAGAGGTTGAGCACCACCTATTTACACAGCAGAGAACTTTGAGACTTCCTGGGTTAGTGAATAAAACAAAAAAGACATATACTAGTTGATAATTACTAATAAAAGATCTAGTAACCCACCCTAAAAACCACTGGACTGTGGTTGCTTCCATGTAAATGCTTAAATGAGATCAGATTATTCAAATACCACAGCATCCTCATCTGGGGCCAGATTTTCAGAAGAGCTCAGTTGCTTCCTAGAATAGAAGGCAGCAACCTACAGTGCCATTGGATCCATCTCAGAGCTGGGATGTGGGTATGGAGCTTTGCCCATGTGGAGCTGTAGCTGGGTGGTAGAGAAAAGGGATGATGACTGCATCCTAGTGGCAGTCTGCTTCAGATCTGAGAAAACATTGCTGCTGAGAAAATTCTGCCAATCTCTGATCTAGGGACCAAATTAAACGAGGAGACCTTTCAAAAGCATGTTAGGTGCAGTATCCATCCTAGGTGATCTGCAAGCAAAGCATTTACTTGACACCTGTTATATAATACTTCCAGAACATTGAAAAGGCAGTATCCCTGTTCAGTGACATCAGGAGTGTCTACACATGCATTAAATCCAGGAGCAATTTACTTGTGAGTAAATGTTCCTGGGCAGGCGTCTACATGTGTAAGGAAGTGGGAGCAGATTTGCTGCTAATGGCAGCAAACTGCTGTCACTTCCTGGGGCTGTGTAATGGGCCCCTGCTGCCGCCAGGGGGAGCTCTAGGCTCCCTCTGGGTGCTAGCCCAGGGGCTGGCAGGGAGCTGCAAGCAGCCCCCTGGGGGCAAGGGGCAATGTCCCACTAACTCAGCAGCAAGGAGCTCCTAACCCCAGCTCCCTGATTGAGGCAGGGGACTTGGAAAGAGTTGGGGCAGGGGACTTGGATTCCCTGCCCAGCTGGGGGCTTGTTACTAGCTGCCCCACCAGCAAATTGGGGTAGGGGGCTAAAACCTGCCCCACTGCTGCAGCCCTTTCCAAGCCCCACGCCTCAATCCCTCAGTTGGGGCATGGGCCTGGGACCTGCCCCTGACCAGGATAGTTCCCAGCCCTAACTCCGTGATTGCAGGGCAGGGGCTGAAGAGCCTGTTCCCTGCTCAGCTCCATGATCATGGAGCTGGGCGGGGAACAGGCTCCCCAGCCTCTGCCAGCAGGGAGCTCCCAGTACCAGCTCTACAGTTCAGTTGCAGGGCTGGCATTGGGAGATCCTTATCTCCCAGCCCCAGCTCTGTGACAGTGAGGCCAGTGCTGGGAAATCCTTATAAGGATGATTAATTTTGAGGAGACCTTCCTAAAGCACATTAGGTGCAGTATCCATCCCAGGTGACCTGCAAGTGAAGCATTTACTTTATATCCATTATACTTCCAGAACATTGAAAAGGCAACATCCCAGTTGAAAAGGCATTTGAAAAGGCAACAAATCCCCTTATGAGGATCTCCCAGCACCAGCCCTGTGACTGTGAGGTGGTGCTAGGAGATAAGGATCTGCTAGCACCATCCCTACAACCTTGGAGCCAGTGATGGGAGTTCCCTGCTGGCAGGGGCTGGGGATCCTGTCCCCCACTCAGCTCCATGATCATTATAAGGATCTCCTAGCACCAGCCCTGTGACCACGGAGCTGGCACTGGGAGATAAGACTCTCCCAGCGCCGGCCCCAGGACTGTGGAGCTGGCATTGGGAGATGAGGATCTCCCAGTGTCGACCCCAGAACCATGGAGACAATGCTGGGAGCTCCCTGCTAGTGGGGGCTAGGAACCCTGTTCCTCACGCAGCTCCGTGATCGTTATAAGGATCTCCCAGCCCATCACCTGCTCCCAGATCGCAAAGGTGAAGCGGGGACTGGGAGATAAGGCTGGGAGATAAACTTCCTGCTGCTGGGGCAAGGGGACATAGTCCTTCTGGTAGCAGAGCCTACCCTGGCAGCAGGCAGTTCCCAGGGGCAGGGAGCGTTCTCCCACCCCCTGGTGGTTGGCTGACCAGGAGTAGATTTGCTTCCAGTCAGGTGTCTACACAAGTGCTACTCCATAGTTAGTAATAGCAAGTAAATTTGCTATTTGCATTTATTTGCAGGTAGCAAATTTACTTGCAATTAGTGAGGTTTACTGTGCAGTAAGCTTATGTACATAGTTATTATGCAGTAAACCATGCTACTTTGCAGTAAAGCATCTTGTGTAGATGCACCCATCCTGTAGGGTTTTTGGGGAGAAAATTTTAGCCATGGTTCCCTTATGAAGATCTCTTCTTACAGTTGCATCAAGGGTGGTAGGTTCTTCTCCCCCTAAAGAAAAGACGCTGAAACCTGTAGAGGACCCTATTCTTCTATTCCAGTCCTTTCTCTCAGAAAGCTTGTCTCCTTGGCCCCAAGGTACGTGTGTGCTTTTCTTAGTTGGAAGAAACCACACCTTTGCAGAAGTATTTGAAGGAAACTTGGCTTTGAAATTTAGAGTTTTCTTTTCCCTACACAGCTGATTCTTGGATGGAAATTGAACTGGACTAGAAGACCACTGGACTTTCAGGGCCACAGGATTGTGTTCTTATAAAACTTACTAAGATTGCGGCTGTCTTGCATTTTTATATTACATTCCTGTTGAATACAAAAATGAATAGGAGTAATTTTCATAGTTTATCCCCGGTGAAAGGGCAGTGGCATCACATTAGTGGCCACTCCCTCTTCCACTGATTGGCAGAGAGGGCTGCCAATCAGCAGCAAGGGGTGGGGTCACCTGAAGGGCAGCCATCCAGCCATTTAGTGGTGAGGGGCATGTGAGGCAGAGTCACGGGGGAGGAGGAAGTGGGGCTCACTGCAAAAAGACTGAAAATGGCGCCAGGCGCTAGCAGCAATCCATGATTTTGACTTTCCCTGCACGTTTCAAGTGTGAGGATTTTACCATTCACCCTTCATCTGGCAGATCTCAGATTTGCCAATTTTTAAAAGGCATTTATAATAGAAGATATAGAGGAATAGTTAAATGAACTAGGGCAGCCAGTTGTGAGGTATTAGTAGTTCTACTGATATAGGTGCACAACACCTCCTATAGGTAGTAGGACCCCAACTACAAAATAGGCTATTTATTTTATTCATTAGCCATTGCAAAGCAGTTTTGGTCATTTATGCTATTAATTTAGAACTCCTTATCTTTGTTCATAATTATTGATATTTATCAAATGTCTTAGAGCTTGATAAAGTGATTTTAGTAAACCTAAAAAAATAGGAGAAAACTGTAGATGAAATATATTACCGTGCATGTAACAGACAATAACAGAGCATCTTACATCACTGACGTATTTCATTTTTCATTTGAAGGATGGAGTGGTGCTGGTTCACTGTAATGCAGGAGTCTCTCGTGCTGCAGCAATTGTCATTGGTTTTCTAATGAATTCAGAAGGACTTGGTTTTGCCAGAGCCTTTACTTTGGTGAAAAATGCAAGGCCTGCCATTTGTCCAAATCCTGGCTTCATGGAGCAGCTTCACAAGTACCAAGAGTACAATGAAAAGGCAAATGCAAGCATAAATGATCATGAATGATAAAGAGAAACAAAACAGTCTGTGTGCTTGTACTGTAACAGATGTGTCGATGTACTTTATACTGTCATTTCTCAGACTCCTCTCACATGTTTATTTTAAATATATTTTCTACATATTTAATTCTTCACTTTTTTATCTAAATATGTTATGTTACTTGGTCCAGACTTCAAGCAGTTAAGAGGCCAAACTTTATTCCATTGACTTCAGCGATGAATTGGCCCAAGGACATGTTTTTCCCCAGAGTGGTGATAAAAGATCAAGTTCTAGCTTGTTTGAAATATCAGACAGAAGAGAATGACAGGTTTTCATTGAACTGTCTGAGGATACAAGCAATAGAAAAGGGAAATAAAATGCTGGCTCAGATAATAAAGTTACTGCATTTACTTTAATACTGAATCCAATCTTTATCCATTCTAGTTGGCTGTAAAACCTAGATAATAAACTATTCTTATAATAAAGGGCCTCACAGTTGGGTCTTAAATTGAACATGCAAAGAAAGGCAGGTTTTTATGGAAGCCTGTGGGTAGGCAGCCACTAAATATTTTTTAAGGATTAAACTAGATGGCCTTTTGATGAAGAAGAAGATGTAAAATGTTTTAATGCCCCATTGAAACTTTTTTCTACACTGTCCTATTATGGGGTGACTTTAAGTACACTGATATTGCACTTTGAAATGACAGGTAACTAACCTCAAAGTGAGATATTTAAGGAGGGGAAAATGCCAAGATTTCAAAGAGAAGATTGTTTTATTTAGAATAAAAAGTATTGTCTGGATCAGGTTTTATAATTCAATGTTTTTCACACACAGATATACTATAAAAATGATACAAGACTGTAGGACAGGTATAAATGTGCAGTAAAATGAAGGGCTACTGAGAGGCTTGCTTATAAGAATTTATAGAGTATGCTTTCCTTTGGGCACCATTAACCTGAATTGCAGTAATTCCTAAGATGAGTTAATGTATTCAGTCTAGTTCCTTGTAGATTGATGTTAATACTAAGTGTTCAGAAACTTTATTACCATAGAGTTAAAGCTGTCCAATGATCTTACGCCCTTGCAGAACATGTGAATTAAACTTGATCTTCTGAAAATCAAAATCAGTTAACATAACTAGAACTTACATCTATAAACTGGGAAATAAATGGGAGGCATCACCTCCTTTTCCTAACCCCAGTTCCCATTTATCCTGCCAACCACCTCGGGCTTTATTCTCAAGACTATTATCCCTCATCTTAATTCCCTTCAGCCTGAGCTTTCCTGATCCTTTTTCTGTCCTCTTAATACCAAGTGCTATTACTCATCCCCATTCATCTCAACGAGGTTAATCCCTTCTTTCCAGTCTTCCCTCCCCACCTATTTTTCTCACTTCTCTGGACTCTAATCCTCTCTCCCTTTTCTTAGTCATCCCAACACTCACATTTAGCATTCCACCAGAACCCCCCTGCATTTTCCTTCATTACTTCAATTCCTAGTCTGTAAATTTTCATGAAAAACTATAAGTCTGAAAATAATATAAGTAGCTTATGCTGGGGGTCAGGTGTTGGGAGTGTATTAATCACCCCCTGACCCAATGACTCATTTTCCTGGGCTACAAACACAGTTATTCTTCCAGAAACATAATTACCTTGGTCTGACTGCTTACCAAATTACTATATCTTCCCTGCATTTGATCAAGGCTTATTACTTTCACAATATTTCTGAAATAAAACTGTAATTTTCAAACATTTTAAAATAATGCACCTAAGCAAGAAACTTTTTTTCTCAGGGAAAGACTTCTAGAAAGAGCCCCTATTGAATGCAAAGAACATGCACACCACCTGAAGACTGCCATAGATTTTAAACTCTCAGTACCTGGACCAATGATTACAGCATATTATTTTTGATCCAACCAGTTGCTAACACTAGATTGCCTATTGGGCTCAACAGTCCTGGTCTTGTTGCTGAGGTACATTCCATTCTCTTTTTTTTTTCATATCAGTTTAATAGTGCTGACCTACCATTGCAAACTTCATCTTTAGTAAATTCTTCAACTGGGCAATGGAAGCAATGTGCTAGCTAGCCGAGATAAACTGAGCAGCAGAAATTAGTTAGAGGATGAATACAGATTATAATTTGAGCTACAGGTCCATGCAAAATAAGTTAGAGGAGCCAGGTAATTTTTTAAAATGCTGTTTTCAGGGGCTTATATCTTAGGGGGCGTGTCTACATGAGACAATGAACAGAAGACTAATTCTACTGTAAAACCCATGCTAATACGCAGTAGATTTAGTTTACTGTGCATTAATGTCACTAAAAAAAGTGTTCATCAATGCTAATGTGCAATAGCACTGATTACAGTACAGTAAGTTAGTACCTCTCATTACAGGTTTTAAACGTAATACGCTGTAATTATGGCACATTAATGAACATGTAGACATGCCCAGGAACTCTTTTGAAATGGCCTAAAGCAGCGGTTCCCAATCTGTGGTACATGTACCACAAGTGGTACACAGACAACCTGTCAGTGGTATGCATTAACAGATTTATTATAATTACTTTACAGGACAAAAATTTGCTGGTGGTACTTAAGGTTGTATTGTTTTAAATTGGTGGTGTGCAATATGTCAGAGTTTGGGAACCGCTGAAGCTTACATGGCATTTTCATAAAAAACAAATTATTCCTATTTTTTGTAGCTTCCCTGAATTAAAATTTCCTTCCAGGGTGAATATACTGACTGATTTCAGCTGGGGAAGAAAACTCTACCCTGCTGTACAAGAGTGGTTCGATTGTTGTGTGTTATTTGAATACTCTCCTGCAGTCTTATGGAAGTTCCAGGTGAAAAGTTTTTTGTCTGTTTGTTTTTTAGTATCACTGCAATAGAATGTTTAGTTTCAAAGGGTGGGTGACCAATAGAGGACTTGCTTTTACTGTATAATTACTAGTTCTATATAATTATAATGTAAAGTTTAAAGCATTTGTACTGAGTACTGTTTTTATGCAGTTACATTGTAGTGTTATTGCAGCAATGATGATCTACAGACTATCCAAGAAACAGGATTTGTTTGGTTATATCATTTATTGGACTAATTATATGTTTTGGTAGATACCTTTTATTGGACCAACTATATCGAACTATTAAAATATAGTTGGTTCAATAAGAGATTTTAACAAATAAATTCCACTTTTTCCAGTTCTGTGCACGTCCACAAGCTGTAAGTCATTATAATGCCACTGTAGCTGATAGGCTGGATGTCTGGCTGCAGAATGACTTTTTTCCTTCAGGGAGTATGTGGTGAAAATTCCTTCTATCTTGGTCCTGTGGAAATTTTCAAAGAATGCCCATCAGCTTCAGGGACTTTCTTCAGTCCTCATGTGTAACCCTGCTGCTTTTATACCTATTACCCGTTCATGCCTTGATTCTTTTATGCAGCTATCAATACTAGTAGTACTTGTTTTAAAAATTAGAAAACATCTGTATAAGTCAGAAAAAAATACAAGTTAAGGAAGGTTACAGTTAAAGACAAGCCTGAACCAAAATTTGGGGTCCTACCAGCCAGAAACTTTAAAATGTTGGAATTCAGAATCTGGAGTTGGTTATTATTATTTTTTACTTGAGCCAATCTCTAGTTGCAGTCACCTGAGGAAAATGGCAATCAACCTAAATAAACACTGTGAGTATAGCAGATGCAAATATACCAGTGTACAGTTAGGGTAAAATAGTGTGTTGTGCCCCTTAGAATTGAAGTCTGCCCCACGATTGGATGTACCTATTTGAATGAAGTGGAACATTTTACCCCCTGCTAATGAACCTATTATTTTGAAACTCAAATGCTGAACGAAACTAGCACTATCATAATATGCCATAAATTATTCTTTACCTGCTGTGACATTCCAGATGAGTTAAGGGATGAGTTAGGGGATAATGACACACAATTTACATTTGATGTATTTTGACAATTCTCTTTGCAGCAGCAGCTCAAATATAGCATGTCAAGCCTCTTGTATGCACCACCACGTGAGTTTGCAGAAAAGTCTGCTCAAATTCTGTAACGCACATGAAAATATATATTGGCTATTAGAGTTCGAGATTTATGTTTGAAAGGTTAGAAACTTCAGCCAAACTTCTGTTCCAAAGTTAAGGAATCAGACTGCCAATATGTGTAAATCATAACTCAGCTGAAATCACTGTAGCAATGCCATTTTATGCCAGCTACTCATCTTGCTCAATGAGTCCAGAAGGAGTCACAAATAATTTTTCATCTTTGAATGAGGGAAGAGAATGATAGATCTCTATTAAGAAATGTATCTCAGCTTAATGAAGTAAGAAGTAAATCAAATGAAGTAATAACACTTGTACAAATGTAATTACGGCTGACCAGACCATTGCTTCATAGACTAGAAAAATGAGGTAAACATGGAACAAATGACAGCTCCATAGAACAAAGGAGACATCTGGCTGATGTTTTGGTTATGTAAAGCACATAAAATGCATTTCTAGCATTCAAGGTTCTGACTGAAATTTCAATATGCTTCAAAAGTTCGATAAGCAAAAATATACAACATAATTTACCAAAACAGTGTCTTTATTTTCAAATTTGCATTAACATAAAATCATAAATCCAGCAGATACACCTTTCTGAGATGAATATGCATGCCTTCATGTCTATAGCTTCCTACCATTTCCTATTTGCTGCTGCTGGTCATCACTTTCCCTTTTCCATATAGAAGACAGTCATTGAAACTTTCCATTCTAGATCTGTAAGGTCAACTGCAGAAATGCCTCTCCTTTATGCTTCTCTCTGGCGAGTGAATTTGCTCATTTCATATTTCTAGTTCTTGTCAGCAGG
>NW_005842048.1:1243353-1245346 GCF_000455745.1 Alligator sinensis
TCATAGTGCCATAATGTTTCTTCCAAGTTTAGTAACTGCTCAAAGAAACAAACCTTTGCCATTGTAACTATGGCTGGTCCAATTATCTAACTCCATAGATTAACAGTGCATGAACTTATCTTTTATGTATTTAAAATTTAAAAATGTGAAGAAAGCTCTGCTGATGTGTTCTAACACACATCCCACTACAAGTTTCCCTTCCTTTATGCTGTACATGCGTTCCTGGAAAACGGCGCATAACTTGGATTCGCATAAGGGGAACCGACTTTACAATGTAATAAATAGGGATACGTTCCAAGACCTTGACTGTACTGACCCCCAGACACATTTCTACCACTTTTACAAGACAATTTTGGTACTCACCGGCAGCAGGCAGTACACACAAGCACAGGGCACTATCATAATGGGCATGGCAACTACAGAAACACGTCGCAGACAACAAGCGAGGAGCACAGATACACACAGGAGACTATATTTTGGTGCGCATCACTCCCACAATGCACTGCACAAAGCAGCTGACTGTGGGATTCCACCACACGGATCACATAAGAGTGAATTCATCTCACATATAATGAATTTTTGGTATAAAAACGGTTGTTGCATAAGAGTGAATTCTCACATACAGAACCCACATAAAGCCAGGGAAACCTATACCTAACATGATATAAAAAATGTGATCCATGCTGCTACTGAGTTTTTTCCATTCAATCAAGAATCTGAGAAGGTGGGTGTCACATGTTCAACCTACTAAGTGTAGTTAAAATGTGAGTAGACACACACTCAAGCAGTTTAGCATGTGGTAAGTGTTGTCACGCAATTGCCAGGTTGTTCTCTTTCAGGTGAGGTTATCTTCTAAGAGGTGCCATCTTTAATAGGTCACTACATTCCAAGAATTTGTAACTGTTCCAAGTAAACATGTGATACCACAGAAAGGCTTAGGGTGAAGTTACATGTCACACTTAGAGCATACTAAGGGCACTTAATACTTGAGGGTCCACATGTTAAAGCTCAATAGCTTGTGCTAAGTGCCCTCTGAGCCCATCTATAGAGTGTGGCGAGGCTGCTCTGACATGCTGGAATTACAATACACTGGAGCAGACTTGATTACTGGAGTGCCCCTGGGGGGCTCCAGTACACCTGCCCCACCCTCCAGCAAGGGCTGAACCCCCCCCAGACCAACCCCCCCCTGCTGCCTTCCCAAGTCTGAAAGCATTGGGAGGCAATGCAGTGCAGCGCAGCGCAGACAGAAGTTACATCAGACATTGTTTTGAAACTTCATCTGACCCCTCATGCACCACGTTTGAAGCTGTCTGCAGCCCTGAACTTGTGTTTGGTCAGCAATAAACCACTTCCTATGGCAAAATTGGGTAAAAATTGTTGCTTCTGCACCCCAAATGTTAATTGCTCACAGCACTGACTTTTAACAACCCCTAAGGTACCAGATTTAGCCTAAAATAACCACCCTCAGCAGTAGCGGGAGAGGACACGTACATGTTCCCAGGGGCAAGCGTTTGAAGGAATCACAATGACTGTGGTCAATGTTTTCTTCTTTCAACACCGGGCCTGGGTCGCCACCCAGGTCAGAAGAGCGGCCCCCGCCGCTCAGCACCGCAGCGGGCAGGGAAGCCACGAGCCCGAGGCCCCTGGCGCCCTGCCGAGAACGGGACTGCCGGTGGGGCGGCAGGTGCGCGCGCAGCCCCGGCCACCAGGCGGCGCCTCAGCGGAACTGGGCCCGCGTTGCCTCCATGGGGCATTGTCGGCGCAATAAGCCGTGGCCCCGCCCCCGCGAGGGGCCCTAGCAGCAGCCCTGGCCTGGGCAGTAACGTAGTGACACGTGCCCCCGCCCCGCTTCGCCCCGCCTTCCTGGCACATAACGTGGCGGCCGAGCCGCGCTTCCCGGAAGTGACGCGACCCCAAGGACCCTCGCGGCTGCCGGAATTTCCGGTCTGTTTGAAAGTGCCGTTTCCCGCCGCCCCGGGGTCGCGGCGCGATG
>NW_005842048.1:1245503-1262847 GCF_000455745.1 Alligator sinensis
GGGGGCCCCGGCCCCTCTGGGCGCTCCGGAAGTGAGGCGGGAGGCCTCGTCCTTCACAAGTGTCATCAGGATGGGGAAGAAATGGGCAGCGCACAAGAACGTAAGAATGGCCGCTCACCGGGTCGGCCCACGGGTCCGCCTTGCCCAGTATCCCCGTGGTAGAGAGCGGATGCAGAAAGGGAGAGTGAACTGGGGATGAGGAGGGTTTTTTCCCCCCTGCTCTTTGGTCTCCAGCATGGAAGGCCTAGGGAGTTGTGATTCGGAAGCCGTGCCCCTCACTCCCATGCTCGACAGGTACTGATGCCTCTTTCCTCCAAGAATTTGTCCAGTCCCTTTTTGATTCTAGCTAAACTGCTACCTTCTGCAAGCTGTCATGACAGAGATGTCCGCACTTCAATTAAATGCTGTGTGAATAAAAACTTAACTTTTGTTTGTGTTAAAGTTACTGCTTACTAGTTTCATTTTGTGACTCCTAAGTTCTTGTGATGTGTGAGAGAGTAGATAAATCCCTATTTACTTTCTCTTCGTCATTTAGTCATTTGTAAACCCTTATCATGTTTCCCCTCAAGCTTCTCTTTTCTAAGTTGATTAGGGTTAGCTCAGGGGTAGGCAGTTATTTGAACGTGAGGTCCACTTAAGTAGTTTTGTTGAGCTGTTGGAGGGGGAAGAGGGGGATCCATTCGCTCTGCCCTGCACCCACTGCTGGGGGTGCCAGACAGAAAAGGTGGGTGGGGTTTACCTGGAGACAAGCCTGGGAACTGTGAGGGACCTGGACCTTATTGTGGCAGCGCAGCCGTGGCCTCTTTCCTGCTGTCAGCCCTGATGCGTGTGTCACCTGCCTGGCAATGAGCCGGGCCCAGCTCAGCAGACCCCAGTGCAGCTGCTTGCAGCCTCCCCACGGCCTGCCGTAAGCAGTCCCGGCTCCGTGGTGGGCAGCAAGGGCCTACTTAGAGCCCAAGGCCAGCTGTGGCAGTCAGGTAGGAGCCTGTAAGTAGCTGCACCAGGGTCCATGCAGCTCTGACCAGGCTCATTGCCAGCGGTGGATGCACATGTACCTCAGGGTGGGCAGCAAGAAAGGGGCTAGGGCTGTGCTGCCACAACAAGGTTCAGGCCCCTCGCGGCTCCTGGACTTGTATCCATGGAGACCCCACCCAGCCTTTCTGTCTGGCACTTCCGGCACAAGGTGCAACAAGGATAGGGCCCCTCAGCTCACCGTCTGCCCCAGGTGCGTGTGCACCCACTGTCAGCAACAAGCTGGTCTGAGACTTTCCTGCCACAGCCAGCCTGGTCTCTGGGTAGGTCTTTGCTGCCTGTCGTGGATCCCAGGCTGCTTGTGGCAGGGAGGATACAAGCAACTACACTGGTGTTTTTTGGAGCCCTGGCTCGGCTTGTTGCTGCCAGTAGGTGCAAGCACACCTCCGGGCAGATGGTGGGAGAGCTGCAAGGAGCCCCATTCTTATTGTGGCCCTGTAGCCCCTTCCCTGCTGTCCTCCGTGAGGTGCATGTGCCAAGCAAAATGCCTCTCTACACTATGCTGTGGCACACGTGCTGGGGGCTGGAAACCCCTTCTCCAGTCTCACATGGAAGCCCCTCCATACCACTAATCATACTTGTTGTCCTTCTCTGGAACGTCTTTAATTCTTTTATCACCTTTTTGAGGTGTGGGGACCAGAATTGGGTACAGTATTCAAGGTGTACACACGCCATAAATTTATAAAGGGTCATAATGATACTTTCATTATCATACTGGCAGAGAACCAGTAGAGTCCTGGCTACATTCCAAAGGGGCCAGGTATAGCAATGTGGGGTACCAGGAGGAATGACCAGACCTGTGTCATGGAACCCTTAATGTCTGTATAACATTGGCCCATTTCAGGGAGCTCTAAATTGGTGCAACAGGCTTGTATGTCTGTCTGCTTTAGGTTTAAACTGAATTTAAATGGATCAGGGTTACGTGTGTCCAGACCCTTAATCTGATAGCCGTTAAAGAAATAGGAAACAGGTAGTGTGTGTTTTGGTCAAAAAAAACACCAAATATAGGATTGTAGTATCTTGCTTTCTATTTATGAAAGTAAAGGTTTAATTCCCTAGCTTAACCAAGCAGCTTTTTAAATTAAAAATATTTTTTAGACATTATTGTCTCCAGTGGGTTATGGAATAGAGAAAATCCCACACAATTTACTGATTCGTTTTGATGCACTGGCTGGGGGAGTAGTTAGCTGATTGCACGATTTCACAATGATTACACACTTAATTTATACAACACAATTTTATTTCAAAACTCTTTACTACGTATATAACACTGCTTAGCTTTAAGAAATAGCACAAACATTAAGAACACAATAATTAGATATATCAAAAACAATGCTCCGAATGCACTTCCTTCCCAAACAATGCTATAAGAATTAGTGTTACAAAAACAACTACAATTACAACTAAAAGTTAAATTTGAATCAATACTATTATTTTCATAATATACTTACAATCCTAGAATTCCAAGAAGCCAAATTCCAAAATATGGTTTCATTCCTCAGTAGTACAATTTAATGGGTTGGCCACAGTAGTACGGTTCAATGGGCTCGCCTCAACAATACAATTCAATAGGCTAGCCTCAGCAGTGATAGGACTAAGTCCCCTTCCTTCAGTCCCTTTCAGGTGCTCTGCGGCTTCAGCGTGAACTAAGAGATTCGTGTTCACGGAGAGGTTGGGTCAGGTGATCAGTCTGATCCGGGCTACACTTGCGATTCTTCCTTCGTTGTTCTGCAAGTGAAGTCACCTCCAAATTGGGACAGTGAATTACAGTTTTTATTGAGTGAGTTGCCGTCAGTGGGCTCCTCCTACTCAACTTGTCATTACTCCCAAATTTGGGCTCGGATCTTACTCAACAGATTCTTTTGAAATTACCTTTGTTGAG
This sequence comes from Alligator sinensis, assembly GCF_000455745.1. Classification (NCBI taxonomy): domain Eukaryota; kingdom Metazoa; phylum Chordata; order Crocodylia; family Alligatoridae; genus Alligator; species Alligator sinensis. The sequence continues at coordinate 1,248,418 of NW_005842048.1, forward strand.
CATTTTAAATTACTCTTGGGGAGACTTCCATATCACTGCAAATGCCCTTTTCTTACCAATTTGGTTAAAAGGCCCTAGGCTTTGATCTCTCGGAATTCAGGATATTTGCTCTCTTTGTAAAAGACTTCTAAAGATAAAATTTAAATTAAGCGAAGTCAAGACATTTTACACGTAGTTCCAAAACAATGAGCTAGATAAGGAGATAAATCCTATCTTCTTCCTGAAACTGGCTAATGGGCAACCTTTACAAACATTCAAACTATTTCATTCAATATGACAATCATTATTTTATTATTTCTAATACCTTAAACGTTGTTTTATTATCACAGGAGCTGAGCCAATGACTCTAGGTTCCCCAACGTCACCAAAGCCAGGAGCTGGTGCTCAGTTCCTACCTGGATTTTTAATGGGTGACTTACCAGCTCCAATGACTCCACAGCCTCGTTCTTTAAGTGGCCCTTCTGTTGGTGTGATGGAAATGAGGTCTCCTTTACTTGCAGGTGAGCAAATTCTGCTATACAACACTTATAAGTGGCTGTATTTAAGACATACAATATGCCATACTGGATCACCACAGGTCCATCCAGCCTACTGTATTTCATACCGTCAGAGAGCAGATGCTTAAAGAAGAGAGTATTTATGTAGGGACCTATCAAGACTGATCTGTTCCCTACCCTTTTTCCCTTATAGCTTCTATCTGTTAGAGATTTAGGAAGTCCTAATTTGGAGGTTGTATTTCTGAAAAATAGTCACAGGTAACCTTTTTTAACTTGATTTCCTAATAACTTTTTCCAAATGTCAAGTTCCATGCCTTTCCAAGTTATAGGTGTTGAAAGTGGACTCAAACATATGTCAAATTGGTTATTCAAAATAGTGCGAATAAAATAGATTTGAGCAAGTTTCATGGCTACTTAAATATGTGAACTTGATGCTCAGGAGGTGTAATTTGTTAATGCTAATATAGATTCTATTTCTGCTAAAGGTAGTTTGCTCTCACTTGCATCAGTTGCTAATGAAACTAGCTCCTCTGCCTTTTGGAGTTTGATCAAAGCAATGGTCTATTTTGCTGACATAAATTAAGTTTATGGAGACTATTGATTACTGTGTTCTTCAGAGAGGCTGAAGGGAGAGACCTTATTTAAATCTGGTGGGAGCAAGGAGGAATTACAAATTCTATTCCCAATTTTTTCATTGCCTTTAACCAGCTGATTCTTTTGAATGTCAGGTATTGCTTTAATGAGGTGGCTGTTTTTAATGTCAGATACCACTATCGGTTACTAGTGATACCTGACAGCCGTAATCATGATTATTATATTTGAGTGTAGATGTAGAAATGTTCTCTCACATAGGTGTGGATTAATGTTCCTCTTCTGTTTTCCCCTCTTGGTTATTGAGGAAGATGTTTAAATCATTTCTCCATCTGGGGAGCTTGGATGGCTAGGTGGCTGTATCCCTCTGCTAACAAGGGATACTAAATGGCGGTCTCCCTTTCTGAGGCACATCTCTAAATTATGCAATGTCCTGGTAAAGAAATAGCCCATATTTTCTAACTGTGTGTGTAGTGTGAATGGCGTATTAGTGATTTTTGGCAAGTGACTCCATTTGAAAGATGGGTTAAAAGTGTCAGAATTTTATTCTTGCACATTCATTCTTTTTCCCACCGTCAGCATTCCTATCCATGTCCAGCACTTCAGCATTTCTATCGCTTTCTATTCTGACTATAATTTTTTTAGAATCTCTTTTGGACTGAAACATGGTATTTTGGCATCTCTAGGAACATTACTTTTAACATTTGAAAACTGATACGTTGGCTTTTTTTAGTATTTAATAAATGGATATTTCAGCAGCTTGAGAGATGCTGCCCCCTAAAGATTTAAATCTCCAGGTTTTATTGAAATATAGTGTCATAAAAAATAACTAATGCCATTTTAAAATAGCAGTATGAATTTAACTCAGTCCTCTTTAAAATGAAGATTTGTCTCAATAAAGAAGCTAAGGTGCACACATGGGACACCAATAAGACCAGTGACACCAATAAATGATAATTGAGCATGTAACTTAAACTGGTTTGCCTTACTTAGAGATATAAGTGAATGCTCCATATAGCAGTTCATGACATTTTGGGGACACTTCAGGCTACTGAACGGTGAAGTTTATTGCAAGTTTTACCCTTGACTGGTAATTGCCTTGTATAAAAGGGAGTTTTTAAGTCCAGAAATAAAGATTGATAGTATTTAAGGGTGCTGGCAGACATGGGGGGGGGGACGGGGGGGGACCAACCCTTTACTGGAAGAGGAATCGCATCAAATTGACCTGGCTCCCCAGAGTCTTGTATAGCTTGCGCACTTCAGTGGGACTTTTGGCACTTTCAACTATTAGATAAAAAGTAACAAAAAGCCCTGCTGAAGCGTGTGAGCTATGTAGACACTTGGTAAACCAGGTCAAACTAATGCAATTCCTCTTCTGGGCATGTGCTATGCTTGGCGTGGGGACATGCTGAGCTTACTTGGCGCTGTTTTTTTTTCACCACATCTGTGCAACCCATAAGCTTAATGTAGACATGATCTACCAAGTTCCACATGAATTGTCTGCTCAGCAGAGCATAAGAGATATTCTGGGTGTATCCATATACTTTTAAATAAGTTAATTCCTTGTATTATTCTATTTTTGTTATGGTGGCTGTTGGAGGCTCCAGTCATATTTGTGGTTCTGCTTAAGTTGGTTCCGAAACACCATGAACACACATGAAGTCCGTAGTTGTCCTGAAGATTAAAGTTTACACCTAATAGAGAACAGGTGAACATTAGAGGGAGTAAGGGAATTTAAACAATAACTGTGTACAGGTCTTCTGAGGTCAAAATAATGCTACTGTATGCATACTCCAAAGTTTCTGAGCTATATCGCATGCCTTAAGCCCTGAAGAAGCCTATTTTTGCATGCCTGCTGCAATTAAATTGCTTTCTATTTTTTTAAATGTGTAGATTGTTATACATCTTCCTGTTTTGATGGGAATTGTCTGAAATTCTAGAAAACAAAATTGTTTTCATAGTTTTTCTATATAAGCTTGTATAATTCAAATATAGTTAGAAACCCCTTTAAGCTATGACATGGCAAAAAATCAATACAGTTGCTGTAAACTGATCTTAGAATGTAGTCTTGTCTTTTATTCAGCATAGTAATGAACCTATATAATTGTCTTGTAATGAAAAAACAGAGGTAGTTGGTGCAAATAACTTCCAAATGGTCATACTATGTCTAGAAATACTAAGAATGTAGCCTCTCGTGTGATCTGTAGGCACGAAGGTAGGACCAATAGCAAACAAAGGTATGGGTATTAGCTACTGCAAGCTTAAATATTCCTTTTTCTGGCAAATTATGGAGAGCATACTTTGGCAGGGTCCACCACATAAAGTAATTTTATTTTCAGCAAGGGGTTTGTAATAAAAATAAAATTTTGCTATATCTACTCTGAGGTGAAACTAGAAGAGAAAAATCTTTAATCTAGTTTTGAGGTGTACTGATATATATTGATGCCATATATGATCGGCACCAATAAAAGGAAAATTAACATCGTCTTTTTTGGCCGGTATAGCCAATAATGCACTGATAAATATAATGTGCCTTCTGGCTGGAGCCCTGAACGCTGTGTGCGTGCATGCAGCCGTAGCCTACATGTGGCCAGGATTGCAATGTCCATATGGGCAGTATGGAGAGCTGCACCCAGCAGGTAAATCTGGAGGGGAAAGGGTGTGGAGGGTTGGGGGTGAGGTGGGAGGGCAGATCTTCCCTCACCATGGGGGACTTGGTGGGAGTGGGGCAGGGGCTGGGGGTGCTGCCTAGTCACGGCAGTGAATGGGACCCTGGGCTGGGGTAGGGAGCGGAACAGAGCCATGGGTGGCTCATCCTGTAGGCACGGTTGTGCTTCCCACTGCTGGGAAGGCAGGGGATGCGTGGCTGGTGTGCGGCTCTTGGGGCAAAGGCAAGAGGGTGAAGAGCCCCAAGCCCACAGCGAGCAGCCCGCATCTGCTCTTGGCTCTGGTTAAAAATATCCCTCCGCTTAAAAATGGTGTCAGTGGTGGTTGAACTAAAGCTCATTTGAAGAGCTTCAGTTCAAGTGCCCCCACTGCCATTTTTAAGTGCCAGGATGCTGATCCCCTGGATGAGTCATCCGCAGCTCTGTCCCACTTTGCGCCTTGGCCCTGGGGTCCCAGTCACTGCCTTGGGCAGCACCTCCAGACCCTGCCCCACTCCCTCCCTTACTGTGGGTTCCTTGATCTACCCCCTTTACACCCCTGCCCTTCCCCAGACCCTTTCTCCTTCAGGGACTTACTTTCAGGGTGCTGCTCTCCACACTGCCTGGCTGCATTCCTGTAAATCATTTATTGGATCAGTGTTGGCCTATATGTATGGTGAATAATAGACTATTGGTATCGGCCAAGAAAATCTATACTGGTGCACCCCTAATCTAGATTTATTCCCTTAGTTATTGCTATGCAATATCTTTTAGTGTTTTGTTTTGTATAAATGTAAATGCCAAAAGCAGTGCCACTTAAGTGCCAAAAGCAGAGCTACCTGCCACTTCATAAGCAAACAAGTCCTGTCTAATTATTAGATTGTATTCTGATATCTTTGTGTTGAAATAGTGTCTAACATGGCAAAATATGAAGACAGAGTTGAATATCACCCAGTGAATGTCATCTAAGTTTTTAAACAAGTATGCTGAAAACTGGCAGAAAAGATTCTTGAGCAGTCTGTTCATAATGTAAACTGTTCTTGCAAAAAGGTTTAATAATATAATAATCTTGCTGGTCAAATAGGTCAGATTAAGAATTTTAAAATGGAAGAGATACCTAACTGGAATTTTATAGCATTAAAATTAGACCAATGGAGTAGAAGAAATTTAACAGGTTTTCTCCTTATTCCTTTTTACTGTAGCTGGATCTCCTCCACAGCCAGTAGTTCCTACACACAAAGATAAAAGTGGTGCTCCACCTGTTAGAAGTATATATGATGAAATATCTAGTCCTGGGCTTGGATCAACACCTTTAACCTCAAGAAGACCAGTAAGTGGTAAATCTGTAGGCTAGCTGCAAAGTTTAACTGAAACTAGAGTTTAATTTAGTAGTGAATGTCTTCACTTCCCAGATTGAGTGCAGATAACTGGTTTGTGAAAGGTTATTTAAATTTTATTTTGTTATTAAATGCCTCTCACCCTGGTCGCTGGGGACTTGGGGCAGAGTTGGGACTTGGGGCAGTTCTGAGCTTAACTCAGTTTTCTCTTTAGCTTTGTATAGTCTTAAAAATTGATAAGTGTGAAACAAACACTTTAATAATTTTGGGGGTGTTGGTTGTAGCACACTAATAATAGCACCTGACTTCATAGATTTCATAGACATTACGGCTAGAAGGGACCTTGGAAGATCATTGAGTCCAGCCCCCTGCCCCTGGGGCAGGAAGTCAGCTAGGGTCAAAGGATCCCAGCAAGATAAGTGTCCAAACATTTCTTAAAACTGTCCAGAGTAGGTGCTTGCACCACCTCTGGAGGGTGTCTATTCAAGGCCCTGGGGGCTTGGACAGTAAATAAGTTTTTTCTTATGTCCAGCCTAAAACGGTCTTGGTGGGGTTTATGACCGCTGGACCTTGTTATCCCTTGGGGCACTCTGGTGAACAGGCGTTCCCCCAGATCCTGATGTACACCCCTTATATACTTACAGGTAGCCACCAGGTCCCCCCTGCGCTTTTCCAGGCTGAAGAGTCCCATGGCTCTCTGCCTCTCTTCATAAGATCTGTTCTCATGCCCTCTTATCATGTGCATGGTGCTCCTCTGGATTCTCTCAAGCTTCTCCACATTCTTCTTGAATTGTGGACCCCAAAATTGAATGCAGTACTCCAGCTGTGGTCTCACAAAGGTCAAGTACAGCAGTAGGATGACATCCTGAGATTTGTTTGAGAAGCATGTTTGAGATGCAAGCCAGAGTTTTGTTTGCCGTACCAGTTATGACATTGCATTGGTAGCTGGTGTTCATCTTGTGGTCAGTCATGACCCCCAAGTCCCTTTCGGCCATGGCGCTAGCAAGCGTAGCACTGCCAAGCCTATAAGTGTGATGCAGGTTTTTCCCCCCCCCCCCGAGGTGGAGTACCTTCCATATTGAATGTCATCAGGTTTTTATCTGCCCACTTCCTAAGTCTACCAAGGTCAGCCTGGATCACCAGCCTGTTCTCAGGTGTGGACGCTCTACCCCAAAGTTTGGTGTCATCGGCGAACTTGGCCAGTTCACTTCTGACACCAGTGTCCACATGGTTAATAAAGACTTTAAAGACTATGATGCCTGCCAGCTCCTTAAGTACTCTGGGGTGCAAGCTGTCAGGACCAGGTGACTTGAAGGTGTCCAGCCTCTCAAGGTGTTCCTTTACAGGGTCTACACCGATGCTGGGTATAAATTCACCCTCACCCTGGCCTTCCCACATCATGTTAAGCAGAGCAGTCCCTTTGGGCTGGTGAAAACCAATGCAAAGTACCCATTAAGCAGGTTGGCTTTTTCCTGGCTGTCGGTTGTCAGTTGTCCCATTTGGTTTAGCAGGGGTCCATTGTTACCCTTGCTTTTCTTCTGACTCCCCACATATCTGAAAAAGGACTTTTTATAACTTCTAGAGTTAGTATTTCATTCATTAGACTCATGAATAATGAAATGTGAAACAGAATTTCTTTTGAAACTTTTTTTGGAACCTGTCATTCAGCTCTTTAGATGAGGCCAATTTAGAGAATGTAAGAACTACCATTTACTGGATCAGACCATAGGACCATCTTGCCTAGTATCCTGTATCACAGTGGCAGAGACTAGATGCTGAAAGGGAGTGTGAACAGAATGCCAGGGTTTTTTCCATTGTTCCTCTCCACTGCAGTCTGCAGAATTTAAGGTCTAGCAAGTTCTGATTCAAAAGTTGTACTCCTGACTCCTATGCTCAGTAGCTACTGATGGCCCTTTTCTTCAAGAATTTATTCAATTCCTTTTTCAATCTGGCTGAACGGTCAGCTTCCACAACATCTTGTGGCAATGAGTTCTACACTTTAATTACATTAAAGAGCTGGCTTTTTATCAAGAGACAAAACATATTAACTAGAAAGGTTATATTGTGGTGCTGCTGAAGAGAGCAGGATCACTTCAGTTTTGTACTTGATATTTTATGGAACCAATAAACACGATCTCTGTTGTAAGAATTACAATCTGAAAGTTCAAACCATTTTATGAAGAAGGAAGCTATTAATGTATCCTTCAGGGCTTCAGATTTTGCAAAATGCATGCTAGTTGTATTATTAATTGATAACTCCTACTACACTTTAAAAGTATTCCAATTTTCTTAGTCCTTTGATCTGTGAGAAATTCTTAGAGTTATGCTTAAAAGGTGGGTTGTAACCATTTGTTTAATACAGTGCTGCTTGGCCTTTTGGTTGCATGGACCAAGTGAGTGGCCTGGAGCCTGTCTGCAGGCCAGGTTGGACTCTGGGGCCTGACGCCACCCCCTGCCACACTCCCCCGTGCCAGGATCCAGCATCAGATCCAGGGCACAGGGCTCCCCGTGGCTCTGGAGATACAGCGGTAGGAGAACGGTGCTACCACTTTCGTGGTGCCAAATTTCTGGGCTGGAGATTGAGCACCCCTGGTTTAGAAAACCATCATCCCTTGCGTGTGTTGCAGGGGGTGGAGGGAAACTACTTGTATACTTAGCAATTAAACTGAAAAATATTTTTGCCTTCTGTCTGAGAACAGAAAAGTATAAAAGCAGTTCAATGGTAGCTAATACAGCTGAATGTTTTGTATATGTCAATTGTTAAAACTAAGTAAAAGGAAGGAGGAAGAACTTATTAATTGCCACTAAGATCTCTCATTTGATATATTACAAATATTTATGAACAGTTGCTATTGCAATTTAATTGTTTAACTTTTGAAAGTAATGGAAGATCTTCAAACTGCTTAACTTTGCCTAGCGCAGATTGTTAGTAGGGAACATGGTGGTTTGTATTCTAGTTTAGGAACTCTCATTCAGGATTACTTGTGGCCTAAAATAGGTTTAAATATTGTATGATAAGTGCTGTTGCTGGTAATGTCTACATGGCATTATATGTTAAACAAATTTCCTGGACATATCTTTTTTGTAATCTATTGTACATACAGCAGAAACTTCAGTTTATAAACTTTTAGTAAAAAGGTTTATGGTAAATGAGGACTTAATATGCATTCTATTCTATGGGGATGAAGAGCGAATTGTAAGATTTTCTACATTTAATCATTGAGGTCCTTTGGAGATGCAAGATACGTACTAATTTGCATAAAAATGCAGAACAGAAGCAAAAGACTTAGTGACTTTTACTGACATTTAGGTTCTATTTGTTAGGTTTATACACTTATACCAACTACCACTACAAGGATATTTGGTTTAATATTAAAGCAAGAAGTAACCTTTAATTAAATAACATGAGAAGTGATAATTTTCTGACATTGAAAATTGTCCTGCAATTAATGATTTATTTGCTCTATTTTAATGTAGCCCAGCTTTTCTTCAACACAGAGTCCACTGGTTGGAGCTATGCCAGCAACACCTGGAACAGGTAAGTATCTTGGCAAAATAAATAGTTATATTTACTATATTGCTTTTGAAAGGTGTCATGTCTTTTGAAAGGCTTTGTCACTTGCTTCTCTCTGAATGAGCCTAGTTGCGTCTTGCAAACTCTCTTGCTTGTTTTCTTGTTATCCCTACCTGCCTTATGTACAACAGATGCAGGAAAAGCTAGTGAAACCTGGGAAATAGCTAGCCACAAAGCTTAGAAACATGATCCTTACAAATTTAGTTAATCTGAAGTAACTACCTCTTTTGTTGTGTTCATACAGAAAACCATATACTGAATTTTCTTATAGTTCCTACATGGTTCTGACTTGTTTAGATACAATAACAATTCATCAATATTATTACAATTTTTCAGCCTCAGGTGTATTTAGTCCTGCAAGCATCGGACAGCCCAGAAAGACCACACTCTCTCCTGCTCAGCTGGATCCTTTCTATACTCAAGGGGATTCCCTAACATCAGATGATCAGCTTGATGACACTTGGGTAACTGTATTTGGGTAAGTGATCTGCAGTGCTTCCTGAACAAACTAAAGGTTGAAGTCCTGGTATATATGGAAGAAGCAGCAGTACGACACTGAGTTCACTAGGAACCATAGAACAATGGCTTGAAGCCAGCAGGTAACAGATGAACTCATCTGCTAATTAGTGAACTAGCTTCGTTAAGGCAGCTATGCCTCATCTTCTAGTTAGAGTGTAGATAGTGCATTTTAGATGATGGGGTTCAGGAGGCAGGTCTAAAATGTACTGTTAGCCTAACCACTGTTTTTAAAATAGTACTGAAAACATGTGCGATCTTGTACTTCTGGGAGTCTTGCCAAGGATCCAGGTTTGTTCTCTAAAATATAATTAATATTTTCTGCTACAGTTTATCTTACTGGACAGAATTTTGTTTTTTGTTTTTTCAGATTTCCTCAAGCATCTGCTTCATATATTCTGCTACAGTTTGCACAGTATGGAAACATATTAAAGCATGTGGTAAGGCTCATGTTAAGTCTCATTAATGAAACACACTACAGTTTGTTTGGAAAAAGGCTAATTTTCACTATTTCCAATGAAAATCCTGTACAGATGTCCAACACAGGAAATTGGATGCACATTCGATATCAGTCCAAACTGCAAGCCCGGAAAGCTTTAAGCAAAGATGGTAGAATTTTTGGGGAATCTATCATGATTGGAGTCAAGCCTTGTATAGATAAGGTAAGTTGGCAGTCTATATAGAAACAAATAAAATTGTATGGCATCTTGATTTTGGGCTCCTTGCCTTTTACCGTTTCAGATGGATTTAAAAAAAAACCTAAGGGGGGCATACATGAATATTCTTGTAGTTGTGCTGTAAAAATTATAGAACAACATTCTTCATGTTCCTGTAAGATATGACAAGATGCACTTATACTGCTATGGAAGATGGGGAAATAAAGTGTACTCCATTTGAATGTATAGTCCTGGAACTGAGAAAAGTCTATGCGCTTATTTGGGGAATGCATTATCTAGACACGGTGTAAACAATGGACATTTATACACATGCTCCAGGAGTGTGTGTGGGGGGGCTTTAATCTAATTAAAGCGCCTGTAGCGTCATGTTTATCAGTGTTGTCATGCTGAAAAATGGTGGTGGGGGGGCTCTTTAACTAAAGCTTAAGCTTTAGTTAAAGTGCTCCTGCTGCCATTTTTCAGCTTGGAGGTGCTGATACGCATGATGCTGGAGTCTGCCAGAGCACGGAAAGTATCACACTCCAGCAGACTTGATTAATTGAGTCTGCTCTGATGCGCTGTAATTACACACACTTACGTGGCATGCATCAGCAAAACTGAAAGTGTTGGTGACGCGTGGCAGCAAAACCAGAAGCGGCATGCAGCCCCGGTGAAAACAAAAGCAAGTGGCACAAAGTGCTGGTGGACCTGCTCCCTGCTTCTCCGTGCCACTGCCATGTACCCCCTGGGGTCTTCCCAAGTACCCCCAGGGGTATGCGTATGTCAACAGAGTTGACAGCCTCTGGTATAAACAATAGGCAACTGACTGTGAATGGTCTTTTCTTATGTGGTCAAGTGAATTATGTGCGTGTCTGGTATGTACATAAGTAAAGCTTGTTACATTATAATGTGCTACAGTAAAAGCTCTGTTATCCGGCATCCCCGGGAATGGGGGGTGCCGGATAACAAAATATGCCGGTTAATTGAGCGGCCCAAACAGGCGTTCTTGCCTGTTTGGACCCTGCTGCTTCTGTCTCTCCTGTGGCATTGCCACCACTCCTCCTGCAGGCCCCGTGGGACAGGGAGGTGGGCCCCATGCAACCTGTTGTGCCTCTGGGCCGTGGGGGCTCAGCAGTACAGGCTGCTTTGCCTTGGGCCATAGGTGCTTGGAGAAACTGGAAGTGCCACAGTGGGCACTTCCGGTTTCACTTTACCTTACAAGCTGGCATGCCGGTTAATAGAGCATGCTGGCTTGTAAGGTGCTGGTTAACGGAGCTTTTACTGTATAATGATACATCAGGCTTCAGAATACAAAATGAAAACATAATTACCTTAAACTGCAGGAGCTAGGTAGAATGACATTTTCCACAGATTGGATAGGACAGTCCATTTCTTCAGTTTCAGAATATTAGTGTTTCTAGAGAAGTAATAGACAGTGGCTTGTTATATTTCATTTTTTTAATATGAAAGGTACCTGGCACACACTTCTTGCCAGATGCTATCCGCCTTGTGCATTTAAAGGGGAAAAAAGGATATATATTTTTTTTAACATTGTTGCTTCCATTATACTAAACTTTTCAATTTTTCCCTTCATTCAAGAGTGTGATGGAAAGTTTTGATAGAAGTTCCATATCCTCCATGTCTTCAGTCTTCACGCCACCAACAAAAACCATGGGCACACCGGTGCAGCCTGCAAGTACTACAAGAATTTCTACAATGAGACCTCTTGCAACAGCATATAAAACTTCTACTAGCGACTATCAGGTATTTTGAGAGCGGCAGAGAGCAGAAAATGTTTAAGTAACTTTTCCATAAAAAAAGTCTATATTCCTTTTAGCTAACTAATGGCAGACCTCAGATCAAAAATGAAGTAGACTTCTGTTTTACTTTCTCACCTGTAGTTTTCTTTGCTAAGTGAGAGAGAGAAGGAGTTTGGATATAAGCTTTTTTGCATAAAATGTAAATCTATCAAAATGTCTTCTAAATCACTTCTTTTGTGACCTTTCCAAAGAGTTAGCATCTGTTGAGGTTAGTCATAGTAACAACTGGGCTGTGCAAATGAACAAATGCATGTTGGCTAACCAGATATCTATTTCTCTCTCTCTAGGTGGTTTCTGACAGACAGACTCCTAGGAAAGATGAAAGTATTGTGTCTAAAGCTATGGAATACATGTTTGGCTGGTAGCGAATTATGGGAAGTGTTCAACTAAAATCGGTCTGAGGCTAAAAATATATTGTCAGCATCCTTGGTTAGTTGTATAACCAACCACACATGGCAGTATTTCAGTTCAATGTTATACCTGTTATGCCTTCTAAGAATTCAGCTGACATGTAGCTTGCACTTTAAATGATGGCAATATACACACGGTTTGCTAATCAGTGTAAATACAAGTGGTTTTTTTTCTGTTCTTTATGATTGCATGAGCAAAATAATTGGCACTAATTTCCTGTAATTTTGATGTTGTGAATTGCTTCCTGGTAAACTGAGAATGCATAAACAGTAACTCAGTTCATTGCTTGTTAATAATGTTTCTTCTTCTTTTTGGAAAGATGGTGCATTTTCTGTAGGGTGAACACTATGTACAGCTGATTCCCAGACAAAAGGACTGTTCTTGGTACTGTATACCTATTTTAAAACAGAAATTTTATTTGGATGCTGTTAATACTTCACCACTGCTTTTTATATGTAAAATGTCTGTTTCAGCATCCTATTCTAAATGTTCACGACAGCCTTTTTAACTTTTTATCCAAATTTTCATAATAAAACCTAATGAATCTGAATTTGTGTAGTAAAACATTTTCTTTCATGCTTGTGTGAATCATGGGGGGCATTTACTTTCCTGAATGCAAGTGAAATGGCTAACAGCACTGATAACTTATCTGTTGAGACAGAATCTACCTGTTTGTCGTGAGTGCTAATATCTGTTGGAATTGATAACATACTAAGGTTTAAAACTTAGGCCCAGTAAAGCACTAGTGTGGTAATCTACCTTTCTGCTTGTACATTGGTGCCCCATAATCAATGGGATCAAAGATGGTGCATAACCTATATAGAAAAGTTCCACTACATTAAAATATGGCTTCCACATAAGTGGAACTATTTGAGGCAGGCAGTGAAAAGCAAACTTCCTGTTGCAAGCACACTTGAAATTGTCAAATTGTAATTTGGTCAGGATTACATTGACAAATATGATGCATAGAATTCACTGACGGCAAGTGGCCAGAGCCTCTTACACATCACAGTGATTCCAAGTTGTTTCTGCTGTGTTGATTGAATAGTTAACCAGAATGCAGTCTTCCAATTTGCCATTTGTAGTTTGCTTTAGCTCAAGACTTCCCTGGGAGATGGCCTATCAAGATACAGTGAGCCTTAACCTATGTCATGTGAGCACAGTCAGAGACTGAGATGACTATACACAGCTTACTTCCATGTCACTACAGAGTGATTTTATTTTTTTCCCCCTCTACCTCCTCCTACCCCCTTCCTGGGACTTAGGGAAGGTTTTACATAACTCATGAATTCCAGTGTAAATTTTATGATTTATTTTGTCGTCTTACTTTATGACAGTCTTTTCTACTATGTACTGCCTTATACTTTTAGCTTTAAGGAGCTTAGGAAGAGTCAGAGGCATGTCTGCATGAATGTAATGATAGCTTAACGATCAGCCTAAAACAGATTGACCTGGTGTTTGATGGGTTCCTAGCATTAACTCCCCGCAGAGCATGTGCGCTTTGACTAGAGTTATGAGGGCTCGAGAATGTCTGAACTTTCCACCTTTATGATGTCATTCACCTATTTATGCCTATGGGACATGTGCAGTGCAGGGCTGTGCCATACTTAGAAGCCTGGCAGCCCTGGATGAACTTTTAATATTGGGGGCCCCACATCACCAGAAATAATGATTTTTTTTTGTTGCAAAAGTCTTTATCACATCTGTGATATTGATGTCTTTAAATAGTTTTTTTTCAATTGGTAACCTTGCCAGTACCATATATGTACACTATTAAAACTTTTTTTTGCAATTGTATTTTCTTTTTTTCATTTTTGGGCTCTGGGCGGCCACCTGGTTCACCCATGCCTGTGTCCAGGTCTGGCGCAGTGCATATAATTCTTGGCAGGAAAACTGCCAGAGATAAAGTGCTGACTGATCAATTGTGCTGTGTGCAGCAAGAGTGATGAGTGCAGAGTGGACAATAGGGCTGTGCAAAGCTTCGGTAATTGATTCGATTTGGAGGAGATTCGGCCTGATTCGGTGGCTGAATCTCCAAATCCTAATTGAATCAGGAGACCCATTAAAAGGTCCAAATCGCTTTGGAAAAGATTCAGTGCCGATTCAGCCATAGACTAAACAGACAGCAGTCCTCAACCACACTGGACAGGACACAGCTGCCTCCAGCTGGTAAGTCGGTTGTGGGTGGAGTGGGGAGGGAAGGAGGGGGTGTGTGTGTGTGTGTGTGTGTACGAAGATCAACACCCCCACAGTGAGGGAAAGATTGGGGCTGGGGCTGAGACCTGGGCTGGAGCAAGTGCTGCCCAGGGAGGGGGTGGGGCAGCTTGTGCCTCTGCGTGCCACTGGTCTGGGAGCTGCCTGTGTGGCGGCTTTGGCCGCCGGG
>NW_005842048.1:1263129-1272360 GCF_000455745.1 Alligator sinensis
TAGACTGCACTTTGTGGGGCGGGGGGAGCCAGGGCTGCGCTCTGGGCAGCTAGCCCTAGCCCCAGCCGCAGCCTGCAGTTCAGCCCTGGCTCTACCTGCCCTGCAGAGCACAACCCGGCAGCTGAGGCTAGCCACCCGGAGTGTAGCCCTGGCTCTACCCACACCACAGAGCGCAGCCTGGTGGCCGGCGTCTGGGGCTAGCCTACCACAGCGCAGCCTGGCCTAGCCTGCCTTGCACACCCATGGGGGCACACACTTGCTTCCATGACCCGGACCAGTGGTGCACGGTAGCACGTAGCGGCGGAGCCCCCCTCCCTAAGTCCCGTGACCACCCCCCACTCAGGCTGGGCAGCTTGTCCTAGTCCTAGCCCCAATCTCTCCCTTGCTGCAGGGGGTGTTGATCTGCACCCCCCCCACGCCCCTTGCCTCCCACCTTCGCCCACCACAACAGACTTACTAGCTGGAGGCAGCTGTGTTCAGCATTGAGGACAGCTGCCTGTTAAGTCTGTGGTCGAATCTTTGCATCCGATTCAGCCTAATTGGATCGGGATTTGAATCACTGAATCGTATCACCGTCCCTCCGAATCGGCCGAATCCAAATTGAATACTTACCGCTTTGCATGGGCCTAGTGGACGAGGTGTGTGCACAGCACGGTGATTGGTGTGTTCTGCGTAACAGTGAATGATGGCTGTGGTATAAAAGGTGCCTGAAAGACGGGTACAGAGAGTCTTTGTGAGGTGATTTCATTGCGACTTGGAGTGAGTGAAGAGGAGTGTGGAGTTGCCTGTCCTCCATTAATTGGTGTTAGTCATGGGTCTGAGCTATCATTGATTCCTGTGGATTGAGTGGTGTAGGGATTTGGTGGTTGGGGAGACTTGCCTCAGGAGAGGTGATGCTGAGCGACGGCCCACCCATTCTTCTGCAGACCATTTGGTGATATATCACCTCATCCTGAATAAGTGAGGTGCCAATTACCCAAGGCAAGTGGGAAAGGCTTAGGAAGCTTCACCAGCTCTGTATCATCCCTGAGGGGGAGAGCTGTGACAGGACAAGTCACCACCATCTGGTAAGCTGAGGTTGTGGTTTTTGTATATGTACGGTAAAAGCTTGGTTATCCAGCATGAGTGGGGACTGCCAAGTGCCGGTTATGTAAAAACGCCAGTTATCTAGAAATACCGGGGGGGAGGGTCTTGCACATGGCAGTGGTGCAGGGTGGTTGCACATGGCTTGCACAGGGTGGTGGGTGGCAGCGGCATGGTGCCGGTTAATAGAGTACTCGGGATAGTTGAATATCAGATAACAGGGATTTTACTGTATATTCTTGCTGGCTTCTGTTTGTTTAACACTGTTCATAATATTACTCTGTTATAAGCTGTTCTTTAGTCTTAATACAAGCTGTTTAACCGAACCACTGCCTGAGTGGACCATGGTTTTACTGCACGTTTGGGTGGGGCTGGGCTGGCGCTCAATGTCCAGAGGAAATGAATCCTTAGGGGCGGAGAATCCTCAGGGAGGAGTGGGTGACCTGTTGCATTGCCCCTCTCCCTACACTGGGAAGAGGGGAAAAAAAAAAAAAAGGTAACAGCATAAAACCTGTTTTCTCTAACCTTTCTCAGGTGTCTGTGGTTTGGAAAGTGGAAAATCCCCAGGTGGGAGAACAAAGGTCGAATGTTAGTGGTTGCTTTTGGGTGGCGACAGAGTTGGGAGGATGGGGGTGAGAGGGGGGGATGCATTCTTGCTGCCAAGTGGTTCTTAACTGGGAAGACTGTCTTGAAGTAAATGCAGAAAAAGATCTTCCATGATCTGGAGAAAAATCCAGGTGCAGGAGGGAGGGCTTTGTCTTGGACGACTTGGGAGTGAAGAGGGGAAATGGGCCTGGAAATGTGTGTAGGCATGCATTTGTTTTGTTGAACGGTATGGGCTCCTATACATGTTCAGGGAGGCTGCTCTGATGCGCTGTAACTACAGCATGTCGGAGCAGATTCGATTAATTGAGTCTGCTGAAGTGTGGTAATTGCTGCGCTCTAATAAACTCCAGCATCATGTGTATCAGTGTCCTTGCGCTGAAAAATGGCAATGGGGTGCTTTAAACAAAAGCTCATTCAAGGAGCTTTAGTTCAAAGTGCCCTGCTGCCATTTTTCAGCTCAGGGATGCTGATGCACGTGATGCTCTGGGCATTTTTAATTAGTGTGGCTCTCAGAGCTGTGCTAATTAAAGACCCCTTCCCCCCCCCCTTTGCAAAGCCTGGCAGCCTGTTAGCATTCACTATCATGCGTCCTTGAAGAGAAGGGTGTGATTAAGTTGCTCTGACTAAAGGTAGCTTAAGAGCATATAGACCCAGAGTGCAAATTTTGAATAGAGCAGTTGTAGGAGCTTCACTTCTCTTTATGTTTATATCCCATCACTCTAATGTTTCTTCAGCTTAATCAATTTGATAACTGGTTAAAGTTATAGAACAACACTTCACTGTGACTAAAAACTAATGCAACTTTCCCTTTCTCAGTGTGCATGAGAAGGACTGCCTTTCTCAAAACAGATATCCATTATGTATCTCTAGATCTTAATACACATAGGAGTGTTTGCTCATCTTGCCCATTGTACTGTCTTAAGCTCTGCCTAAATTTGAATCGCACAACTTTAACTCGCATTTGCTTTTGAACTGCAAAATCTTATGCTACTGTCATGAAAGAAAGCAATAAATTTATGCTGGATCAAAATAAGCTAATTGACTGTCTGAATTGATGTGACGGATTTTGATGAGTATCTGTGCTGCCTTTATGTCTTACTTTGCCAATGTGGAAAAACCTTTAAACAGGTGGAACTCCGTAGAGACAAATGGAGTTCTTTTTAAAATTAATTTTATTGCATTACTAGCTTGTGTTTGGTAAAAAGGCTGCCCTCTTGGAATATTAAGTGTTTACAGCCACTCACCTATTTACTTGCTATTAATCAGGTTTGATCAGTTCCATCTGCCTTTAACTGCAGTCCCCAGTACATTTTAAATTATCCCTGGCTTTTCTCTGTCCTTAGGTACCAAACAGCCTATTTTGAAGATGGCCCCACACACAAAACAGATAACTAAACTAATTTCTTGCCTGTTACTTATTTTGCAAAAGTCTTTGTGCTTCTGAAAACTGGAATGATTTCCACAGAATTCTTGGTAACTTTTATTTAAGTGATTAAAAAACAAACTTGTTTTCCTTGTTTTGTTCTATCCTTTACTAAACTGTCATAGCTCAAGTTCCTAATAATTTGCTAACCTACTAGTAGTTAGCTCACCACTTTTTTAGTCCCAGGCTTAAGGCTATTAAATACTGCTACTTTATTCATCACAGTTTTTCCCCCAGGTCTCCTATTCCCCATAGGCCATGAAGTTTTCTTCCCAGAATGGTAGCTTCGCAATTTTTCTCATTGCTGCTGCCTGTGCACGATCATTGATTAGAAATATTGGTTATTATTCACTGCACTTCGTAGACAATGACTAAGAGGAGGAAAATCATGCACAGGAAAAGAAGTCTGTATTCTGCATTTATTCAGTTCCAAGGCAATGTTTCCCTCCCTGCATTTAACACGGAAGGGAAAGAAGCCCATTGTCTTGGACTTGAGTACGAGGTAGCAGGAGGGCAGGCAGCTACTGTGGCTCTGGCCCAAACCCTGGGTTGGGGCTAGAATTGCAGCTGCTGCCTCTGCCTCCCCACCACCTTTGCACCCCTGCCTCCCTCCCTGCCCTGAAGCCTTGGGCTCCTTTTTCTCCTCCTGAGCTCCCCTGTGTGCTGCCTCTGCCTCCCCACACCTCACCTGCTTACTCTTGCTCTGGCTTAGGCAAGCTCTGTCCCTGCTGCAGCCTGGAGCATGGAGCACAGCCTGGCCCCACAGTAGTGGGGTCAGTTCTGCTGCTACAGGGTTGGACTGGAGCTGTGCTCCATGCCTCAGGCTGTAGTGTGGATGGAGTCTTCTGGCTTGGAGTAAGGTAAGTGGAGTTGGGGGGGAGGGGAGGGGTAGGCAGAGGGTTCAAGGGAGGTGGGGAAAGGGAGCCAGGGCTTGAGGCTGCTGGGGGGCAGAAATGTCATTGCAGGGAGGAGGGAGGACAGGCAGGGGCCTAAGGCTGGTTTTGTGGGGTGGGGAACAGGCACAAAAGGGGATGTGGAGGGTACATGCTACCTTCCCTCCCTGCCATATGCCTCCCACTGCCCCCTCAGTGCCTCCCCCAAATTTACACACTTTCCATGTATACATTCTAATAATTGGGGAGTCATCTTAAATTCAGGGTCACCTTTAATTTGGGTATATATGGTACTTATTAGATAGACTCCTGTTGCTATCATCCTGTGCAACTACTGTGGGTAGCTTTCAATGCTCCTGGTTAAGGTCTTTCCTAGAGTGACTTGGCTTAGTATCACATGCTTGATACTTCTAGGTTTTCAGTTACCTTTCAGGTGTTCTGAGCTCATGTTAAATATAGCATGAATGATGCAGTGCCTGATGTACTCAAAACATTGTACAAATGCTCATTTTCCAGCTGTTTCTGGTAAAGCTGAGAGAGATTTAGGAATTCTTCCTGCTTCTACCTTGTCCATTAGATGTGATACTGTAATAATAAAGCTACAGTGGAAAACACTTCAGCATGACAAAAAATGTCAGAATTTTTCACTGTAGTTGCACATAGTAGATGTATCCAGATGCATTGTTTCCAGAATTAAGATACTCTTTTAAAACTCTGCTTCATGTCATACTCAAGTGAGAGGTCTGCTCACTTGGTGTAGTTTACAGGATCAAGAGCATACTTTAAAAGTATTTTTCATAAATATTTAAATCTTTATCTTGCACTGCTGCTGTCTGCTAGAATTCAGATCAATTTAGTCAATGGCTCCATTTGGCTGTCTCGTACTGCTTCCTTGTTCTTTACATTCTTAACTCTTCAATAATAAGGACCTGCAGCATTTGCTTTTTCATATTCATTTTACCAACACATTGTTTTTAGGGTCCTGTTTTGCAGACGATTTTGGTTCTGCTAGGCGATAGATGAGAAGATTTTTCAAAGGAAATCTTGCGCCTTTTACACTCTAGTTCTTTATGTGACATTCAGTTTGGTAATTTTTTGCCTAGTAGATAGTGTCTACAAACAGGGAATGAGAATGATCAAAAATGCATTACTATAGCATAATTGAAAATACAATTTCTACTTCAGCTTATAGATGACTATCACCACCTTGTGGCAGTCTTTTAGAACTGCCTAGCTTATAGTTTGCCATTGGAGCTAATAGAAGATGTAACAAAATGTGTGGAATTTATCTTGATGTATCAGTGCTAATGTTCTGTTTAGCCTTTGTGTGCAAACAGCACTAGAAAATGACAGCAGCATTTCATGTTTTGAACTATAATAACCTTTTCTCTAGACTTAGAGAGTGTTGGCAAAAGAGAAGTATGCAACCAGGATTCATAGCAAAATATTTCCTTTCTCAGTGAACAAATTATAAAGCAGAAATTAACTTAAGTGTCTAAATAATTTGTAGGTTTACTATTGTTTGCTATTTGTGTTTACTATTCATTGTTCTGAGTTGCATAGATTGAGTTTTATAGTATTTTTGAGCTTAAAATCTGTGTTTGTCCTGACTTTTATGAACATTATTTATTTGTATTTCAGTATTGCCTAGGGGAACCAGCTTGGTCTAGGCCCTGTTCAAACTCATCAGTGTTCCCTGAATTCCTTTTATAAAGACCTTACCAATCACTGTAACAGCATTTTTCTCTTTGCGGTGTACCTGTATCTCAATAAGATGTTTGCTTTTTGCTGCAGTGTATGTCTATAGCTTGTAAAGTGTTTTGGGTGAAGAGCTTTTAGATAAATGTAAAACAGTATAAAACCATTCTTGGTAAAAGCCTTCTCATTCTATAAAAGTCTGTTACAGTACTAGAAAGGTCATTAATACTGATTTTGCCAGCAGGTGCCACAAGAGAAATAACATTCATTAGCTGCACAAATGCACATACAGTTCTTCCTTGCCCCCTTCCTTCAAAGACCTGTGATCAAATAAGAGAGGCATTAGGAGTATTCAGCAAAGCAAACCTGAAAGCTGTCGCACAAGAAATATGTAAAGTGACTTGAATAAGAGATGCTGTTTGGTACACAAGGCGAAGAGTGAAGGAGGTGCAAAACTAAGTGGGGGAAGAAGATAAAAATACTGAAAAAGGGTTGCCTGTGAGGTGTATGGGCAATGAGGGGAAGAGGAAACAGTAGCAAAGATAAAGATGGGGTACATCTAATAGCCTCGAAGGTGAAAATAGGAGATGTTAGCTTAATACCTGTAGAGAGAGGGACTCAGTAAAAGAATTCAGAGAGCAGCCTGTATGGGAAGATGTGATATCCTTGATGATATTGTATTTCTTAGAGGATGTATTGGTGCTTTTGTGTTTTTTGTTTTGTATAGGGGGAAACAATTAATTAATCTTTAATTCCCGTTAAAGATCTGATTAAAAAATGGAGGAAGAGATTACAGGATAAGGTTGAGGATATTTTTAAACTTTGAATGTTATTGCTTTAAATTAAACCTTAATAATCTTGTTTTTAATTTTAAAAAAATCAATGATGTTATAGAAATGTAATTACCACCCAAAATCCACTTCACTGATGTACTGGATCTGTCAAATTTTAAAATCTGAATAGGACAGTGTTGATTCTTTTGTTAGATGATTTCAGTGTAACACTTGCAGTTTTGAACAGTTGGTAAGCATTGATAAACAGAACCTATAATGGACATTGTGAATGTAATTTAATAACTTGTTCACAATATTTTGTATACTGAAAAGTACCGCTGTGAATTAGCAGCTAGCGAGAGAGTGTGGATACATTTGTGGTTCAAATTTGTACCTTTATGCAAATAATCAATACTAAATTGAAGTATCTTACAAAAAATCTTTCAAGTAAAAAAACTAACTGCTTGGGGAGTGCTTGTTACATCTCAAATTAAATAAAAAATGTAAATTGTGTATAGGCTGAGAATGTAGGGGTACATCCACATTGTAAGAAGCATTGCAGTTATAAAGCCTATTGCTTAATGGAATCAAAAGGATTGGTGCCTAAGCTTGCTGTACATTGAGTTAAATGCTGAGAAGCTACTTAAGCTACACAATAAGGAATGTTATGGGGCTTTAGGTACCTAACATCAGACTTCAGGAAGGTGCTTCTCTCTGCTCAGGATTTATAGCCAGGAACCTTCTTACTGGGCATCGTTGTCTGACCTCTTCTAACAAAACTCAGCTAGAGGTTATGTTGTCACTGCACCCCATTTTCCTAATAGGCTAGTAGTTAGAGATTCACCAAGGTTGGGGGAGACTCAGCTTCAATTTAATCCTCTACTTGAGAAAATTAGATTCTGTCTTCTGGGAAAGTATCCTAACCACTGGATCAGAAGGTATTCCAAGGCTGGGATGGGGAGGAAGTGCTGTCTTCACCTCTCGTATTTCACTTTCCATGGAATAGTTGAGTATTCATTGTGTGTATGTGATACAGCCTAGTTACTAGGAGATTCACCAGGGGATTAGAAGACCTGAGTGCCAGTCCCTGTTCCACTGAATATTTCATTAAAAAATACTTGCAGGAAAGGGAGCTTAATTCTGTGTACGTATTCAAATTACTCAGATTAACAGTGTACTTGGAAAAGCATTCAGGCTTCTGTGCTCTTTTGACACTTCTAGAGTTGGGTAGCAGCTGAATGGGCATTTTTGGATATAATTTTGATGTAAGGCTTTCTAAATAAGTTTAATAATAGAGTGCATGTTGCTTTAAGGGAATTCCTGTGGAGACTGTATGAGAACAGTCCTAGAATAAAAATATGACTAAAGAGGAATAGTAATATCAGAATAAACAGCGAAATGGTATCGGGACACTTCTCCCAGTCAGGGTATATGTTCACCCAAAAAATAAGATTTCTACTCTAGTTTAATTTTCCTTGCTTGTGAACAATGCAAGGTGTTGATGACTGTAAGTTAGGAACTAAACAGTGCTAACCAAAAAGTTCAAATTTATACACTTAATTATTCAATATCACCCCCATCATGATCTGCCAATACACTTAATTATCCAATGTTACCCCAGTCATGATTTGCCAGTACACTTACTGTTTCATTGTTGCTAGTAAGCATGCCATTAGGTGAGCATGTTAGTCATTCCACCTTGACTGTTTTTTCCCCGGATCCCTCCTTAGCACATGCACTCGACTTGCTCACGTGAAACATTCAAGAAATGCCTGGTTTTTGGTTGGGATTCAGGAGGCTGTAGTTTTCTTTCTCAGTCGGTGTCAGATAGATGTCAGAAGTCCTTGGATGATGTTCGGAGCATTCTGGTGCTTGGAGAACTGTTTAAACCATTCAGGAAGATACCTGCATTTTATCAAGGTTAAGAAATGTTATCCTCAGTAAACTACAAAACTCCAACATAGGGAGTTATATTCTTCCTGTAGTTTCAGTTATGAGAGTCTATATATTTGTTTCTGTGCATAGTTAAATAGTTTGCAGCCATTCATCTGAGCAATTGGCTGCATTTCAGAGATGAGGTACATGATGCACACAGCCATATTGTTTTGTATAAAGATCAAAGTTATACAGCTTTGTAAAGCAATTTGAAATGCTTTGAGATCCTTCTGGATTAATAAGAGTTTTAACATTAATAATTATGACTTAAATATAAAGTGCCCACCAGAGATTAGATTCAGACAACACCCTTTAAACCAAGTCTTAATTTGATACTAGATGCCCAAAGGCGGCAGATTAGTTTTCAGATATGTTGTATAATTTCGTACCTAAATATACTGGAAAAAATCTCAAGTGCTCTCAGTAGCAATTCTGAGCCTAAGTCACTGTGTACTGAAGAGAGGTGGTCAATGTAGTGAATATTCCTCAGCCATAAAATACAAATGCTACCTCTGATGTTAGCTTGGGCATGTTTTGTAAAGCTATATTTTTAGATAATAAGATTAAAAGGCGTATCTTTGCTTTTAGTACACAACTATTAATAAGAACTTGAAGTACTAACAGCACTGGCCATCAAGCTTCTGCATATTTAAATGAGATTTTGGCCTCTCAAGGGAAAGTGAGTTTATCTATCTTATAATAATGATAAGCTGAATATTGGGAATGACAGTTTGAGAGAGAGTCTCCAGTTTAGTGAAATGACCTTTTAAAAATGAATAATAGCAACATCATCACTCTCTAAAATATTTTCACTTTCCTG
>NW_005842048.1:1272410-1275128 GCF_000455745.1 Alligator sinensis
CTGCTGAATGCAACTAAAGTACATCCTTGTTTGCGTATAAATGTAGTCTCCTCAGATAAAGCCAAAATATTTGTCTGCTTCAAACAAAACCCATGTTGAAGCCAATGACAGTCTTGTCTGAGAGAGAACATCCAATTTTACACTTCATACAATGTTCTGAGTTACTGGTATTGTTTAAACCATTAAGCGGGGTTTCTTCACAGTATATCTTTTAAATAGGCAAGTTTTATCACAAGGATAATTGGGAGCAAATTCTAGCGAAGACTGTAACCCTCGATAGGTGAGGTATATTTCATAACAAAAAGATCCCTTTGTTCTCTGTGTCACATCCTCAAATAGCAAGCAGGTTTTTGAGAGGCAAAAATCTGTTGCACTCACTAGCAAACAAGGAATGGTTCTGATTCTGGTCCATAGGGACTGCCACTTTTAGCAGCTTTATTTCATTCTGTTCTGTCCCCTCTTACATGCTCAGATAGGGTTATATTTAGTTCTCATAATTCTGGTGGTGTTTACCATAGAAACCCAAATACTCAAGTTTTGTTCCTCAGACAAGTGAATTTTATTCTCACTAGAACAAATAGAGAGAACTCTTCAAGGATGTTTTCTTTTCTTATGTATGTGCATGCACCTATCATCTCCTTAACATCTTGTTTAGTTGCCACTAGACCTGTGAATCCATCCTTTGCTGCAGAATTGTACTCTAGGATCTCACGTTTCATTTTCTTTTATTAAATAATCTTTTTAGGCTTATGGTTAAAAAGATAACCTTGAAAATGTGAAACAAGGGTAAACTGATGCACTAGTATCTGTCTGAGCCTGTAGAGTACCTGAAAGAAATTGCTTTGAAGTGTTAACTATTCAGCTCATCTCAATAGGTTCTATGCTTTGAAACATAAGGTAGGCACTCCATGCATTAACTATTTAACTACTGATCATTTAAGGAAAAAATAATCAACTCGTGTGCTCATCTCTCTATCCATATCTATTGCAGATGCCAGTACACCAGCTGTCCTCTTCCCTACTGCCAAAACCACCAGCTTCCTATTGACAATGTATATTGCAGCTGTGCATGTTTTTTGCCAGATATACAGCACACTGAATGCTGATAATGTAGGGCAAAGGAAAATGAATTTAATGCCATTCAGATCCCTGCCAGTCACTTTTATTTTTAATTTATTCAAAACATGCATTTTTAAAATTTAAAATAGTGCCACCAAAGTTCCCAAGACTTTCAGGCTTAGCTGTCCAGAGTGCCCAACATCTCTGCTACTGTTACAGCTGGTCACTAGGTTTGAATCAATGCATTTAAGACAATGGCCTTTTTGAAAGTGAAATCTTTCTCCAAACTAATTAGCCTCTTACAGAAGTTTTTTCTTTTCAGACCTTCCAGCAGAAAGTTGGAAGTGACTGAAATGAGTCTTTTGGCTTTCCTTGCATAGCATGCTAATTGAAAGGAACAATGTGTGTTGAACTTTGTTGCTTTTCCATCATGCAATGTGTTGAGCACTTTTAAGTCTGAGTTAAAGTTGAATGAGACTTGTGGATGATCTGGATCTTGCAGGATCAGTCCCTTTGAGAGTTAGCCTGCTCTCATTTTGGTTGATGAGAGCTTTGCCATTGATTTCAGTGGGAGCAGACACGGGCTCTTAGGAATTTCCAGCAGCACGATGTAAAAGCATGTAGTCTCATATTTCAATAGATTAAACGGAGCTGAAATTACCCATCATAGGGTGCTGTAATAGGCTATTGATTTTTAGACACCATTTTCTATTTCTTTGTAATTGAATTGTGCTCATGAACATAAGAACACGTTCATTTGCAGGTTGGAGATAGTGAAGTGAAGATTGCACATGGGGTCAACTTCATTATGCACAGGCTAGAGAACAGTCAAATAAATATTAATTGTCTTACTGTTTTCAAATGGCTACGTTATTAAAATGGAATTTGCATGCATACTGAGTGGAACATCAGTTTACTCTCACTAATGCTAAATAATTACTTATAGTTATTCAAATATACGCATTCATTTTTGTTGTTCAAATACACATTCACATTTGTGTCAAGCCTTTCAGCTTCCAGCAAGGTGTTCCCGACTCAGGGTGAACAGTGGTGCAGTGGAATAAAAAATGAATATCTACACCTCTGGAATCTTTTTAAGGTGAGTCTGAGACTGTGTAAACATTTTTTATAACTAACTTCTTAAACTGATGTAGACATGTTTCATATATTGATTAGGTCCATCCTGGTGCATTAGAAGTTGCAGGTACTGTTTCCTGTAAAGTTTATACAAATACACAATTATTGCTAGTTGTATTACAGTGTATTTGAGATTGAGGTATAGCTCCAAATGTGCTAGGCCTTCCTTTACCCCCTGGACCTTTAGATCTGTAGCTGAGACCCTTACTATTTGAGCTGTGTGTTTGGTTGCCTTTTATAGACTAACTCCTGGAGAACATGACAAACAATTTTTCCACTGTGTTACACCATTATTTACTAGTTAGGGGCATATTATTAATGAGGCATCCTCGATTCTGTACTTGTGTCTGAAAAAGAAAGGTTAATTCTAGGCAGAGATAGGATAATGCAGACTGTTTAAACTGAGAGCTGTTGTGATACAGTGGCCAGTTTGCCATGTTAGACCTGTGGTCTGAGGCTTCAGAGACTTATATAAGCACATTTAAATAAACAGGGGAAGGAGAGAAGGACCAGGTTAGGGAA
>NW_005842048.1:1275159-1277483 GCF_000455745.1 Alligator sinensis
CATGATAAATGGCATGAGAATGTTGAAACAGAACTAGGTGAGATTGGACCTTGTTGTCAGATCTTTCTAAGCTCAAGGAACTAGCTCTTGAGGGTTTGGGGGTTTTTTTTGTCCTTCTTGGAAGTGTGAGGTTTTTGCTAACACAGTAGATTTTATGTCAAATAACAATTGGCAGTTAGTTTGGTACATATATATCTTCTGTTACAGATGAAGGTTATAAAATGCTATGTAACAAATGTCATGAGCATTCACAATATTCTAGGGACAGGCATAAGAGCATCAATAATGAGACGAGATTCCAGAGTATTAGATTTCTCATAATCAAGATACAAAAAGTGAGGTAATCTTCCCCCTCTTTCTTTTTTAACTCATCAAGAGCTATATTTTTCATACGGAGAAAATAATAGGAGTTTCAATTTATTGTCAGATCACCATATAATCTTCAACTAGTGCACATAATTTATATTCTGCTTTTTTACCATTTAAAAGAATTATTAACAGAAGGTTTACAACTCTTGTTAAAACTGAGCTCTGTTACACAAGCGTAATGATGGTGCATTTACCACTGGGTCATAAGACATAGCATGATAAAATTGTTTGGACAAAAAGGTTACCTACTTTTCTGCCAACTGAAGGGTTTCTCTATATGTATTTCTCTCTTTCTCTGTCTGTCTGTCTCTCTCCCCCCAACCCCTGTCTTCTAAAGTGCTGTATGTTGAGAGCAGCAAAATAAAAATAGCAGCCTCCCGTCTCTGAAGCTCTGTCTGTGTTCTGTCAGATTGGAGCTTCTGGGAATGTGCTCCCAGAATGATGAATGATACTGGCGGAAATGGTACTGATGTGAAGGCACCATGTCTGTGCCAGGCTTTTATCCACTGCACATGTGTGTACCTTGGGGATTTTTTCTTAAACCACTTGAAATGGTTTTGAGGGTATAGTTCTCTGACCATCTGGAGGAACTGAAATGTAGGTCTCACTGAGAATTGTCAACTAGCAGCCAGATAGTTTTCTTGGCTGGAAGAAGCTTGATGTTCAATAATGTTTATTTCACAGGGATGGTTCTAGTGTGCTGTGTTAAATTGCTCTTCAACCTCCCTGATTCATGCCCTAAACTCAAATACCAGGAGTCCAGCAGAGGTTGGCTTCAGTGAACACTGCATCAACATTTTTTTTAGTTGGGTTTACACTGTATTTACCCTCAGTAATTACCTTAGGTAGGATATTAAATTAACAAGATGGCGGTGGCTGTTCTTAAACTAAAGAAAGAACACCACATTTCCATAGGAGAGCAGCCATAAACTTCTACAAATCCTTCAGTAGGAGCATTTACTAAAGGTCTATGCATCTAATTAATATTGTGTATAGTTATGTATTGCCTTCAAGTGCCATTTCTTAAATTCACTTACAAGGAGCTGGTAATAATCTAACTTTTTCCCTGAATCAAATAATATTATCATACAAATATTTATGTTGGGCCAGACACGAATTAAGATGAATTTGCCTCTAAAGCAGTATACAAGACAAAGGATTGGCTACTAGATTTGGATAGGGACAGATTCAGGAGTGTGCCGTGATGCAGTTACACCTACCCTTTGGCTGTGTGCCACATGCAAAGTAAGCTTTCTAGGCTCACTGGTATGTCAGTGTAGCTCCAGCTGGGAGCTCTGCGTATGCCATTGGTCAGTGCAAAATCTGGCCAAAGCCCTTACCTTAGCGCAGCTCAAGAGCCCAGTGGGTGAGCACCACTGCTTTTTGCTCTTTGCCTGATGTATTCTGGAACTGTGTGAAAGCAGGAGTTGAGTGCTAGCAGTGTGCGAAATGGGTTGTATTTGATTCGGATTTGGGTTCAGCCTAATTCAATTCGGCCGAATCCAAATCTGAAGATTTGATGCTGATGTGGAGAATCAGTGATTCGGCCATAGACACAGCTTTAAATGTTTTTTCTACATACTTTGAGGTATCAGGCATGGCTCATGAATGCTGTGATGGCGGGGTGTGGGGGGGGTCCCCCCAAATGCTTGGCGGCGAACCTGGAAGCGGACCAGAAGTACTTCCAGTCCACTTCTGGGTCTGCCGCTGAGTGCACTGTCCCCCTCCCCCCTGCTCAGCAATCAGCTGTGGGGGGACCCCGGGTGCCAACCCACACCCAGGAGGCACCAGTCATCAAGCTGGTGTGGGGAGTGAGGGGGGCCCCCCGGCGTGCTTTCTGGCGGACCCAGAAGTGGACTGGAAGTGCTTGTGGTCCACTTCTGGGTCTGCCGCCAAGTGTGCTGGGGACCCCCACGCTCCTGTGGGACACTCCATCTGCTCCACACTATCGACCT
>NW_005842048.1:1277514-1283883 GCF_000455745.1 Alligator sinensis
AGCCACCTGGTACCTTGTGGTATGTAGGAAAAAACATTTAAAGCTGTGTCTATATCTGAATTGTCGAATCTTTCCAAACCTCTCTGAATCAATTCAGAGGGTTCCAATTTGATTCTGAGAGATTAAAGGGTCTCCTGATTTGATCTGGGTTTGGAGATTCAGCTGCCAAATTGGGCTGAATCTCCACTGAACCGAATCAGCAAGCGAAGCTTTGCACAGCCCTATTGAGTGCCACTGCTGTTGAATTCAGCAGAGGGCTACGGTGAGGGGTGGCCAGGGCAAATGGTAATAATGCTCACACACTGGGCTCCAACTTCAGATATACCCTGTGGTGAGTGGCTGGCAAGCTTGTAGCCCATATGGCATATGTGGAGCTTACTCAGAGTTCACTGGCATGCAAGATTGTGGCAAGGAAGAGTGTGACACACGGAAAGGGTGTGGCTACATCCTCCTCCTTGAAGTCCTGGATCTGCCAGAAGGCAGCTGTTAATGGAAGACATTGGGTTTTAAGGAAGAAACTGAGCAAACAAGGATATGATAAATTGGGTCAGAAACTTTTCCACTTTTATGGCAGCAACTAGCAACTATTTTGACCCTTTCTAAACTTTTTGAATACATCAGACATATTGGATCTTTGTTGTGTTTACATAGTACCTAAACAGTAACTAATTAATTCCATCTTCAACTCGTGAAATAATTTTCAGATGTTTAATAATGTATGTGGTTATGGATTGACTATACACTTAATGTATTTATATGGGGGCCAACTTTTTTTTAAAGGGCTGTCTTCAGAAAGGCTAAATTGATTTAAATTTTTTTTCTCCCTTCCCCTCACTTGCCATAGGTCAAATACAAAATCCCATGGAGAAACTGGTAGAAAAACTCCCCAAATAACTAGTACTTGTGAACCCTGTGGAATATTTGAATTTAGGAATCTGAGTGAATTTGAAATTAATCATACATTATTGAAGATTGTTATTTCAGTAAGCAGCTAATAAACAAGTGTGCTAATGCTTTCAAAGATAACATTCAATAAGTGCAGTGTAGGGTTTTTATCGCAATTCACAATATCATGGAAAAAAATCCACATTTTGATGATAAATTCAAGATCTTGCTTTAACTAACACACACACACACACTTTCTTTTTAAAGAAAGTTTTTTTTGTTGAAAACAAAAGGAGGAATAGCACAGAACTGCAGCCATTTAAGAGCTAAATCTGACAAGTGTGAGTCAACTATAACTTTGAAAATTCTACAGCACAGATTCTGATATATCAGAGAGATGGTTGCAGAGCAGTTACGGTGTCTTACTAAAGCTCTCATGGCATGAATTTGAACCTTGTTCTCTACTTGTGCTGAACATCATCCTCAGGTGACCTAGCTGTAAATGGGTATCTGGTTATTTGGGCTGCTGAAGCAAAGGCATCTAGACATGATGGAAGTTGCTCCGTGGTGTGCTTTAATGATGTTAGCTCAGGGAGCTACTAGGCCAATATGAATATTGGACCATGATCTTGTGGCACATCTAGAACTTGATTCAACCGAGCTAGGTTCTTGGCACTGATAGATTTATCTGCATATATATCCAATACGAAGTCTTACCACTGCATATAGTTGCAGTAGTGGAAGGGATACTTTTAAAAACAGGGGATCTCATGTCAATCTATGTGCCTTCTGTTGTCTGTGTTTGAAGGGACCTCTTGATTAGATATCCCAAGCACGTTCTCTGCTGTGCCTAAAAAATGTCTTCACATCTGGGATGAACTAAAGTTCAAATGACACAGTTCTACTTCCAGGACAACATGTATTTATAGTCATCAGAGCAGAAGAGGCTGATGCTATGGCTTTGCTTGTTGACTTTCTCAATGCTTTTTTCTCCCTTTGTATTGCATCCAAATGCTTACAGAGCTTCAGTGGTCCTATCCACTTCTATTGCATCTCAGATTGATCTTGGTGTAACAGGAACAAACCCACCTTGTTGTCTAAAGTAACCAACAAAGGAATGTTGGGCATTTTGTGTATTATACCATCTATTGAATCAGAGTGTATATCTATTATCCTACCAATAGGGGCCAGTATGAAAAAAAATGCTGCATCATCTTTATAGCAGATACTAAGACTGGAGGGTGCATAAACATTAGATCATATAAAATTAGAATGTTTGGGAGATATTTGTGGCTCATGATATGTTTCTGTGGAGTTTCACTGCAGTTATAATAACTAATCATGAAGTGGATCTTGCCCCTTCATGGAAATACTTATGTAGGGATAAGAAAATTTCTCTACAGTCTTCCAGGGATTCTACCGCCCTCCCACCAAAAAAACCCCTTAAATTCATTTCTCACTCCAGGAGACCTCTCTTGAATGGTGCTGATCTCAACAGTCTGCTGTAGCACAAAATATTTGTGCAAAGGCCCTGTTTTTTCACATTGCCTCCGAGGCTCGGTACAGAAGTTATACACTAACTAGTTTAAGTAATCAGAAACTGGTTTAACGTATAACAGAAGTTCAGTGCACATAAACCAGTTTCAAAATGGCGGAAACTAGTTTGAAAGAAACCTGGTTGAATGTAGTATTAGACTTAACTGATTCAGGTCAACTTGGTCTATGGAACTTCTGTTCCAGACCCCTTCCTGGTTTAAATTAAATCGGAGTCCCCAGCATGCTCTGCAGCCCTGGGCTGGGCTATCTGTTCCAACCAAGCAGGGTTGGCCCTTGAGATATGAAGGCCTGTGGGGAAAAAAAACAGAAACATTTGGGAAAAAAACGTTTTTTCTCCTGTTTTTTTTCTGGGGACTTTTTTTTGTTTTTTCCGAAAAATTGAATTTTTTTGGAAAAATTAAAAAAAACCTCTTATGAAATATTTTCTTTTAGAATGATGAATAAAATGTTTAAGACAAGGTGTTCATATATTGCTACCCTTTACTCCCCCAAAATGTTTTCTAATAACTATGTAATAGGAAGACTTTTATGTAAGACTATCTACAGTATCAGTTCATTACAATTCCTGTACACTGAGACAAGCAGTGCAGCACAACTCTCAAATGCACGAGCAAGATGCATGGTGATAGCTCAGAAAATGAGACTGATTAGACAGTTTCATGTAGCAAAGTTTCTATTTAATGAGTCTTGGGTTTTTTCCCCTTTTTTTCTCAGCTCTTTTTCTAAAAATGAGTGCTTTCTATATCTGCTTGACAATGTGGAGGAGACTAAATCCAGAATACAGAATAACTTTCTTTGTTTGACTATTATGTTGATGGTTTCTTCTATTTTCAACTTTAATTTTTGCCCGCTTCTCATTAACTGGCAAAAACTAAGAGATGCTAGGTTCCTTAGAGTTCAGCAGCTTATAGCTCCATTTGTAACAAAAATTAAAAACATTTAAAAATAAATTAAGTTAGTAAATTTGTAATTATTGTCTGAATAAACTATACTTTTACATTTAATAAATATACCAAACATAATACTTTTATGAGCAAACCAAGTTATACATAATATGTTTTATGTTCTTCAAGTAGCAAAGTTAATTTAGATCTGTAAAGGGTGCTAAGAAAATAAGTATTGCATATATTTCAATTTTCCCTTCCAATTTTTATTTTCCCTTCAAAAATTCTGGAAATTTTACATCTCTAGTTGTCCCTACCCTTCTCCTCCCTAGCCCGAGCACTATCACTGCTGGCTGAGAAGGGACTGGAGGTGTGAAATCCTGCTCTGGACTGCAGCCGGGTCTGCCTGGCAGGGGGGCAGCAGCCCTTGCCAGGCGTCCCCAGGCCCTCCACCCCCCTCATTGCTCCAGCAGCAGGAGTGGGAGCATGGCTAAACCGCAGTAGCCTGAGGTGAAGGCAGGAAGGTTAGTCTGTTCTTTGCAGTGGGGTGGTGGTGTGTGTGTGTGTGTGTGTGGGGGGGGGGGGGGGGGGGGGGGGGGGGGTTGCACAGGCTCCCCTCCCCAATCATATCTGAGAATATCCAGGCCTGCTTTGGCCTGGATATTCTACCCCCATCCTCCCCACCATACTCAGTTTCCCTCCAGTCGAGGGTTCACTCTAGTGCCTCTTGCAGGCATGCGGCTGCATTTCCAGAATCAAAAGTGTGAATGTCTATTCACTTGCAAATCTGTTAATATATGCAGGTTAGACTAACCTGCAAAGATTGAATCAATTCAGGGTCAGGCTTTTTGAACTTAGCCCAAGTCCCTATTTAGTATATTATGGGAGCACACAGCCATTCTCACCCCCCACCCCTGCCAAGATTAGGGTAAATCCTTCCCTAAACAGACAAAAGGTGATATCATTATCACCATGTCTATATTTGGGGAACTGAGGCACGGAAAGGTTAAATGACTTGTTCAAAGATACCAAGTGAACCTGGGCTGAGCTTGGAACTATAAACATCTGTAGAAACCCAGTCTAGTTTTTTCCGTAGAATTTGTGGAAGGGAGGGGAGTGAGAATATATGAATGTCCTCCTAACTTCTGCTTGGGTGGTTGGATCTGTATGAAGATTTGACTCAAATTTACACTGATGTGCACTTTTTATATTGGAGAAATCATGAACTATACATGTGGCACCATTAAAATAGAATGACCTTTCCACGAGACTGGTAGTAGCCATGCAGTGTTCAAAATGATGGACAAGCAGTGATAAATGTCGATCAGGGACATACAATTATGTGACTTCCACTTTTACAAGAAGTGCCATGCATAAAGCAGCAAAAGAACTCACGTATCTAAGGGCTTAATCACCTGTAAAATTCATTATATTCAGTTCATCTACCTGGGAAGAAGGCAAAGGTAGGTCAGCTTTTCTAGAGAACGCTTGAGGCTTAAATCTTTAAGGTACTCCCTGTATTTGCACTTGTCAAGAAGCACTGGCTGAATATTAGGGATTATTAAACCAGTTGGAGCTTTTGATGAATTAAAATTTCAGTGAAAAAGCAGAAATGAAATTTCATAAATATATTTGTATTCCATTCCCTTTTCCCTATTTCCAGCAATTTCAAGTGATTATTTTGTACATTAACCATCTCTGTTTCTGGAAAGATAGTATTAAACCAGCTGAAAAAGCAATTTTCTCCATTAGACTGTTGGTACCTGAGGACAGTTTTTCTATAGCTGAAGCTTTGCAGACCTTGACCTCTGGAGGGGACTTGTAGTTTGAAGAGTTGGCAGAGATGACTACAAAGAACAATAAGCTCCTGAGCCCAAGGCTTTGAAGCAATGCTTGAGACTGTCTTGGATGTAGATCCAAACATGTCTAATTGTGGAGATGAGGAATTTGCCGGATTTCAAATGGTGCCTAGTGGCAATTTGATTTTGATCACAGGCCTAAGCAAATGCAAATAAGGTTGTCAGGGCCAAAAAGGACACGATCAAAGAGAAATGAGAAGTTAAAGCACAGAGCTCTGGAAGTGCCATGGTTAAGGTTTTATAAAATGATTGCCTAAATCTTGGCAATCTACTTATGTCTTTTCTGCCACTGGAAAAATATCCTGCTGAGAAGGAGACTAACTTCTTCTCATTTAGGGTCGAGAGGTGGCTAGCTGTGTGATTCTGAAGTCAGGCAGAAGGTAGGGCAGGGTGGCACCTTAGAGACTAACTGGTTCAGAGAGGCATGAGCTTTCCTAGGCAACAGCCTAATTCATCAGATACTATTTGTCAGACATATTACATTTACTTTTAATTGTACAGTACTTATAACACTAATATTCAGTTGCATGTCTTACACTATTTAAGGGACTCAAAAGAATCAAATTAAAACACTCCAGTCAGGATTTGGTGCTCAACAGTTTGGGTATTGTGGGAGGTATTTGGGATAACTATTTAGAATGAGGCTATAATTGTTCTTATGAAGTCACACAATGCGTTTCATGCAGTGTGCGTGTATGTGCAGGCGTGTGTTTCTCAGTGGTCTTCAAACTTACTAAAGTCATGGAACCCTTTCATATCACTTCTCCTGCAGAGCCCCTACCTCAGCAGCTCTCAACATTGGGGTAACAAGCCCATTTGGGTCACAACAATAAAAAACAGGGTTGCAAAGACACTTGACAGTGTCGACCAATTATACAAGGATTCAGGTTTTCTGTTTGCTGCAGAAAAATAAGTGGTGGGTACCGCTTGCAGGCTGGCAGAATTCCAACCTGCAAGGTGCTGCTTGGACTTGGGGGGAGAGGGAAGAGGTGATCAGGCAGGGGTGCCATGTGCATGTGTGCGTACATGCATGCAAGTGGCAGTCGGGCAGTATGGTGAGCAGCTCCTGCAGTTCCCTTTAGGTAAGTCTATGGGGGTGGAGGTAGATTGAGGTCCCCATGAGGAGGGATGGAGTGGGTCATGACGGGCTGGAGGCCCTGCACAGCCCTGGGGCAGGCATGGAG
>NW_005842048.1:1283914-1303904 GCF_000455745.1 Alligator sinensis
CCTGGCTGGGGGATCAGGACAGCGCCACTGGAGACTCATCTGGAGGGCAGCAGGGTGGGGATGGATCCTTGCTGCTATGCACACTCTCAAGCAGGGAGGCATGAGGGGGGGCACATGCCCCCCAGATTTGTGTCAGGCAGGGACAGATGCAGGCTGTGTGCTTGGGGCTCCCCATCCTGCTGCCCTCCCCCTGGGGCTTCCCTGGCAGAGTGGGGTAGGGAGGCTCAGTGCTGCTGCTGGGAGCCCCATGCTGTCCACACTGCCATGGTGAGGCACCCCCTGCCTGCCCAGCAGCAGTGGGGGCACAAGTTCATGTTGCCACTGTTAGGTGGGCAGGGGGCAGAACGGCATGTCTGTCACGGGGTTCTCAGTGGCAGCACCGAGCCTTCCTAACCGTCCATGCTGGGTCCTGCCCATTGGAGCACAGAGGCCCCTGGGGGAGGGTGGCAGGGCAGAGAGCCCTGAACCTGAAGCAGGCAACCTGCATCCAACTGGTGTGCCACCCGGGAGGGCTGGGAGCCAGGCTCTGTCCTCTTCTTCAGCCACAGTAGCTGCCGCCTCTTGTGGCCATGAGCTGGGGCTCAGGCGCTGCTGGGGAAGTCAGGGGGCTGTGGCCCTGGCCCTGGTCCCATAGCCATGGTAGCTGGGGGTCCCTCTGTCAGTGCTGGGGGGGCAAGAGGCTGTGGGTAGGGCACAGGCAGGGCTAGGGGGCTCTGGGTCAGGAGGGAGGGGCACCAGCAGGGCCCAGGGAGCTATAGGTTGGGAGTAAGGGGCACTGGCAGGTCCAGGGGGCTGTGGGTGGGGAGTGAGGGGTACGTGGTGGGGATTGGGAGCTGTGGGTAGGAGTGAGGGGCCATGCTGAGGAAAAGTTTGGGAAGCACTTCCCTCCCCTATCTATCAGACAGATAAATGGATATCTTCTGGCCCTCTTTGCCATTACCCTCAGTCTCTTTGTGAAATCCCTAGGCTTCCATGAAACAGTTTTTAAAAACACTGGTCTATATCACCCTATAGGGTAGTCAGTATACTGATAACACATCAGGTCTTAGTAGCATGTGCTCTTTCTTGGCCTGCCCTTTACCTAAGAGGGATTGCAATGCACTGAGCAGCTCTGACGATCAGGCTTTCTATAGGGATGCTACAGCAAGTATAAAGCCCTCCAAATAGAACATGATAGAGAATATGATATCAGAAATCAAGTCACAAAGTTTTCTCCAGTAAATTCTAACATTTAAATAAACACTAGTAACAAAGCTAGTTTGCTTTAGTTTAGTTTACTTTCTGGGCAGTAGTACAAAATATATGGTGTCAAAACAAAAAATGTACTATTTGTTTATCAAACATATTTGTCAATAAGGATCCAAGTATCCAGAGGTAATTGATCATTAACTATTATGTTTATAGTTCTGGAGACAAATCCTTCACCACTATAACTATGATCCTGCAAGTATTTAGTCCTGCATGTGTGCTTTCTCTTGTTGTGTAGCCCTATTAATTGTAATAGGAGTATATACTGTTGTCCTCTGTTCTCTTGGTCTGTGTAGCTCTCTGTATGAGTGTTCTGTCAGGGATTTGTCTCTGCTGATGTAACTGTAAGCAGCATTCCCTTGCAGACCTCAATTTTACTCAAAGAATGACCACAGGCTTGATTCAGTGACAAAGACTTGGCCAGGTGTATTACCTACAAAGCACCAACTTGCTAATGTGCATGTCCAATAGGCTATAAGATATTAGCCTTGCATACTGGTGGCAAGACTTACATATTCTGTCCCTAGACCTAGTGCAAAGTTTAAAAAATTTGCAGTTCCATTCTTATACATGGATTTAAAAAATGCGATATGCATCATGCATTCACATCGTAAACATCAACATCCCTACTGAATTATCCTAATCCTTCTATCTCCCGTCCTAATCATATTTCTTGGATTGTAAGGCAGAAAGGGACCTTGGAAGATCATTGGGCCCAGCCCCCTGCACCAAGCAGGAAAGATAACTGGGGATCAGGTGACCTCAGCAAGGTGACTGTCTAGTTTCCTCTTGAAGGTTTCCAGGGTACGTGATTGCACTACCTCTGGAGGGAGCTTATTCTGCAGTCTGGACACCCTGACTGTGAAGTTTTTTGTAATGTTGAGCCTGAATCCATTTCCCAGGAGTTTGTGGCCATTACTCCTGGTTTTCCCCAAGGGTGCCATGGTGAACAGTTGCTCGCTGAGCCCTTGATGTACTCCTCTAGTATGGTAAACTGCTACTAGGTCCCCTCTCAGCCTTCTTTGTTTGTTCTGGACTCTGACACTAGCCTTGACAATCAGCATTACCAATCAGCTTTGTTAGGGATCTATAAAAACTATAATCTTATAGACACCTTTCTAGTCTAAGCCCTGGTGGGTGCAACTCTACCTTCAGTAGGCACATCTATATATGTCATTAAGTTGCAGCAATAAACACTTATCATTCTAGATTTTGTTGCTCCTGGGTACACAAATTGAACATGTGCTGGAGACTATACCACGTTGAGCTGGGTGAGAGCAGCCCTGATTGGCAGGGAGCCCCAGAGGTCAGCTTGACAGCCCAGGGCAACATGCTGCACAGGGGTGTTGGCACTGGATCTATGACCC
Source organism: Alligator sinensis (assembly GCF_000455745.1). Classification (NCBI taxonomy): domain Eukaryota; kingdom Metazoa; phylum Chordata; order Crocodylia; family Alligatoridae; genus Alligator; species Alligator sinensis. The sequence goes on from NW_005842048.1 coordinate 1,286,530, forward strand.
AGATACCTTGTTCTGGGCAGGCCCAAACCCTCAGAGTGACCACAATCTTTCCATTTGATAATAGGCAAATTTTATTGATACACAGTGCTAGCAAATAAAAATAATGCAAACAACTCTTTATCTACTAGTCCTAGAGCTGTCATCAGAGTCTAGGTACATCTGGCTAGTATGCAAGCTTCACTCTGAGGTTCTCTCATGAATGTCAGATGTCAGCAGTCTGGAGGTTGAAGACTGAGGTTCACCTCTCCCCTCCGCCTCCAGTGTTATGCCCTCTGTTCATGGTGGCCTTAGGACCCTTTGCTGCTCTGAAGTCCCTTCTTTTGTATTATTTTCCCCTCCTGGTGACTCTTCATCTCTGGCTATTGCTGATTGGTCTCTCCGTGGTTGTCATACTGTCCTGTCAGTATATTCCTTTGTTTTGCAAATCCATCACAAGCATGCTTCCTAATTTGGGCTTTTCTGGTCTTCTAATTTGGTCTGTTCCCCAAAACTGGAAATCCCAAGGGCCCTGCAGTTGGGCACTGTGACCTGGTGCCACCTTATCTCAGGTTATGGAACAGTGTGGTACATGTCTTCAATTTCCCAGCCTGTGTGTCTGTTCACTGCTTGCCTGTATCGGAGACAGTGGGCCTTGAAGAAACTTTGTCACAGACAGGCAAATCAATTAACCCTTGCTATTGCCTCCTTGGACCATTAATCTAATGCATATCTACTTTACCTATAAGCGAGTTCCCAAAAGTAAACCTTTAAATTCCATGTTCTAGCCCTCAAGGGGTTGGCCAGGGCACAAGGGTGCTCCAGTGCAGAGATAGCCAGAAGGCAGCCCATGCACTGAAGCATCCTTGTCATGGGCAACTGGTACCTCCCAAGTTGGGGGGGGCACCCAGAGGTGCCTCCACTGGTGGCAGAGCTGGAGCTGGCAGCTTACAGCTCTGTCGGGGACACGGGGCCCCCCCCCCCCCCCGCACCGCCGACCCGGCCCCCCCCCCCCCCCCCGTGCTCTTCCCTATGTGTCACCTATGATCCTCGTGTCCCAGCCATCTGGGTCAGCATTTACATGTGCACTGCTGTGCACTAAAAAACTCTGTTGCAGGGTAGTACTTGTAAATAAATACTACTGCACATGTAGATGCTGAGATGTTTACTGCAGAGCTAACTAGGCAGGTCCACAGTAAAAATCTTGTGTAGATGTGCCCAGTAAAGCCTCCTTTGGTCAGTGATCTAGCAATGCAAGTAATGTATGCACTGATTAATGCTTATATTAATCAATACTGTAGCAAGGACTACATACTGTAAGGCAGGGGTGGGCAAAATAAAGCCCATGAGCTAGATCTGGCCTGCAGCAGATCTTTGTCCAGCCCGTGACACGTCCCTCAGTCCCACCTGACCCAGGCACAGTCCAGCTGTGGCAATATAAACCACAAACACCACCGCCCCACATACCCACCCACTTCCAGACACACTCCCACACCCCACATACAGACACATCTACACATGTACCCACCCACCCATACCTATCCATCCTCCCAAAAACTCCATACCTACCAATCCCTCCACCACCCCTCCACTCCTTGCAATATACAAGAGTAAGACCCCATTTTGAGGTATTATGCAATCACCTCTATATATACCACATAAACGCACACAAATCAGGATAAAAATATTTTTAAAAATAAAATTAAAGTATGTTATTGTCAATATTTGATTTTTAGTTTATTATTTAGTTGTTTTTTTTTCTGGTTCCAAGATGGCAAACCCCCTTCCCAGAAGGAGTACTTCTGGGGGTAAGGGGAGGGACTTCTGGTGGCAAAGGTCAGGGGTTAGGGGGTGGGATTTCTGGTCCTAAGGTAGTGACCAGGAGGCAGGACACCTGTCATGGGCAGGGCTACCATTGCACCCCTTGACACCTCACCGAAACTCATTAAGCACTAAATAATTGCACTCCCCTGTTGTAAGGCCTAGCATTGTCTTACCCAGTTCTGCAGCATATGTATTAAGCAGCTATTTTTTCTTCAAGGAAAGGTCCTGGGAGCATTAAAAGAACCTTTTGTTGCTGCTGCTAAGTCCTAGATCTGGAAGAAAGGGCATTTTATATGATTTTAGACAAAATGAGGCAGATTCTGGTCTCAATTATATCAGAGTATAGACCTCTTATACATTTCTATTGGCATTCAGAAAAATCAGAATCTGTTGCACTGTCTTTCTTGGTTAAAATTATTTGTTGTATTAAAAGGCAATTTAAACAAAAATTTCTTGTTAAGCCACGTGATTGCTTGGGATCCAAAGGATATGTTCAGCGTGATTCTAATGTTCTTCTTGTGTGGGCCGGCTCCCGATCTCGGGGGCGAGCCGGGCCCGTCTTTGTGCACACAGGCTGTGGCCAGCAGCCCGGGCACATGGGGCTGGAGAAAACCGCGGCGCGGTATGGTACGCTCGAGCTAGAATCAGTCACGGAGGCGTAATGGTTGATTGAAAAGATTATTTACTTATACCCAAGGTGGTTGCGGTGTAGGCTGGTCAGCTTTCCAGGCACAGCTCCGCTTGAGTTCTCGGTGGAGGACTCTAATAGACTCGGTTCCTGACCCCGGAGTGGTTTAGGCTCCACGGGTTCAACAATTCTCGTTCATGGAGTAGCTGAATCTCCGTGGGTTACACTCGGTTCCCAGGTCCCCCAAAGCTGTTAAGACTCCGTGGGTTCGACAATTGGGTCCATAGGATAGGGATACATCTGGACTGTGATCGGCGACGGGGAGAGGCTAGAGGTTATATGCCCCGGAGTTGTTAAGGCTCCGGGGGTTCGGTAAATAGGTCCCCCGGAGTTGTTGAAGCTCCGTGGGTTCGACAAATTAAACCTCTGTTGCCCTCTTAAGGAAAAAGCTGGGTTCGAGAGGATCAGCAGCGCTTAGAGATCCTCACGCTCCTTTCCCGAACTCCACGTGCTTTCTCTCTCTCCGACTTGGGCGGAAACTACCCAAGCCTTTTGTACGGCTAGCAAGCCAATAGCTAGCCGCCACGTGTGCCTATATTAAGACTGGCCAATAATGTGGCAGAAATCTTAATACAAATGGCGGGAACTTCCTTGTACCGTGCATCACTATAATGCAAAAGAAATGCACGATGCAAAGAAGGCTACAGAACTGGCAGGAAAAGCTCCTGCACACGGGTTCTTAATTGCAACAGAACGCTCCACCGTGCAAAAGAGCTGCAATTTAGCGGGAACACAATTTAGCGATGCCGAAGCACACACAAACAAGAAAATCACAACTTTGGGTTGTGACACTTCTCACCAGTTTAAAAGAAATTAGTACTGGTTTTAAATCTGTAGCAATGAGTATTACATAGCATGCACTGTAATTCTGTCACTGGGAAAACTGGTAAACAGGTTTGTTCTTCTTTGCAATACAGTGGAAAAAGGAATTGTTGTGATATATGTAGCATGTAGAAGTGATATAGAAGGCATGCCTCCTACCTGCTAAGAAGCCTGTTTTCAGGACCTCATTAAACAGTTATGTTTTTTGTGTAGTAACTTAGGTTCTTTAATTTTTTTCCCTTTTTCCTTACTTCAGAGGGTAAGAATCGGAGACATTTAAGTTAATTGCAACACGTAGCACTAGCTGTGGACATATAAGCAAAGTTTAAAATAAAATAAAAGGCTATTTGATGATATGTTTTGACTGTGTGGAGGAAAATGGAAAAAAATCCCCACGAGTTACAATATAGAAAAATCAGGTTAATTGCAATATAATGCTATATTTCTTATATCTCGCAATTCTGCTTTCCATTTTTTCTTCTCTTTATATTGTAAGAAAACTTGGTAGAAAGTAACCAACATAAGACTTAGAAAATAGTGTTAGACTAGGTCTGTCCAAGTTCTGATGCACCTCCCCACAAGTACTGTGTGTGATGGGAGATACCTGCTATGCCACATCAGAGCCCTGGGTTTTCCAACCACCCTAGCTGTGGGCTGTCTTGGCCCCATGGGCCTCATTGTGCTGCCCTGCCCCCAGGGGCAGGGGAAGGGGCAGGCAAGGGACCCTAGACGAGAGAGAGGAGCCTGGAGACTGCAGTGGCAGTAGCAACAGGAGAGTGGCAGAGGGAGCAATGTCTGTATTGGGAATGCAGGGGTCCACAGGTTAACCCCATAGGGCCACCAGTTGGATGGCCCTGTGGTAGAGCAAAGAATGCTATACAGCAGCAGAAAACTGTCGTCAGACAGCAGCAGTCTATAAGAAATCCAGAGCAGGTGACTTGCTTCACTTTATCAGGGCCTAGGCCTTAGAATCTGATGGCTAAATTGATTTTAAACAGAGCACTGGAGCTTCAGCTGTGCTGATCTTAGGACTGAAGAGAAGGTGGCTCAGAGAGAGTTTTCCATACCTGCAATCCAAAATTGTTCCAATATAATATCAACTGGTTTGAAAGTCCCATGAAATATTCCTCTAGCTGGTCACTGGCCACTGAAGCAGCTGGTGTACTGCTGGTCATGAAGGTCATGAAACAAGCCATTATCAGAGTGATTACTAGAATGCAGGTATTTCTAACACCAACTCTGTGTTAAGAGCATGGGACCCATACATCTTTCACATTTATTAGCTATGGACCTGACTCTGCTGTCACTGACATCAATGAGAGACTTGAATGCAATGTGAAAATAATGAAGATCATAGGAAAGTAGGGCTGGAAGGAACTTCACAAGGTTATCTAGGCCAGCCCCCTGCTCAAGGCAGGATTGTCCCTGACAAAATCATCTCTGCCGTGTCTGTCCTTCCTGCTTCTAAAAATGTCCAAGGAAGAAGATTCCATGATTTCTTTAGGCAACTTGTTTTAATGCTTGACCACGTTTATAGTCACAAAGTTCCTCCTAATCTCCCCAACCTAAATTTCCTTTGCTGCAGTTTGAGTCCATTGCTTCTAGTCCTGTCCCCTGTGGCCACAGAGAAAAGCCCATCTCCATCCTCTCTATAATTGCCCATCAGGTATTTGAAGCCTGTTATCAAATCCCACCTCAGTCTTTTTTTCTCCAGGCTAAGCAACTCTAGTTTCTTCTGCCTTTTCTCAGAAGTCTTGTTTCCCAGGCCCCTATTTATATTTGTTGCCCTGTGCCAAACTGTCCACATTCTTCTTGAAGTGTAGGGCCCCAAACTGGACACATTACTCCAAGTGAGGCCTTTTTAGCAAATAACACTTTTGCTAATACAACCCGGTATACTATTGGCTTTTTTGCAACAAGAACAACTTGGCTTATATTCAGCTTATTGTCTGCTGCAAGGATGTCAAAGATATGGCTTGCTGGTTGAATCCAGCCTGTGGAGCCCTATCAACCAGCTCATGGTGCTATATGCATGCCTCGGAGTAGGCCCATATTGTGCAGGGTCAGCCCCACATGCTACACATAGTACGTGGGCTGGGGCAAACATGCATTTCACACCAGTGTGTGGGATCACTCTGGAACACTTACTGCACATGGCACCCACTCCAGACAATCCAGGATGAGCACTGAATGTGGTGCCTGCATGGGGCCAGTTTGGGATATGCCCTGCATTTAGCAGCCATACTAGGCTGCATACTAAATCTGGCATGAAGGGCTGGTTAGCAGGCCCAATCTAGCCCATGGACTGACCTTGCACTGGGGCTGGATGTGTTTGATGCCCTGGTCTACTGTGACCCTCATTTCCTTCTCTGCAGTAAGGCAGCCTAGATGAGCTGCAGTACTATTTTCAAATTAAGGTTAGACTTTTAAGATTCTTACGATGGAATCATACAGGATTTTTGGGGGGTCACATAGAATAGAGATAAAACCAGCCTTGTACTCTAGCTACCTACCTTCCTACCTACCTTCTCATTAATTTTATCACCATGCATAAAAATAAAGGGTCTGATTTTCAAATGCTGGCTACTCGCATGCACATATTTTTACATGTGCCTATGTATGAATATGTGCTTTTCCTGCACTAGCTCATCCATGGGCCAATAAATTCCACCATTTCCCTTTGTTTGTGCAGGTAATAGAATTTTCATTCCCAGAATCTTTCTGCTCTCTTCTGCTTATGCATGTTTTAGTTCTGGATAAGGGCATGAAGATGCACGCATGCAAAATTACACCTGCAGAGATGGCTGTGTGGTTGAAGTCTCATTGAATATTAATCTGAAAAAAATTGTTTCAGATAGGCTTTTTTTTTCCCCTCTTTTGCAAGCTGAATGTGTTGCAATGAAGAGAAGGAAATAAAGCTATGGTACAGTTTTACTATCAAAGCAAGGTGATGACAAGATCTTACCTGCACAGAATAAGGTGCATTCTCAAGGTACTTTTTATAATGTGTTGGGTGACAGTTTAAACCAAACAAGCTTTATGATTGTTAAAGTGAACTCCAGTCTATCATTAGTTCTTTATGGTTCATTAGTTCTAACGTTTGGAATTTGAATGCCACCTGGGTATGAATACATTAGATTATTTTCTGCAGTGTTGTCTATCTTGATATACTGCTGACTCTGTTATTCTTGCATCTAATGTATTCAAGTTGGCATGGATGTGAAATACATAATTCTCATTACATGTGCTAAGCCAGGCAGCAAGGGAAACAAGCCTGACTAACTGCTTGGATTTCACCCAATGGTGCAGCAAACTAATGTTGGTTCTGAAAATGAAAACTGTTCCTGTATTCATCAATTGAAAATGTCCTGAGCTTTAAAAATGAAAGTTAAACAATAAACTGAGGACACTGTTCAGCACATTAAGCCTCTGCAATTTGAATGAAGACGAATTAATTTGAATAAAATGATCTTGAGAAAAAGCACAGGTGCTATTGTTAATAACACAGAATAGTTTGGGGATTTTATGCTGAGAGATGTATTGTTTTGCATTTTTATTTGGAGCTGATGCACTCTTTGGCAGTGGCAGACAATAAAAGTGGTAACATTTCGTACCAGTAACTGTTCAAAGAATCCTTGTAGGTCAGTTTAGCAGAATATGCTTTAAAGCAAAGGAAGTTGTATCAGCGGAATTCCAGTTGTCCTTGAGAGCTTGCTACTAACTTTGAACTTATCTCTCTTTCGCTGTGGTATGTAATTGTCCCACTGTGTTTGTGGGCTGGTATTACTCTTATTTAGAGCCACTGGTCTGCTCCTTGAAACAAGCTATTCCTACTTACGCTGTTCAGCTTTCTCCACAGCTTAAAAGCTTTTTGTCTTTGTTATTTTTTTTTCTTTTCCAAAGCCTGCAGAGTGCATAGCTATTTATTAGAATGTGTGACAGCTTAAATGGCTCTTGTCAACAATTACCCATTTAGAAAAGTGGCAGGCTTCATTTATGATGCTATAATGAAAACCGATCTCCAAAGAAAAGAGTCTTGTGTTTCTTAAAATATGAAGCAATATGTCTAATGTGTATTCTGTGAGAGGTTGAAAACAATTCAAAATATAATTTGTACTGTATAACAGGTCAATATGGAATAAAACGTTAATTTTTTTTCAGTTGATCTCTCCAGACCAAGTTTTTCTTGTTTTCATCAGTTAAGTTCTGGGTAGCGTGGCCCCAGATAAATTCTACTGGTTTTGTTAATACTGTCTTGACAAATAAGAAAGTTAGCGCACAATTCATGAAAGAGGACGAGAGACATATGAACACAAAGGGAGAGGGAGGGAAATTTTAAAATATTCCAAGAATTTCAAAATATTCGGAATATTGGCTTTTTTCAACCACTTTTCTTTTTTTGAACCAGCTCTTCTTAAATGTATGAAGTAAAATCTTGGTCTCATTGAAATCAATGTTTTGCCATTGACTCCAAAGGGGCTGAAAACCATAGCACGCAATTCTCTACTTTGTTGTACTGCTTATCTCTGCATTAGTGTGGAAAAACAGACTTCTAAACTGAGAACAGTTGAATCTCTAAAAATACATGGGAACAATTCCCTATATGAAAAAAAAATCAGGATGACAAGATATTCAGTAAATAGTAATAAATGTGCAAATAAGTAGTACAATTTTAAAATGTTCAGTAAGTGTAGGAATAGGAAGAAGTTATTACTTGGGGAAAGCATCCATCCAAAGAAAATAATATCGTCTGATAGCAGGATGCTTCTATAATCTTGTGTAGGCATGGAAGATACGGAACAATGACTCAAAATATGTTAACAAAATTAGCTATGAATCTGCTAATTTACTTGATCCTGTCATGTTTTACATAGGTTAATAGTCCATTGATTACTCGCGTAGGGAATATCTGGATCAGGTTCCAAGTGCTCTTTTACCAGTAGTGGTTAGTGTAATGGATTTCTGTATATAACTAAAATACGTATCTTTTGAAAAAAAATGGATTACTTTTATTATTAATTCGGGAAAACAACATGGAAAGATGATATTGTCTTTACTAAAGTAGTTATTTTGAACTCCTTCACATGAAAATTTTACTTAAGTTACCATATTTACTTGCTTATAAGACCACCTTGGATATAAAATGACCCCCCCAGTAATTAGAGTCTATATATGGAAAATGTATAATAAACTTGTTATAGAATCCAATTATTGGAGACTAGTCTTGAATTTGTCCCCTCATGGAGGGACAGAGCCACACTAGTCATATGTGACAGGCTGAGAGAGAGCACCAGAGGGATTCTGGGTGAACTGTTTGGGGCCCCATTTTGTGGTATTCACCAGACATTTAAGTCTGGTGAAGAAACAGAAATCATTGGAAATTGGGAAAGGAAGGTAAAACTTGTATGTGGGAGTGAAGAGGAAGTTGGAATGTATGCAGTGGTAGTGGATCACCATGACTTTAAAAAGAGTAAGCGTGGAGGGGCACTGCACACAATGGGCACCACTGTACATCTTATTCAGATGAGTTGCAGGAATCTGTCCTGATGCTGAGCAATTTAAGTCCATCCTAGGTTCCATCATCCACAAGGAATAGTCATGCCCAGTGCCAAGACACCAGATCCATGGGGCCTTCCTGCAATTGAGGGATGTGCTCCAGCTGGAACAGGACAGAGGGCAGAAGGTCACCATGCTGAACCTGGACCTGGAAAGCCTGGGAAAGGACAGAGGCCAAGGTTAAACAGAGGTTGACTCTGTGGCATGTGCACCACCACTCTATGGGGGAGGTGGAGTTCGTGGTGTTCATGAAAGCAGTGTTGCCACCAGTGGTTTTGTACATCACACTGGTCTTTCCCCTACCAAAGCATGTCACCCACAAAATCTAGAAAGCCCTCTATGTCTTCTTTTGGGGATCCACATGGGAGAAGATGGCAAGGAAAACTTTTTACAAGACAAAACAGACTGGGGCAGGGGAATGCCAGGCATCCTGTTCCTGCAGGCAAGGTACATGAGCCAGATTTGCAAGCTGGTGACTGGCACAGGACAAAGCAGCCTGTCTCAATAGGTATTTTGCGAAATATCTCCTGAGACTGTGGGGAGTGTATGTACTGACCAACAGGAGCCCATGGATCATGGGGCACCTGTGGTTCTACAAGGTCCTGAATGAGTTCCAGAGTGAGTACGGGCTATAGAATGAAGACCTATGACTATGACTAGCCACAGGAAGATACAGGAGGTGGTCACAGTCAGAGATATGCTGTTAACATTGGAACAGCTCCCTGGCAATGGCTGCCAGGCCATGTGGGAGCACATCTTCCACAAGGACCTACTTCTGTGAGACCACAGAGACCTGAACTGGCTAATAGCCTACTATGCACTCCCAGTGAGGGTGTGGAGACAGAGAGGGGCAGAGAGCCTACTACGCACTACCAGGGGTGTGTGGGAAAAGATAAACTGCATCTGTCAATAGGTGACAGGGGTCAGACTGATGCAAGAGAGGTGGTGCTGTACAGGCACCTGACTACTGGGGGAACCCGACAGCCCGCTTTGATCAGTTTGTGTCCTGCATCAGGAGCACACTGTGGAAGTCCAAGAACCTCCCTGATATACAGGCACACCAAAATTGAAGTAGCAGGCTGGGTTCAAATGGTACTGAATGAGCTCCAGTTTTATTACCAGAAAACGGTAGGAGAGGATGGAGAGGAGGTGGCCAATACTGCCTGGCAGAGGGACAGTTGGCACAGGCTTTTCAAAGCGAGATATGAGGAAAAGCCTTGAGTGGACAGTGACAGCAAAGGAGACAATGAATCAATGGGGTCGAGCAATAGCGATAAGGACAGCAGCAGTGGCAGCAGAAGTGGAACCATCAGCGACCATGGCAGTGATATGCAAGGGCTTAAAACTCATAATCGGAGCTAGAACCCAAGGGACAGTGTAAATGTAACAAGGAAAGGAATGAGGGGAGGATTGCAGGTGTATAGGGGTGATCACTGTAACGGGTGTGTGGATTTGAGATTTTTGGTATATGTGCAAGGCTTTGAAAATGGGTTAAAGTTTGGGAAGAACGGTATGCTAGATGGCGTGTGTGGGTGGGTAGGTGGGTATTCGAGTTAACATGGTAGTTTTTTGTGACCCTAATAAGCTCAAGGAAACTACAGAGGTGAATTTGGCTCTTAATTATAAATGTGAAAAATAGAAGGTATTGAGCTGGACTCTGTCTCCACCCACATGAGGTACATCATTAGTATAAAAGCAGTTTATAATCAGACTCAAATATATTTAGATTCAATCCAAATATTTATGCAGCTAATTTGTTGGGGGAGAAAACAAATACGTGCCTTTTATATAGGTGGAATGAAACTCTATGATTACTGGTACCTCAATCTTTTTTGGAAGCAGGTTCGCCATTTCTAACCATGATTATTGTTGTTTATTTATGTAGTCAATTTATGTAGTGCCAAAGGGTAGTGGATACTTTTCAGACAAATAAGAGAAAAATCCCTGCCCATGAGAACTAAAATCAAAACAAAATGTATAGAAAAAGAAGAGAATGATGGGATGCAGCAAGGGAAAAAAGAGCCAATTGTCAGCTTTTCACACGTTGTTAGTTCCACATTCTTTTATACTGTGTTAAATGTTGCTATTTTATGGACACGTTTCTTTTGAGAGCACTAGAGCTAACTAGAAACTATGTTTTGAGGAGGGACTGAAAAGAGAAATTGGAAATGTGATAGACCATATTAAGGAAGGAAATTTCAGAATGCTTCAGTTCCTAACCATTTTTTTTTATTTCCCATGCAGTATATAACAATCAGATGTTTAAATGCTACATTGCAATGAGAAGTCAGGGACCGTGTCTTGCTTTATTTCTTTCTAGCACAAAGGAGGTGATTGCTAACACAAAATGTATAGTCAATAGTAATAATGCAACAAAAAATATCCATGAAATCCGGTGGCTGTATTACTGTTTCTGTGAGGCTATTCTTGTTCTGTGAATTTCATGCCCATGCCCATTAGTAATAAATAAGCATTCCTAGCAGTCATAAATTGTCTGCCCACTAAGCTCTATTATATTGAAAAAAAAAAGCATGGCCTACTTCATGAAAAAAAGAATAGATTGCATTGATCACCCTGAAAACAAAGCTGGAGAGGAACCATTATCTTGCTTTCAACTGAAATACAGCAATACCTTCTAGTGCTGCTTTAGACCAAACTGGTACCCCAGGGTTATTGCAATATGTCATTATAAACACTTCTTCATGTTGTTGAGTTTTTCTAACATAAACTATTACATGCAGGCTTTTTCAAATAAAATAAAACAAAACTGTACTGTAAGCAAATTGCAAGTGGCAATTTACTCTTAAGTACATGAGTATCTTTAAATCCCAGGATTACTCGCTTTTTCTGGGTCAGATCCTAGATTACAGAGAATACATTCTAAATGCTGACAAATGTCATATTGTACCATTTGACCTAGCTTGGATTTAAAATGTTGTGCACAGTAATATTGATTTTTTTTCCCCATCTGTTGTTTCTAAAAGATTTTTGAGATTTGAAAACAACTTCTTCAGATGTAATATAAATGCAGTGTAAGAAAGCAGTGTGTGAGCTCTTTCTGTTGCTGATCTGCAGTAACAGTATGCCCCCCCCTCCACTTCTCCCCCACCAATAAACGGTCCTTAATGCCACTGGATTTTTTTTGTCCTTTATTTCTAAGTGCAAAGTACTACACTGAGGAGGAAACTATCAAATGCGCAAATGGATAGTCAGTGGTTAGGCTGCAGAATCCCAGAAAAGGATCTGTGAGTTGGAATGGATTGCAAGCTGAATATATACGATGTAATATTACTGCAAAAACAGGCTAATAGCACACAATCCTGCATTGAGCAGAGGGCTGGATTAGGTGTCCTTGTGAGGTCCCTTCCACCCCTACTTTTCTAGGATCCTAAAGAGGTTGGCAATATATTGTTTTCTTTGTTCACAAGGGACAGGAAAAAAAATAATGGTCTAAAATTGCAACGTGAGGGATTTAAGTTAGATATCAGGACAAAATTTCTATGCATGTTGGTTGTTAAGCACTGGAAAAGATTGCCTAGCGAGGCTCTGGAATCTTCATTACTGGAAGGTTTTAAGTGCAGGTTATGCCCATCCTTAAGCAGAGCATTGGACTGAATGACCTCTTGAGGTCCCTTCCATCCATATTTTCTATTTCTCTAATGAAACAGAGTCATGTAAATTTGTATTTTTCATTTTTGTGTCCCTATATAAGCTAAGAGCATTTCCTATTTGTTGTGAGTTTAGACACACTTCACAGTAGCTCAAGAAATAACCATGAAAACTTCATATATTTTCTTCTGGTGTCAGACAACTAAAGTGACTTGATTATACACTAGAAATAGAGAGATTAGCAGGATTTTATTTTTGCATATGCTTTTAAAGCGCGCACAGAGTATGCTGATAGACTAAAAGATCCAAGGCTAAGTGATTCTAAATCTGTATAGTGGTATAAAAATGCTGAATGAATTTTAAAACTATTTTGTTCAAAGATCTAATGCACTTTGACTCTGACTTAAAAAAACCATGATTCTACGAGATGAAAAATTATTTTATCTCTAAACTCATGAGATTTTTGTCCTAATTTGGGATATACTGTACTTGGTAGTGCTGATTTTATGAATGAGCTGAAAATAAATAGATATACCAATATCAAACTCAAGGGTATATGTCAGTATTTTGAATGGCTTCAGCAGCACACTGAGTTGCTATCAGAGTTTCTTAGAACCCTATATTTTTTCTGTGCGCTATATAGGAAAAAAAACCTGAATGTGCATTGTAAAAATTACTGAAAATTAAGATCTCCTTCTCATAACAAAAAGAAAATTTGCAAAATGTTGTAGCAAGATGATTTTTTCTCCAAGAAAATCAAATTCACTGCTTCAGTAGAGAAAAAGGAAAGATATGTTTAAAAAAAAGGCCTGTCCCTCCATTGGTAGATATACTCTTGGTAAAAGAACAGAAAATTTAAGTAGATAACAAAAGGATGACCGGGTGTCGTATTAGATACTGGAGATAAAGGGTTATAATAAAGGGTAGGATTAATCTAATGCACAGTAATTCATCACTGTCTGCACATGCGCCGGGTTTACTGCCCATTATATTTAGTCTAATGTGCTGTATGCTAGTACCAACATATACAGGTACAAGATAAACGGTGCATTAGCTAATGTGCTATAGTGCACATGCAGATGGTGACTGGGAGCAATTTGCTTCTGATCAGCCCAGGCACCAGGGGACCCACTGCTGCTAGGCTATACCTTGATGCCGGGGGTGCACTGCTGGCTTCAGGGGCAGCTATCTTCTTGCCATGTGTGGATTGTGACAGGTCCTGATCTCCATGTGGCCAGACAGCTGTGCTGGCTGTAGGGGCAGCTGTCTCCTTGCCAGATGGGGATCGGGATGGGTCCCAATCCCCATGTGGCTGGGAAGACAGCTGCCCCTGCAGCTGGCACGGCTCTCCCTAGCTGACAGATTGGAACCAGCCTGCCTACTCCCTGCCAGCCCATGAGTCCTGGAGCCAGGAGCTCCTCCTGGCTGCTGCAGGGAAGCAGAGCAGGGCAGGAGCAGTCCTGGGCTAAACTATTCCTGTTAGGTGCAATTTATTCCCGATGGAGGTGCAATTTAATGTGCCTGAATTTTCTGAACAGAAATTTCAGGCACATTTAATTGCATGTATAGACGCATCCACTGAGTTGAAAAGAATAATGCTGATTTGCAGCATAAAAATATCTCTCCATAAGATTCCTATTGGAAGACAGCAATAGAAAATTATTTTTTATTTTAAATATCAGAGCAATGCTTTACAGAGAACTAAGCTCTTCTAGTTAAAGACACAAAGCAAAGAATATTATGTCCTTTCTCTGAAGAAGCTAATGAGAAACAAAAACACTTAGAGTGGAGAAAAATGTATCTCAATCTCTTTTTAGGGTCTGATCCTGCTAGATGCTAATTTATTTCAGGAGGTTCCTGGCATGTCCACCTCCTATTACAGGGGTATAGGTTGTAGTCGTGTTGGTCTCCTATTATATGCATGTGACACAGGGTTTTCAGGCTCATGGCCAGCAGCAAATGAAGACTTTCAGGCCCAGATGCCCCAAGAGATACACAGGTGCTTTATTGCCAGTGAAAACAAACACCTAAATGCCTGTGAGGATCTGAGTACTTTCAGACATTATTTAGCAAGTTGCAGGAATGGGCCCTAAATTAAAAGTTATCAAATTACTTCAGGCTTCTGTCTGAAGAAGAAAGAAAGGTTCCATCCAATTCCCTTGATTATTATTGGTCATTGTGAGTGCTAATAGATTTAACCACTAGCATAACAATATGGCCCATATTTCAGTGAAAAGTATTCAGGGTTCCCAGGCCCCCTTTTATACACTGATCAAAACAACTTTAAATTTACAACATACACATCCTAGTTCTTATCAATCACAAAACTTATTTATGTGATGTCATTCACATGGAGTTTTTACCAGACATTGTGACCTTCCCACCAGCGAGGGGGACCTGTTAAACAAGATGCTCTGAGCTCTGTCATAGTATCCTGTAACCATCTTAGCCATTGTTTTCCATTTGTTGGCATTATAATGTGTGTAAAAGTTAATACTTCTAACTTTCTCAGAACTTCTGCTTAGGCCATATATGGTCAGCTTTCCAGTCACCAAGGCTTAAGGCCTGAGCTGTTATTGAGGCCTATTTTGGTTCATGCTGCTAATAGGCCTCTGTATAATTTCTGTTTCCATTAATCAATGGTTGTACCAATCCATGCTCCAGCAAGGTCTACAGGGCTCTTTGGCATACTTAGTGGCACATGTCCAGCACTGCTCTAAGTTCATTATGTTGCTTCATTTTTGGGATTGAGCACGTGTGGAAACTCTTGGGTGTGGGATAGTGGTGACATAGATAGGCCCATAGAGATGAGAGAATAGTTGTCTTTTTAAACAATTCGATCTGTGCTATGTCTCTTTCAAGAATACTAACCTAATTGCAAAGTCATTGCAGATTCTCTGGGGGTTCCCATAATACAGACATGTCTCCACAGTTAGCTGAGCAGAGACAATGCAGTAAAATTCACTCTGGCTACTAAAGAGCAGTTAGATGGTAGAAAATTCCAGTCACTTCTAACTGGGAATGAAGCTGAATTGGTGAGAGAGGTGATTTTGTGGACCAGGTTTTGAAAACCCATGTGACAATATGCAGTCACAACTGGGCACACAGATACTTGATTTTTCCTTGAAAAAAATGATGCCCCAAATCCAAAATTGTGACGGCAGGAAACAGGCTGTTTTTAAGCTCTATTAACTTTGGAACAAAATATATAATATTGAAGTACTTGGTCCATGGCCTTTTTGAGAGTAACAGTTGCACTCTGCCAGTCTGAACGCATGGTAGGAAGTGTGATTGTGGGATCCAGCATCAGATCCTATCATGCCTTATTGCTGGTGCAGGGGGAGTCCAGGATCATGTAGCAAACTCCCACAGCTGACAAGGCTACCAACTGTGGCAGTGCCTGATAGGGATACTATCATGGCTGGGAATCTCATCATCTGAGGGACTGCCAGCTGTGGCAGTGCATGGTGCACCCCTGAAGCTGAGAGCCATTATGCTACATGTTCAAATTAAAGCTGGGTAGAAACCAGCTCTAAACTTATCACATGCTTTCCAGCTCTAGCTTTATAGTTTGGTTGAACTCCTTTAAGGTGTGGTAGTTAATTTGCATGTGTAGCTGGTCTAAATTAATTGTATAATTAACCAGGTAATTCTGTAATACATGCAACATGTAGAGGAGGCCTGAAATTACTGATGTGAGTTTCTGGACTGGAGGAACTAGTTCATAATTTTTAGGTTTTGGGAGACAATCCATTTTAAAATAGCCATCTGTTTTCTTACTCTACTTTATTATTTAATGAGTGATGAAGACTAATCAAGTCACTCTGAACTATGTATTGCAAATGTAGAGGACTTTAAAAGTTCTGTTAGTCTATGCCTGGAAGAACTACTGCCATGTTGAAACTGAAAGTGCCACAGTCTATCACAAACCAGATGCAGTAGCTTCATTCTTCTTCACTTTAATACTCCAGGTGCACCTTTCCCATTAGCTTAACTAATTACATAGTTTGCTAAATTAATTTACTTCTGATGGCAGAGCTGTTTTGCTACCTTGTGTGTCTACAGGTGGTGGATAGTGGAGTGACCTTCAGGGAAGGTTAGCTGTGAAATAAGGAGGGGTAACTCTGACAAATAAGCAGTCATGGACCAAGCAGCAGTGGCACCACCAGGATGTGGTGGGGACAGTAGATGCCAATGCATTCCCTCCTGAAAAGCCACACACATCCTCTGATGGTGCTTTGACATGGCAAGTACAGGTCGCCACTATAATAAGCCTGCCCTGCCCCTAGCCATGGGTCTACAAGTCCTCAATGATGGTGCAGGTGGAAGAAGATGTTAGAATCTTAATGGCTGTGAAGGAGGATGAAGGCTGAAGCAGAACAAGATCTCCAATTGTCTTGGCCTCCTTGGATCAAGGTCCTGTTCTGTCAAGAACCATGTGGAAGCTAATGTACAGCATGACCAATGTACAATAACTTCTCCATGATAAAAGAATTAATGCACAGGTGTATTCCAAGAAAACAGCTTTAGCATATTTTTCAAGCCCTTTGGTGACCAGCTAGTGATAATGGGAGCAGGATTGTGAGGCCTGGAAGTTCCTAGTCATGAACTGGCATGAAAGCAGCAGTTACAAGAAGGCCGTCTACCACTTGGATGAGGCAGGAGTGTGATTTGGCAGCTGTAACTGTGACTGACCAGCCCTTTTTAGGATCTGCTCTGCTCACCCCACATGGGGAGGGGGTAGAACAGGCACACTAAACATAGTCTGCCTATCTTTTTCCTGACTGGATAACTGTATCCAGTGGCATAACCTTTACTGTGGTTGAAATTAATGAAGTCACACAATCAATTTCAGGACCTGAACATCAGGACCTCATGAACAATCCTAACAGTGAATGCC
>NW_005842048.1:1303935-1305274 GCF_000455745.1 Alligator sinensis
ACTGTACTGCAATCATGTTTTGGGAACTCAGATGAGACAACATTGACATCACTGCACTGAATAAGACCCAGTGAGCAGCAGATGGGCAGCTCAAGTTGGTTTTATCATTAAGAATGAACTAATAAATCAACTCAACCAGTTCCCTATTGGAATTAAATAGTACCTCATCATGACTCGCCATCTCAAGTTGGCAGGGAGCCAATACACCACTGTCATCAGTGAGTATGCCCTGATTCTTGATGCCGCCAACAGAACCAAGGAGGAATTCTATGCCAATTATGGCCAAGCCCTTTCTGATGTTTCAGAGGGAGACAGTATTCTGCTCAGGGATTTCAATGCCTCTGGAACAGAACTATCAGCAAGGAAGGAATGGGAAAGGCTAACTCCAATGGCATCCTTCTCTTGATGAAATGCATGGAACATGGACTCACCATCACCAAAACTCTGTTTTGCCAGAAAAACAGGTACTAGGCGTCTTGGCAGCACCCATGATCCTGATTGACTAAGTCATCATTCGTGTCTGGAATTGCACAGATGTACACATCAGTGAAGCTGTTCTAGGAGCTGATAATTGCTAGACTGATCACCAACTCATCCACTCTGTTATATCAGTCATACTGGCTCTATAGCAGGACCAGTGCCAACAAAAGGTCAGCATCAAAGGACTCCAGGACCCGATAAATCTTCCACCAGTGCCTTAATGAAAAACTGGTGACTTCCAATCAACAACAGTTGGACAATATGGGCAGCACTTGGGGTGCCTTTAAGTCCACCATCATCAGTGCCTGCAAAGAGACACTTGGATTTTGTACCAGGGAACACCAAAATTGTTTTGATGAGAATGACTAGAAGATCCAAGAGTTAATTCACCACAAAGCCTTTTGTACTTGGCAGAATGGCACCAGCTCCAAGCCAAAGAAATTGAATCTCCAACAAGCCAAGGCAGAGGTCCAAAGGAGGACCCATGATCTGAAGAACAGATGATGGGAAGACAAGGTGAAGAAGATTCAACATTTTGCTGACATCCATGACATGCATAGTTTCTTTAGTGCCACTGAAGCCATCTACGGTCTGAGCACTCAGGGGCCAACCCCTTTGAGACCTAAGGGTGGAGGCGACCTGATCAAGGAAAGGGGAGCCCTCAACACCCGGTTGTGAGAAGCATTTTGAAGACCTTCTCAACTGAAACTCTGTTGTTGACAAGAATGTTCTCAATTCCATTCTGCAGCACCCAGTCAGAGACTGTTTTGGTCATCTCATATGATTTCTTGATGAGGTGAAGAAAACCATCAAGCAGATGAAGAACAAGAAGGCATCTGGAGCAGCTGGAATTCCTGCT
>NW_005842048.1:1305294-1330947 GCF_000455745.1 Alligator sinensis
CCTGCTGAAATCTTCAAATAGGAGGAAGAGGAGCTTACATTACAGTTCCATGCTCTCATCTTAAGGATCTGGAATGATGGGGAAATCCCAGATGACCTCAGGGACACCATGATCATGACAGGCTTCAAGAAAGGAGATGGGTCCAACTGTGGAAATTAGAGAGATTGCCTTGCTGTACACCACAGGAAAGATCACTGTGAGAACACTCCTGAACTCTCTTTTCACTTGCTGAAAAGCTCCTCCTGGAATCTCAGACCCACAGATAAGGCAATCATCCTCAACTGTGAAGGATTACTGATTTACAACCATGGAATCTACTTGCCATAGAATTTTTTTCAGCTTGTTATAGGTAATACTGAGCTACACTACTGCTGTTGCCAAGGATGGAGGGTAGAGAGTAAGGAAGAAGCTTTTAGTGACTTCAGCACAATTTTTTCACTAACAAGCCAGAGGTTCAGTGGTCAAAGTTGATTTAAAATTTAAGAATTTATCCCTGCAATACAGGGTATTATTCCACTGAGTCCAATGGAGTGACACCTGCCTTCTCTACTGAGGACTTTAGAATCATAGGCTCAAATATAAGGAATATTGGCTTAACTGTTCACTGTTTGTATCCCACAACTACAGGAGATAAATTGAGAACCCACATTCTACCTGCTCCATGTGAAGACTGAAGATCCCATAGCACTTGTTTTTAAGATCAGGTGTTTATCCCAACTTCCTTCCTAGAAAGTTACTCCTTTTCTCAGTGCTGTGCAATGTACTGTGTGCTAGTAGGCTATTGTTTCCATCTCACAGGAGGCTATGCCTAAATTGAGCTGCATGATACTGCTATTGCTATAGTTCTCTGGGATCCTGCATGAGATCTCATTATTGAGGCTTTTATTTCTAAAACAGCCTTTGAAGGCTGATTATATATTGCACTGCCTATACTTGTGGTCATACAAGAAACCAGAAGCCCTTTGGAAATGTGGAGAGTAGAAGAATTGTGGCAGCCAGTAGATAGCCTGAGGCTTCTGTCAAACTGGAGAAGAGATCCCTGGGGCAGTACATTAATCTGGCAAGAATAATTTTTTCCAACAGCACTCTTTAAAAACTGATAACCTGAAAAATAATCTTTGAAAATATCCACTCCAAGCACTTAAAATTAGCATGAAAAGTACTGTAAGAGAGAGACATGGTGGTGTGAGGCAGGAAGGCACTTTTCTGTATAACTTAATCATGTTTAGAGGTACATATTTGTGAGGGGGAGAGACACTTATTTGCCACTAGGATCACATGTGAAAAAACAAAACAAAACACATTAGCTACTGAGAAAGACCCCAAGATTGGGCAATTATTGGAATATTTCAGCCCTTCCCCTTTTTTGTGTTTATCAGAGATTTCAGGCTGGTTTATGCTAAGCCTGTAAAGTTCCCTTCTTATCCCTTCAGGACAGGGTAAGTAATCAGAGCTAATTCTTTACTTTTTAATGAGTGTTAAAAAAACAAACAAACAAAATGAAAAGAGAAATAGAATGAGTCATATTGGACTCTTGGCCAAATCCCAGAAGAAAGGGTCATTTCTGTGTGTTGAAACAGCCTGTAGCTCCAGTCTTTCTCTTGTTTGAAAGTGACATATTAGTTGCTGAAAGTTCCTTAGGAAAGAGGACAATTACTGGCCAGTGGGGCCATTTATTTTTGTTTCTGTGTGTGTTTAAGGAAACAAGAGAGACTATAGCTATTGTCTGGATCAGAATGAATTGTTTACCACAGACAGCTTTTTTTCCTTTTGGATTTTGATATCAGAAGTACCCATACAAATGTGTTAGAGATGCTACTCTATATTGTGCTGTGGATTTAACTCTGTTTAGGAAAGAAAAATTCTCCTAGTTTAGTTTAAAAAAAAAGGCAACTGCTGATGTTTCAATATTAGAACACATGAAAGAAACTATTTGATGCTGGGAATAAACCCTATGGTTGGATTTCTCTTTCCTATATTTATCCATAATGTCCTGAGGTCAATGGATGGTTTAACTAAGAACAGAAATGCACTGTTTTTTCAATCTGGGGCATAAACAAACAAATGAACAAACCCTCCCCCCCCCCCCCCCAAGAAAAACCAAACAAACCAAAAAACAAAAAACCCCAACCAACTACTTTAAAGAATTCAGAAAGCAACTGAAGCAATTATTAGTAGCACTAATAGAAAGAAGACTTAATGGATATTTCAACCAAACCTGAAAGTCTGTATTTATATTAGCTCTTGGAACTGCATAATCATAACCTGATCTGAACATTTCTTTTCTGTTTACAAGTTGTTTTCTCAGTAATTTTGTTTCTGGCCCAAATCTACAAGCTTGAAAAGTTGACCTAAATGGGACTTCTATGCATGGAGGATTTGTAATCCTGTGCTTTTATTTGGTGGTCAGCAGTAGTATAACTAGGAGTAGGCAAGGGGGCACCCACCGTGGGTGCCAAGTTAGGAGGGGCACTGGAATTGCCACCCACTCCCTCAGGTTCTGTACTCTAGCAGCATACCCGTGCTGGGAACTTCAAAACAGTCCCCTGCTGCTGCAGCTGCTTTATCAGGAGCAGCTGGGCCGGCAAAGCATGCATGGGACATCATCATCAGCATAGCTGGGCACTGTTTTAGGAGTTCCCAGCATGGGTAAGACTTCTGTGCCTTGCGCCCCTTGCTTCCCACACTCTCCAGCTAGTAACCACCAGACTAGTAATTCATTTTTTGCATGATATTGTTGTTTTATCATAATATTATAATAATACATTTTTTCACAGTGATGTTTAGATGTGCCAACCAAGAAACGGGATCTGTTGTACTAGGCATTATACAAACATGTTGTCTGAGATAGTCCCTCTTTAATCCTCATCTGTTCTCATGAAACAGTAACTGTTGTTCTCATGGGGTTACTTGTTACCCTGCAATTTGACATTGTTGGTCTCATGAGGTAACTTGTTACCCCACCCTCATGAATAAAATGGAACCAGTGACAACAGTATAAATGTACCAAAAAAATTTATTAAACATACATATTGTTTGAAAGAGTATTTATGATGATTTGAACCCAAAATATTATTTAACTAGAACTATGAACAAACTTTAAACTTTTTTTAGAGTTTCAAAATGAACAATTTGTTAAGTCTGCAGTTCACACTGTTTTCAAACTAGCAATTATGTCCAAAAACATTTCCTAACTGTTTTAACTAAATATTGCATTCCCCATAAAGCAGCAATGACGTACTGTGGTGCACACAAGCAAACTGCTTACAACTTTCACATCGTTTCCAGGTTTTCTGGTCATTTGTCCTTGGACAAAAAGCACAATGTCCACTCATGCTTGTAGAAGGTTCTACTGGGGTGTGTTGTGGCAATTTGTAATTTAGGGCAGTCATATCAGACTTGACAGACTTAGACAGCTTACGTGTATCCATCATTCTTCGTTTTATTTGTCCGTCGATCGACTGTTCTCTGAGCTCCTGCAAAAAAAAGTACTGTCTTCTTAAATGTGATCTCTGCTTCCAATTTGCATTGTGGTCTAGTCAAATGATGAGACATGCTGGATGTGGCTGCCACTGCCAATTGAAAAAGTGTCATTGGCCACCTGTTGATTTTCCATCATACAGACGAAGCAGTCAAGGTTATCCACCTCACCCTTGTTTTTATTGGATGGATGTCTGACTTTCTTTGCTCTCCACCTACTGACAGGTCATGGTGCATGCTTGACAGCACCAGCACAACTTTGGACTTCTTTGGAACATAAAAGCAAAATGGATGAAAAAGTTTCCCTTCTTTGATTAGCTTGCATTTCCTTTGGAATGTTAGCCTTGTTTTTCCGAATCATACCCACATAGGTCAAGTCCTGCTGTAGCAGTCTTTCTTCCAGGTCAGTACTTGTGAAGAAATTGTCACCCACAATATTCCTTCCTGTCTTGTACCAGGGATGAACCAGTTTTTCAACAACCTGGGTACCAAGATTACCTTGGCGTGGAGCTCTTCTGGTTGCTTGCCCAGGTAGATGTCTCCAGACAGGGGGAATGATGTTGATGTATCACAGCTCCGCCAAATTTCCAAGACATATTTGGCAGGCTTGCTGGGTATATACTGTCTGAAGGGACAGCAACCCCTGAACACAATGAACTGCTCATCAACTGTCACGTATATTCCTGGAATATACCATTTGCTGAGCTGGTCCACAAATTGTGTCCAAATATCTCTGAAGGCAGCAAGCTCTCATTTCCTTACGTGTCAGTTTGTTGTCAGTTCTCAGGCAGTTGGTGATTTGATGGAATCATTTTAAACTCATGGTGGCACGAAAGCAAGGATGCCCTGTGTATTGCTCCCACAACTCCTCCAGTGCCTTGTGACCACCCTGGTATAGACCACTCAGCAGTAGGAGGCTGATGTAGGCTTTCAGCTGTTTTGTCCAGCTTTTTCCACTCCTTTCTATTTTTAGGATGGCTATCATTCCACTCCCTGAATCTTTTTTGCCTCTCTGTTTGTTTCTCTTATGATAACTGTCAGGATATCTTGTGAGAGAAACAGGTGGAATGTTTCCGCCAGTGTGTCTTTATTACTTTCTGTTGTTGGCCCAATACTTTCATGGACTATGTCCTTGGCTGTTCTCTGATGATGTATTAGCTGTGGATTTCTTTCCTACACTCTGCCATTCCTTCCTTTAAAGGTCTCATCATGTGCAATGTTTTCTGTGGGTGGTGGCAGTGGTTCTGCTCCATGTCCTGCTGTAGCTCTCGGTCTTCTGCAGCAGCCCTGGGCTGGTCATCGTCCCTTTCCCACTGGAAGTGTTGGCATCACTTTTCCTTGTGGCACCAACTCCTCCTCATCTGAGCTGGATGAAGCTTCCATAGACACGTGGTCTTCTTGCTCTGAACAATCTCTCATGTCTGAAACAAAGTCAGCATCCTTACTGCCTTGCGATAAGATTTCGTCAGTGTGGATGTGTCGCTGTCATCCCTAGTTACGTGTGCAAGACAGGCTTTAGCACTAAATATGCGCTGCCTTCTCATTCTGGACTGCAGAAAAACAATAAAAAATTGATTACTGCTGAATGCATATAAATAACAATCAAAGACAAGCCTGTCCACCTATGCTGTCACAAAAGCAATTCCAGCCTGCCCTATGGCAGCGCAGGTAGCACCCTCTTCTCCTGGGCACAGAAGCCAGAGACCAGCATCCACCCTTTGCAGGAAAGCCAAATGTGGGTAGATGCGGTTTGGAAACCACACATGCAGGGGCTTATTGAGAGCAGGTAAAAGGGGCATGGGAAGTGTCAAGCCCTTACTATTGAAGGGGACTCCGTAGTGTACACTGTATTGTAGCATAATATTGTTCTATTTCTTCTCTGCTCTCCCTTTGCTCCTTGTTCCCACTTTCAACAAAGGCAGGGTAAACTAGCTTGTATGAAGGGGCAGGTGAGGTGGAGTTTTGCCATGAGAAAAGAGAGCAGAGGTGGATTTGGTTGAGACAGGGTTTTGGTTTTGGTTTTGTTTTTTGGTGAAGGGCAGGGTATTTTGATGACCTTGCAGCCTGCAAACAAAGTGTTAGCAAAAAGGATTACCACATCATCTGCAAAAGCAGAGTGGAGCATGGGCAGCCATTAGTTACCATGGATACCTGAAGTGGACATGAATGAGGTGTGAATGAATGATGCCCTTTCAGATGCATCCACCCAAAGTGGCCAAACAGGTCTAGGCCTGTCATTTACCCAGAAATTGCATCGGGGTAACAAGTTACCCCAGGGCATTAACATGGGTTTGGGGTAAGTTGTTACCCTATATGGAAAAAACACATTCATGCCTGTGGTAACATGTTACCCTGGGCAGTTTTTTCATTCACAGAGAGCAAACCATTCATGTAAGCTGGCTGTTCTTTGGGAATCTTGTGCACTGCGGTGCCAGTGACAATGTCCTAAGAAGAAAATTTTGTAGAATTAATTAACTTTAAGATACTTCACAAAATATGCATCTGGGGCAGGAAATTACCCCATGGGAACATATGAAGGTTAAGGAGCAGTAATGAGTATGACAAATGCAATGGGAGACAAAGGCACACCAGTGAAGTGACTTGCTTTAAGTTGTTGTGCCAGCCCAGTGCCCTATTTACTAGACATTTCCTTTCTCAGCTCCTCCCCACTTTTACTGAAAAGGTTGTTGTAATGAAGGTGTGCTTTGCTGTTGTGAACAGAGAGAGACATAATGGAAGGAAGGAGGAGAGTTTTGTATCCTAGATATAAATAAAAGATGCAGGGATTTGATATTTTCAACTCAAATCCCTCTGGTTTTGTCCTTGGAAGGTATCTGGAATGAATCCCAGTCAGAGATGAATGGAAAAATGGGTCTGTAACAGACCAACACTCTCCAATCAGTGTGTGATCCACTAGTGACAGGACCAGAGTGTCTAAAGACTTCCCCAGTCTCTTCTCTACCTCCAGTCCCAGCTGCCATGACTTGATTGTAATATAGAGTCCTTAAAAATATGGGGACTGCTAACAGGACGGGATTCAGGACGGGACTTCCAGGTGCCCTCATGTGGTACAGAGTCTCCCAGATTTATACATTGCCCTCCATGGGAGGAGTTGTTCCTTTCAGGACTACCTCCTCAATTTAATCCTTAAGAGCATTAATCATGACCTCCTGCCTCCTCCATACTCATGTCCATGCCTTGCTAATGTTGTCAAATGTCCTGCTTAGGAGACTTTTTGCCTCGCTAATGTATGATCTGTCCCAGCCTTTAGACACTTTGGGGTTTTGGCTGTTTTCTGGCCTCTGCCTTCTTTTTCTAGCTAGGCTCTTTTTGCCCATACCTGATTTAGGAACTCCAGTCTGCCCTTTTGTAGCCTTTTTCTGTCCCCTGCTCTGTCCTGGCTGGGCACTACCCCTTATTGTGCCTCACTGTGGTCTCCACACTCCCCCTACAGCCATACTTCCAGGCCGCCTGACAAAGTCCAACATAAATGCAGTCTGCTGCCTTACATAAACATCTCCCTTTCCAGAGATTCAATACATCGGAGTCAACACTCAGAAAAGAGAATAATAGTAATAAATAAACAGGAACACTATCCCTTTAAAGTCACTTCTTTTACTCATCGTATGTCACAGGCTGGGCTAGGCAGCTGCTGCCAGTGTTGGCTCTCAGCATCCGAGCCACTGAAGTTCCTGATAGTCTGCAAGACAAGAATTCCCATATAGCTGTTTGACTCCAAGAATCCCTGTTTTCCAGCCAGGCAGACCTCTCGCTTCCTTCCCTCTCCTCTGCCCAGCTTCCGTTTAGACTTTTAAGCGTACAAGGGCATTCTTGGCAGGCCAACTGCCTGCTTCCCCCTCCCTTTCACAGGCAAATCTCATCTTTTAATTAACTGATGGCCTTCATGCCAGTGGCTGCATTTTCTTAAAGGGACTGGTCTTGATTTACTACTGCAGGTCCTATTTCTTTACATTCCTGGCTCTTGCCATGTATTTTTTAAACTTAGCCAGCTGGTTAGGAAAAACACAGCAGGATCAAAATGGGCATGCTGTGAACTCAGTTCTTCAGGCTCTGTCCTTTCTACTTTTGATGTTCATGTTTGGCAGCATTACGAATTATCTGGGTTTTGTGTACCCGCCAGATTCCAAGCACAAACTGAAATCTTCATTCAAATGAAAGTTCCTTTATAACATAAGGCTCTTCCACCTTGATTTTGCAGATGTAATAAAGGGTCAGATTGTGTGGTTGGTTACATCAATACAAATCTCTGAAATTGCACCAGATTTATATATATGTAAGTGAGATTCTGGGTCTAATTCTTTGATTTGTTTTGCTTCTGTGGAGTTGCTGCTATAAATGGGAAAAGAATCAAGTCTCCTGTCTGAAGATTAAAGCTTATAACTTGCCTTTTCTGTCATCCCACACTCTGCTTAAACAGAAATGCTGAAAAGAATTAATGTCCAAAAACTTGTCTTGGATATTTTCCCAACCAAAGGAGCAGTATGTACATATAGGAAGGCAGATTTGACTTTTAGGGTGGCTGTGATTGTTAAAATATTCCAAAAAGAGAGAGAGAGAGAGAGAGAATGAACAAATGAAATTTCCTATTGTACAATGTGCACTTCAGTTGTGATGTTGGTCAGCAAGGGCTGCTTTACACTCACATACTTATTATAAATGAAATGCTAGTATCCTTTAATATGTGTGAAAGATAGAATTTCTTTTCAACACATCTTTGTTGGTAAGTACAAAAAGATATTTCTTCTACATTCTGTATGGCCTGTTATATTTTGCTGAAATAAGGATCATAAGCCTGAAATCTTTTATCTTCCTCAATGAGAAAAGCTTATAATCAAGTTCAAGCAGAAGGCAGAGCAATGTACATGCACAAAAATTCCCATCTGTCAATGCCTTCTTTATACTGAAACCATTGTCACCAACAATAAAACAAACTCTCTATTGTCAGACAATATTGAATCTGTTTTAGTTGACTCAGAATGGTGTTTGAAGTGTTTTGGAGTGAAGCCAGTTTCCAGTGCTTCTTCTGAATATGAGAGATCCAAATGGCTGTTTAAAGATGAAGAAGCAAATGGAAGTCTTTCAGAAATTGGCTCAATTGTACTGAGTCCAGGCACCTTGGTCGGGCTCCAATATACCTGCCCCTTCCTCAAGTTCAGGTTGGGCAAACCCCAGGTTGGAGCTTTCTCCTCTGCCTTTTCCCCACTCCCATCCTGAAGACAGCAATGGGGGCAGGGCTGGGATGGGCTAATGCAGCCCAGTCCTACTCACATGCAGGGACAAACAGAAGTTAATGAAGGCACTCTACTTTGGAGTGCCTTTGTCTGAACCCTTCTTAAATGAGAGTTAATTTGTCATGCAATTGGGCACTTTTAAAATGTCATGCACTTCTGTCAGGGCACAGCTGTAGAGCGCTTTCAGGGGTCTGATCCCATGACAAATATCACTTCTGTCAGTGCCCCAAGTGCCAGGTTTTATCATCAGTTTGATTGCTATCAGTTCAGAGCAACTTCATTGACTTCTCTGATAAAGTTCATCATTAAGCGATTCCCTCATCTCGGACTTGTGCAAGGAACAAGAAGTGAAAGGGTGGGCCTTACTCTTCCCATGCCTCACGCAGGTTCTTTGGCTGCCTAACAGTTGGCAGGCAAGAAGCAGAGACATTGCATTTCCTGCTGCCATATGCAGAGGGCTTCCAGTATCAGCACCTCCTCCTAACACTCTTACAGAAAAGCAGTGTTCCAAATGTTAACCTGGCTAGAAACTTAAATCATTACCTGTCACTTGCATCAACACTTTTGTCCAAAATCTGCTGACATTCCAAATCATCTACATTTTTGGCTAACTCAATAGAGCCCAAAGCAACATATACAGCTTCAGTGATTTTCATCTGTCCAAATAATTATATGCTACAGAAGAGGTCTGATCAAGGATATAGACAACATGTTGTATACAGATTAGTTGTTCTGATATACAACCATGGAATTTTAACTGTAGGAACCTTAGGAGGTGAGACTACTTTGGATTTTTTTTAAATGCATTATTTGTTAATCCTGATCAACTGCTGAATATGAAATATTTTGGCATGATTAGCCTCTTCCAGGAATTTCTCATTTGATTCATAGTCTCCACCCATACTCCTAAAAAAAATCATAATCATTGTCTTCCATAGTTTAACTGAAAACACAACTAGTCCTGTTAGAAACATTTCCTACCAGAAAAAGAAAGGAAAGTTATTCTTTGTCTGTAAACAAGACCCTATGTCTGGGGAGAGAAGGTGGTGTACTAGATTTTGTTACCTTTTCACTTTTATTTCTTTTTGTTTGAACTGCCACCAAGATTTTGTCCTTGTCCTTAGTGTCCATGAGTCAGGATAACAGCATGTCCCACGTTGTGCTATTTTTACTCCTAGCTCCTGGTAATCTGTAGGTACTCTCAGCCTGAACTGGGTCACCTTGAATATAAAATAACAGAAGTTTTGGGATCTATTTAATGAAAAAGCTAGTTGATTTATTTCCTTTTCTTCCTTTCACCAGACCATTAATTGAAAGGAAGTCCCTAGCTTCATCTGAAGATGGTTCTTGGTAGCTTTTTGTCTTTGGTGTTCTTAAAATAAAATATAAAAGTCTACCATATCTTAACAGAATAGCAAATTTTGTCACCTCTGCTGTTTAACTATAATTGAAAGTGTGTATGAATAGAAATGACACCATGTTATTAAGGCAGAATGAAGTTTTTTATCCCATTTGTACTGGTTTATGAATAAAGCTACCATTTTGTGTGTTGGAAGGTGGATTCATGTCAGAGGTTCATTGAAGCAACTGAGAGCAGAATTTTACCCCATATTCTTTTTCTGTAGCCTACTACTATGTAGGTATTGTTGGAACATGGGGTGATTTATTGCAATATTCTATTCATGCCTCTCTACCTTAGAGGCAAGAAAAGTGTGACTGAATGGGCCCAGGATGTAGTTTTTGTTGTTGATATTTTTTCTATGGATTAGAGATAGATGTATGTCTCAAGGAGAGTAAGGATGTTAACAGAACAGGGGCCAGAATATTGTTTACATACAGTGCCTTGGGTCTTGACCCAACAACTCTTGAAGTCAATTTGAGGTGTTCTGTGATTTCACTGGGTATTAGATCCCCCCCCCCCTTTTTTTCTTTTTTTTACAGAATAAGGATTGTTTTTTAGAGAATAACCTTTTTTCTTCCTTTGAAGGAAGACTTAGCAAGCAAACACAATTTTTCTTTCTCTAATAAAGAAGGTAGAAAAAAAATAAGTATTAAGGCTATGTGCGTTAACCTTGTACATTTACATGGAAATCAAGCTCAGCAACCAAACTCTTGGCAAGTAACCAAAAGCAACCACACATGACACAAAATGGAGGTACCCTTGCCCAGGCTGCTGCGCATTGTTTAATATTCCAGTTTCTTCTGTATAGTTGTTATCTGCATATACAGGAGAATTTTACCCACCCTTCAGTACATTTCTCCATCATCCTTATACCTAATATACCATTCCAGTACATAGTGCCAAAAGGTGAGGATCAGATGAAACTTTCTATAGTAAAGTACTTGGTGGTGTCTATTCTAATAAAAGGACACTGAACACCTAATAAATGTGTTTTAGGATAGGACATAATTAGCAGGAGAGGAGCATAGTTCTTCAGTTGCTCAGCAGAGTGCGTCAATAATAAGCCAACACTTTGGTAGCTCAGATCAGCAAAATCCATTTTGTATTTAATTCTGTTCAGCTTCAAGTTGTGTCTCGGCTAAGATACTTTGTGCCTATGGTAGCTACAGAGCGATATTGATATATGCTTGTAAAGGAACCCAAAATGGGAAAGATGTAAATAATGACATTCACTCATCAGCTTTTTTCTTTTGCAGTATATTTCTCAAAGAGTCTACGCTTAACACTTGCTGATGTATTTCTGTACTGATATGATTACCTATTTAGCTCCTCTCAGAGTGCCCTCACTCTAATATTAATAAGATCAGGAAGGCAAGCAGTTCTGTGCTTGCAACAGCAATGGACCTTTTCAGTCTCTGGAGACTTCTCTTTAGGCAGCTGGTGTCAGAAGTAGTTATGGAGAAGCCAATTAGGACCTGCACCCAACTGGTACTAAACTTGGACAAGGCAATCATCAAAGCAATCCTATTGCTTAAAAGGACCATATAGGCTTTTCTTAGTAAACTCCAGGATATCTAAGAATAATCTGATTATAGAGTTCTTGAGAAGATATTGAAAAACTGCATGTCTGAATTTTCAGGATGGCTTCTCTGTTTGATTGGTAGGAATCTGTACAGGGACATGCTTGGACTAGGATTTTAGGGTGTCTGTACACGTGCTGTGGGGCTGCTGCTCCGATGTGCTGTAATAACAGTGTCAGAGCAGATTTGATTAATCGAATGTTCTGGAGCATGGCAATTGCCATGCTCCAGCCAACCTCCACATCTCAGGTTTTAGTGTCTCCACGCTTCACAATGTGGCAGGGGGGCTTTAACTAAAGCTTGTTGAATGGGCTTTAGTTCAAGCAGCCCTGCTGCCATTTTGAAGTTTGGGGATGCTAGTACATGAGATGCAGATGTGCTTTAATGAAAGCAGCTTTCAGAGCTGCTATAATTAAAAGTGTCTCTCCTTCCCCCCAACTCCTGGAGCATACCCTTAGTTTGTACTGGACTACTCTTTCCTTAAATACCCACTGCTGTTCATGTCATCTGTAATCCAGGGCTATAAAGTTAGGTCAATATGCTCTGGCCCATCCAAAATAAGTCTTTCACAGATGTCAGTTGGAGATTACAGAGTTAAAGGATAAAATGTGATCCTCAGAGTATTGTTATACTACATGTTTGTAGTATCAATGAGAAAATATATTGGATGACACTTTTAGAGCCACTTTTTTGTGCTTTATGCATTTAGTCGCTGGCAGTTACCCAATTTGTATGCATAATGTTGATATTGACATATGCAGTTTATGTGCATAAATGAGCACAAAAGTTATTTGCAAATAAAATCTTTGAACGCTACAACTGTACAGGTTTGGAAAACTTCTTTTGTAGCTGTTAAGTGTCATAATGAAAGCTTGTATTCTACATGAGCTAGAGGTTGAGCAATACTTCATTGGTGTTTGACCCTGAGTTGGTTGTTTGACACCTTTCCTGCAGGCTTCGTGTTCACTTAGTAGTATTGGCTTTGTATTCAGGGATATTAGTGAATAGCCACAAACAGAGATGATGGGAAAAAGCAAATAAAGGATTTGAGATACTCTCAGATAAAAGGTACAAGAAAGCTAAAATAAAAAATGTACTCTCCAGTTAACAAGCCAACATATTATAGCACTTTGGTTTCTGAAAGATTAAATAGCCTTTGCTGCCATTCACTGACAAAACACATTTGTCCAGCACTGTCACTCACAGTTAGTCACTGCCCACACTATTTCACAGCAAATATTAAAACTGGATTTTTTTGATGAATGAGTTTATTTTCCTTTTACAAAATACAACCTGTTTTAATACTCTATAATAGGACAGGAAAAATAATTCTGGACTGAAACAAGAACAATAAACAGAAACAAACAAACAAAAAAGCTAAACTCTCAAAAACCTAAAGTGGTTTATCTATGACACACATCACTGTTGTAGACTACCTATTTCTCTTACCTTTCATGGTTAAAGGATACTACTGTTCCCTCTTTGGCTAAAACCCCCTTTTTTTTGCTTCCCTAAAGCTCATGTGTCATTGTGAACAATGAGAATACAGTACAGCGAGCTTGTTCATATCTTTTCAGCTCTATTGAGAAAGCACAAGGTAAGGAAACCCAAACTAGCTATGGTAATTTGTTAACTGAAAGTATGGTGCCAAAATGCAGACTTTGAGCAGAAATGGAACAGCTAATTAATCTACAAATAATTTGAAAATTATAATGATTCTCTGTTCCTTCCACTCAAGTTAAATATGGGTGCATTAGTTTGAGCTCTTCAGGTGAAGGCAGCTACTGTGTTATCACACTGGGAAAGAAGCTTTCTTTAATATACCTGAAATCTAAGCCATTTAAAGCTTTATCAGTAGAAACCAATACCTGAAATGTGCCCTGGAAATCACCTGCCAGCATTTAAGATTTTTATTCTGGAGCCAAAACTTTGACTCTTTGAGAGTGATGGGTTTCTCTCCAAAATCTGGGCACATTTTCCCACAACACAAATAAAAACTAGCTGCCAAATCACCCTAATCTAATTTCTCTCCAAGGTCTTAAGGATATCAAGCCCATCTCCACTTTACCTCACCTATATCTAATCCTTACCTACATGAGGTCAGGCTCTTGTGCTACAGTGAGTCTTGAGATGGGGAATACCTGTGGATCAATACACCCAGCTTATATACAGTCTGATTTTAGTTTCTATTTGTGGAAACACTTTGTACATGATTCTCAAAGTTTGGAATAATTTACCAACTCAGCTACCAGCTCACAGCTACTTCAGCAGGTATTGGAGTTCTGTGTACAGTGAAGAGGAATGAGTATATTTGTGGGTGTAAGGATCTAAATTCCATATCCCAGCTGAAAACATGCCCAGCAGATGGCACAATTTACTCTGTTTATCCTTTTTTACAGCCACGCATTCACTGTAGTCTTGAAGATACTTCTTGTCATTTGAATAAAATCCAGTCATTTTGCATGCTTAGATCTAAGGTTACCATTTTAAAGAGCACATTAGATTTTGGGAGATAACATACGTGACTAAATATATAAAGGGTTTGTGCTTTTTGCAAGCTATATTAGCCCATGCTGGACACTTTTAAAGCCTTGGAGTTTACATACTTCTACAGTCATGACACCTGAGGGCCTGGAAAAGTTATGGGTTTATTTCACCCATCTGGGTTCGAGGAGTGTGACCACCTGTGCCTTTGGCTGCAGTAAAGGAAGTGGGGTTCCCTGCTACTGTTGCCTTTCAAGGGTCTCCTCTAGGAGAAATTTCCTAATTCTTTGTATGGAGGGGAGGCACTTTATTCCTGGAGTCAATCAATTCTTCATAGGGCCTTGTTATACCTTACACGGTGAGCTGTACAAATGTTGATTGCTGTTAGTGCTAGCTGGAGTTTGGAGCACTTTGGAGGGGCCTGAAAGATAAGAATCCTTCCCCATCCCATCTTAGCTTCCCCTCTGTTCCCTCTCACACCCTGGGACTCTCCCTGCAGCCCCTCACTATCACTCTGTTTTCCCTTGCCTCCTGCCTCCCTGCACCCCAGGGCATTACTTACTTGTAGCTACCTGCACCGTCTGTCCCAGGGGAGCAGGCAGGGATGGGTTAACCTGCTTGCCTGGCTGTTGATTTTCTAGCCCAGAGAGCAGCAGTGGCAACTACTAGGACAGACAACCAGTGCTATAGCAATGAAGAATGGCTTCCGGGGCAAAGCCTACAGCAGCAGTCCACCCTCACCCTGTACACAGATCCAGGGGCCACATGCCCTGCCATGCTTGCCCAGGAGTGCATGCAGTGGCAGGAGCTGCCCTTCACCCATCCCCTCACCCCCAAATGAGCTGCTCATGGCTTTGTCCTGTTCCCTGCTCCAGCTGGGCAGCACCTGTTGGTGCCCTTTTGCTTTGGCACCCTGGGCAGTTGGCCCACTCACACCTCTCTCCACCCCTTGCTATGGCACTGCAGACAGCACAGGCAGCCATGAGTAAGTGAGGTAGAAGCGGGGACAGCAATTGGGGATCTGAGGTGTCGTGGAGGGTGTGTGGGTCAGTGGGCCTGATCTAGGCCAGTGCGGGGAGAGAGTCAGGTGGGGTATTTACACTAAGGTGCAGCCTAGAGTGGCTATACCTTAGTGTAACATGAGCTGGGTAACACAGATCAGACACAATTCTTTGAGGATTATCTTTGAGGATTAATTTGGAGCTGTATAACAAGTGCTTAAAATTAGTTTCAGGTGTTAATGTATGGACAATCCATGGGTTAAGAGCTCCAGGAGCTGCCCAAAATTACTGTGTAACAAGGCCAATAGAGTACAATAATGGGTGTTTAGTAGTGGCCACTTTTTCAACCTGCTGGATAATATTTTCCAACTATAAACATCAAATCTAGCAGTAGCTGCCTATCTTTGAATTAAAAAAGAATCATGATGATTAGCCATACTTGAATACAGGATCATTTTTGTATGTATCTACAAATCCATGCCTGCTGGACTATTCACTTTTCTCCATGTACAAACAAGTAGACCTTGTATTTATAGTGGAAACAGGGAATTTTAGGGAGTGATCACATGCCACAGTGGTATAAATTTGATTTCCTTACTCTCAGACTACCTTGTATCTATACATATAAACAGTCATTGCATTTCTCTGGGAGAGAGCCTTTTGTCCAGAGATATACAGACATACAAATCCACTGTCCAGCTTTAAGTTCCTGTGAAGAATGCGAGATAAAATGGGCTAATGTTTTTCCCAGGACAGTGCTGTATATGCCTGTAAGTTAATCATGGCTTATTCAAATTAACTGCCAGTCTTTCCAGGTACAAGCCTGTCCAAGGGGCAGTAATACAACTTGGAAGGGCTCAAGATGGAAACAGCTGCACAGCTAGTGCAGCTGCACTGTGCTACATTGCACTGCTTTCATCTGCGTTAAAACCCAGGACTATCAGGACTCTCTCAAATGAAATATCTTTTTTACAGGCTACATGAACCAACTTGTCAAAGGTATAGCAGTTTGATTTGTAAAGTGCTTGCTGAGGAGTCAAAAGAAGGTATAACACAAGGGACTGTCTACCTTAAGCATGCCCTGCAATATTCTCCTGCTTTTTAAAGTTAATCCTGTCTTTTGGCTCATCTCTGTGGCTAGGGACAGACATTCAAAAAGCCTGAGCCTGAATTGATTCAATCTTTGCAGGTTAGTCTATCCTGCAAAGCTTGAACTGATTTGGAGGTGGATAGACATTCCCTTTTTATTCCAGAAATGCAGGCACATGCCTGCAGTGGCTCAGGATAGAAGCCAGAGGGTGCTAGAACAGCCCTCCCTTCCCTTCCACAGAGGTGAGCTGAGGGGCCCTAGCAGGATGCTTTGATTAGGGAGGGGTTTTCCTCACTCCTGGCCAGCCAGCAGGGAATGTTTATCACCCCTGCCTAACTCAGTGTTTATCACCCCATTAAGAAAACAACAGAAGGACATTACCAGCTATCTGTTGATTCTACTTTTGTCCTGTGTGCCACAGTTCAGAGGGAGCCAGCATGTGGTCTGCTAGCTAATGCTAAGAAGTGTCTGTGAAAGACAGGGGAAGCCTGCTTAGCAAGGGAACTGGGACAGACATTGTATAAACTGGTTTGAGCCAAATCAGTTAAGTCTGATACTACATTCAACCAGGTTTATCTCAAACCATTTTCAGCCATTTTCAAACTGGTTTATGTGCACTGAACATCTGTTCTGTTACAGGTTTAAACTGTTTTACTAATCACTTAAACCAGTTTATGTGTAATATCTGTCCCTAGTCTGTGTGAATGATTTCAATTTAGATTGCTTTGGATTTGGGGGAGGTAAATCCAGAGATGTAAAGAGAGAGAACATAAATTACATATCTGTTGGGGAATGAAACCTAAGTTGTACCTAGAAACAAAAATCCAAATTGGTACAATATATGCTCCCTTTAGACTTTTAAATACTTACTCCTGAATTTTGCACATAGTTTTTTAAAAGACCCATTAGATCATCTAGACCAGCTGTTGGTAATATGGAAAATTTCTGAAAGAACCCAAGACTTGGACATGAGAGCAATTGTGCAATCTAAAGGGCAATATGCTTTACTGTAATCATGAAATTGGAGTCTATAAATATTTTATTAAATCCTTTTAAAATGTGTTTTCTAACTCCCCCCTTTGTGGGCACCTAACACAGCACTATTGTGGGTGAAGTGCTTCTGGGAAACGCAGGGAAATACAATTTGATTCAATTTAATACATTTGCTGTTTTTCTGTGCCTGCTCGTTTTCAGTAGTACATCATCCACAGACTTATAAGTGGTTATTTAAAAGTTCACATCCAGGTTTCACATACCAACTGGTATTCCCAGGCTGGTAGAGGTTGGAGATGCAGTTGAGTCAGGTTGTTTAGCTGTTAGGAAGAAAGGTAGCTGTTGCTGTCATTCTCTATACATTTTCTCTGGCTGATAGGGGCCTTGATATATGGCCTTGGTGAGAGTGACAACCCACTGGGAGATCCATGTCCCCATTGAAAAGATGCTTATCATACCCTAAGCATTATGAAAGGGATGAGATAACAGATTCCAGATGACTTGCTGTTCCTTTCATGGCAAAATAAAGTATGTTATGCTATTGCATTTTTAATCACTTTAATAGTAGATCATTTCATGACTACTAGTGAGTCATACTGAAAACTCTTGAATTTCATGTGTCATCTTCCATGTCATTTTTGGACACTCCATCCACTACTCTTTAATTGGGTGGCTGCAGTTTCTTTTCTCAAGGTTTAATAACTGATACATTTTATAGATATTCTAGTGCTGTTCTGGGCTTGATTAAAGAAATGTATGAAACTGAGAAAAAAGTCTCATGCTTCCTAGGTATTCTCTATATTGCTACACTAACATGTATGGCATATTTATATACTTAGGTCAGGTACAGACATTACATGTCTATTGGTATAAGTATTCGGAAATTGTTTTATACCCATAACAGAGCAGAAATTTGGCACACATGCACTGGTCTATACCTGAACTAGAAGAGAAGTTTGGCGCACATGCACTGGTTTAAAAATGGTGGAACCCCGTCTAATATTCCCTTCCCCCCGCTACCCAAAGGGCAGATGTGTGTTCTGTTTGCTACCAATCTAAACTACACTGCTTACAGAAAACTGCGTAGCTTAGATCCATTCCTCCTTAGGCTTTGTGAATGTTTGTATCTAACCTTAGTGTCCATTTGAAAGCAACTGACATTTTTTTAGATCTTTGGAGACAGTATACGATTTGTAAATTTGCTATTATGGGCCAAATCTGGAATCCCTTTGACTATACTTAGGCAAAAATCTTACTGCCATCAATAAGCGGGCCCTTAGAATGTAGTCCTTGATTAATAAACAATCAAGTCATTCTCTGCTCTCCTTCTGCTTTATCTGCTAGTTTAGCAATAGCATTAGACTTTATGTCAAATGCAGTGGCATATGACTGATTAGTGCAATCCTCATGAAAATATGCAAACATTTTTTCCTCACATGGCATTTTGTTCCTTGAATGGCTTAGCAGGCATGTATGTATTATAGCAGGAGCTTTAGAGATATTTAAATAGATGAGGATCTGTGTTATGTGGCAAAGGTAAGAAAAAGCCATACAGTGACAAAATACAAGCTTGATGCTGAGTGCAACCTAACACTGATTTAGTGCACAAATGGACTGTATACTGTGTATATGGGTCTTTCTTCCTCTTCCTCTGTCCACTTTTGTTCCAGAAGTACACTTTTGATTTCCCTTTGCCATTTTTACCCCATGCATTGGCAGTTCCTATTTTTCTCTGCAAATTTATGGTATGCAGGCCACTGTAGTGTGTCATTGTCTCTTTTGTGAATGAGAATGCAGTTTGTTTTCTGTTACAATCACACCATTTTTTCTCTGAAACACCTGTACTGGAATTTGGGCATGGGACCATGCTTGCAAAGGCAGCACTGATCAATCAATTACAAGGTACTTGCTTTTCAACTCATCCAA
Source organism: Alligator sinensis (assembly GCF_000455745.1). Lineage (NCBI taxonomy): Eukaryota > Metazoa > Chordata > Crocodylia > Alligatoridae > Alligator > Alligator sinensis. Next base: position 1,324,503 of record NW_005842048.1, read on the forward strand.
CATGATTACAGCAGACGTTCCTGCTTTTTAAGCCAAATGGAAGTTTATGGACTCTTTATTGTGCAGGCTGTTTTCCTCTTCCCACACATTACACTGAGCCAACAGAAACTTGCCACTTTACACTCAGTGCAAAGAATACCAGCCAGGCAGAGCAGCAATTGATTTTGGATGGTCAGGAAGACAGAAAATAGATGGAGGCTTAGTAAGCAAAGCTACTTATCAATGGTTTTAGATGGCAATCTAATGCTCTAAAATGTATAGCCAACCTCTTTTTATCTCTTATATTAATGTCATAGTTATATTTTCCATAATAATAATAGTTACACAGATTATTTACATGTTTGATTTGAAGGTTTAGAAATCCTGTTGCTGTTCTGTATATTCCATGACTGGAAGGTATGTGCACAAATCCCACTATTTTCTGATAGGATTGGCCTGTGCACCTGTTGTGTATACAACACTTTAAATTTACCCTGCTAAACCTGTCAAATCATCAATCAGACTTTTTCTAACCCATTGTAATAGATAAGAGAACATCAGCTAACACCTTACTGTGAATAAGTGGATAGATAAGGAATCCACCTGGTTATAGATGTAAGGCTGAAAACAGTTCAGTGTGCTGAAAAACTATGCACACCAAAAATTATCATTACCATATATTATTATTTGCCCTCTGGATCTGGACTTAATTATGGAAGTATCACCAATCACTCCATAATCAGAGATACATTGAGATTTACTTACTTAAAGCAAGATTATAAACCCTTTGTTTTACACCTTAATGATTTAATTTAGTTTCCAAATTTGTCATAACTTCTGAGTTGACCAGTGAGTTGGCCCTGTAATTCTTTGAGGAAATGTTAATACTTGTGCAGAGGAACTATTTAAAAATGCTCCCTTTGTGAAATTGCCCATGGTTTCCATATATTTCCTTGAATACTGTCAGTAAATAACTGCAATCCTCACCGGATCCAAACTTTCTGGCTGCTTTGTTCCATTCTGAAAACACCAAGCCACCATAAACCTCTGTGTACTGGACATTTAAATTCAGTTGACAAGTTCTTTTTTATCACTGGAACAGCTCAAGGCAGCCAGAGTGCCTTGGTGAATCTTGCTCTTAATGTGTTGTTCCTCTTTACTCACCATATCTGGAATGAGATTTGCCAAGATTAGTTGTCAAGTTGTCAGGCTCAGGCAGCTACTTTTGTTTCTTGTTGCCTTCAACCTGTCTTCCAGACTTGCCAGTTATCTAACTGCACAACAGGGGAGCCTGATGGACAGCTTGTCCAGTAGGAGGGTTGAGGTGGGAAGTCCTGAAAGACAAGAAGAGAACGGGGACTTTTTGAAAAGAACAAGGGGTCAGGAGCTGAGAACATACAGAAGGAAAAGGGTCAATGTGGGAGCCTGGAATGAAGGGAACCAGTAGAGAAAGGGACATATGAGCTGGACTTGGCACCGTAATTCTGAGGGCTGGAGAATTTGCAAGACCCACAGCTTCTCACAGAGGTCTTAACCATTAGGGTAAATGAGGGGAAGCCACTACCCTGGGCAGGGTCTGGAGGTTGCAGGGAGGGTCACAAAACAGCAACCTCTCCACTGTTCACTTGGCTTTTGCCAGCAGTGCAGCCACTGGCTGCCATCACTCAGACTACAGAGGGGTCCGTCTATACCACTGGTCTTATCCTTTTGTAGCTGCAGGTGCTGTGATAGGACTCCCCTCTTGGTTCTTAGAAGTGGAGCTGGTATCTGTTCCTGAGATACCATAACTATAAAGTTTCTTTTCTTTTCTTCCTGCTCCTCCCACAATAACAGAGAAGTTAAGGGGACATTTGCTGCTAAAGGTACACCAGAAATGGAATTTATTCAACCCTTGTAAACCCTATAGTAATTGTCCAAAATCCAGATTCTATTACCAGGTAGGAAAGAGCGTTCAAATTCCTGGTGGCCCAGCACTCACTTAGGATGGGTTTAGGGACATAAGAATGAAAGGAGCCTCCTGGGCCCTTGAGTCTAGTCCCTGCATTTGCAGGCAAGTATTTACCTAAGCACAGTGTATATGGGAAGTAGCTGAGGCTGAAAAGGGGCATCTTAGCACTGAGGTGTTACATGGGCCTTTGAATAATTTAATTGCTTGTTTCCTTTCTCTTTTATGGAGCTGGATGATGGTTATCATTTGAGCAACCTGAACTGAGATAATTTGTTTTTTCTTTTAGATAATAGAACACATTAATGCTAACCAGATGGATGTTTTATGTCTTTTGTTGTGGCCCAGGTTAATGTAGAAGAGGTAGATAGGCTGATAGAAGATAATATACTACACAGCATGCCAAATTTCCTCTGTATAACTGCCCACTGTGTTCTCATTGTCATGCACACAATTCCCAGCACTTGAAACCCATGATTCTTGTGATGTTTTTTGGACCTGTTCATAAATTGCTTTGTTGTTTACCATAAATTCAAATTTTTCTCTAAAAAGCCAACAAAGCAAGAAGTTTCCCAGTCTGTCTATTGTCAAGAAAACTTTAGTATTTCACTGTTGCAGAAGTGACCTTTATACCATGGGCAACTGGTGCCGCCTTAGTCGGGGGGGGTGGGGGGCATATGCCTCTCCAGCGACCAGTCAGCAACCGGGAGGCTCACTGATGGGGGAGTCCTCCTCATGGCCGATCCTACTGATGCGGGGGCCCCCTTGTGGCTGACAGTGAGATGGCTGATCACTGAGGTCGTTCACTGCAGCCGCTTCCAGAAGTGGCTGCAGCTGCTTCTGGGAGCGCCATGGTACTCCACTCACCAGCCAGTATTTGCGGTGCTCCTGCCTGCCCCCCCTGCCCATTGCCTAAGCAGTGAGTGCAGGCAGTCAGGGGGTGCATGTGGACCCCTGTGTACCCCCTACACCTCACCACTGCTTTATACTGTTCTAATAATACATCACTGATAAGGAAACCTGTCCCTGAAAACTATTAGAAAATTATATCATTATCATGGGTGGCTGCAGTTTCTTCTTAAGACTTTGAAAGCATCAGGGCAGATTTGATTTCAAACGATTCAAATTGAGAACCATGGATTTGCTGACTATTAAAGTTTGACAGTCTTTTTTGTTGCCCCCAAAACAAAGTGGCTTGCCTAACACCCTGATCATGTCCAGATCCCACTCCAGTTCTTTCAGTTCCTTTGCCATGCTTTTCACACAAAATTTAAATTCCTTAGGAAAGATCCTGAACTGATATAAATCTATACATTGTTTTACAGTGGGTGCAACTACACGTGGTATTAATTCAAAGCAATAAACTCCAGAGCAGTTTGAGCTGAAGTAAATTACTCCAGGGCTCTGCATCTACACGTGTGCCCGGAACAGCAGCAATTTGAGCCAGGGCAGAGCAGTTTACACAAAGACTAGGAGTATTGGGGATTAGCCCTGAGCTCCAGGTGGTGGTGTTGGGCAACATCAGGCCTGGCTGGGGTGCAAGGGTGCTGATAGTGCAGATCCAGGTGGCAGGTAGCAGTCTGACCCCCTGCTGGCTGGGCTGACTGAGTACAATTTATACTTCTTGTCAGAGATTACATGTGCGTTTAATCACAGTTAATTACCCCACTGTAAAATAATACTGACCCCTGTAAATTAGTTTACTGTGACCTAATAGTGTTGCATGTGTAGATGGTGATGCATTACTCTGAAGCTAATTAGTCTACTCCATAGTTAAGCACATGTGTAGATGTATCCTCTGTCATGTAATAAATTCTTAAATTAAGCAAGGAATTTTGTTCCTGGGGACATTTATCCCTATATTGGGATCCAGTACTATTTTGATTAAATGCTTGCTCTTTACATTCTAAACTACACCAATTTCAATAATCTAACCAATTTCAATAACTACACCAATTTCAATAATCTGTGCAGATTTCAATAATCTGTTAATCTGTTAATTTCTGTTAATTAATCTGTTGATTAATCTGTTAATCTGTTAATTTCACCAATTTCAATAATCTGTGCAGATTTCAATAATCTGTGCAGTTCCAAGAGCATATTTTACCTGCAAGTATATTCACTTACGTTGTAATCAAGTTCTTCTGACAAGCCCGTGACTATGTGACTGAGTTTTCGGAAGCTGTTATATTTATTTTTAGCATCGACATTGAAATACAAAAATAAAGGTCCCTGCCCCAAAGGTTTCATAATCTTCTTTGAAGTCTACACAAAGAGAATTAATGATTTAATAATAAGATATAAGGAAAATGCTATTTACCCCTTTTCTTGCCTTCTCCAATGTATTCTTTTCTATAGCTTGTTTATAATGTAAATAGTTCATGATAGATCATATTTACAGGAGTTAATACATTGTCAGTGTTTATCAAGTGTATTATTGTTTATCATTATTACTAATTAGTTTAATAGACAACTAATTTGCAAGTCACGAAGAAAAAGATAAAATATCTGGATGATAAAGTGTTGGAGTTTGGCATGTAAATTATTAATCTTGGGTGTTTGTATACTTGATGGCTGTCAAAATGTACACATGACAAAAATACTATTTGTGTGGTTTAGTGATGTTACACATTACACATGCACCAGTTTTGGGAGTTTTAGATGAATTTGCATCATTGCAAACTAAACTATATCCGAATGTAGTTTAGTTTGCAATATTGCAAATTGCAATGATGCAGCTGTCAGCTCACTCCCTGGCTGCGGGAGTGGTGGGCAGGCTCCACAGAATACAAGGAATCAGGCCTCTCACCACTTCTGCCTTCAGCAAGTTCCTGCAGCTGGCAGGACACTTGATACCACCTGGGCATGGGCTGGCTTTCCCCTGGAGCAACAGAGGGAGGTGGCAGGAGGGTGGCTGGGTGTGCTGGCCACCAGAGAAGGCAGCAGGGACAGTGCATGGGGCTCATGGCCTCCGGGGTAGACTTTTCCTGCTGCCAACACACAGTCACCCTCTTGCTGCCTTTCTGCACTGCCCCAGGGGCAAGCTGGGTGTGCTGGCAGCCAGAGAAGGCAGTGGGGACAGTGCACAGGTGAGCTTGAGGAAGTGTTGGATTGGACACCTCCAAGCTGGGCAGCACTCAGATAGCTAGCAGCCTGCCCTGGCTTTCAGCACCCCCGCCACCTTCTTCAGCTGCTGGCAAACCTAGCTGCCCTCCTGCCACCTTCCCACACTGCCCCAGGGGCAAGCCAGCCCATTCCCAGGCAGCTCAATGCATCCTACCAGCTGTAGGAGCATGCTGAAAGCAGAAGCAGTGAGGGGCCATATTCTATGCCATATTATTTCAATTTAGGGGGCATAGAATAAAACCTGAAGACTAAACCCCCATCATGTGTACAACCACCCAGAAAGGTTAAAGCCAGTGTCTGGGTAGAGACATGTAAATGTTGATAGAATTAAGAAACATCTTCCTTAGAAAAAAATGCTCACCTAAAGTCAAGGAAACAGCCAGTTAAAATCCTTCCACAGGTGTTGTGTGTCCCTTTCTGCGATGCAGAACCTTACTGTATTCCATTCTGCACTTGTTCTCCAACACAGGTGGAGTCCTGTGTGTGAACCCACTGGACTAGATAAATAAAGTGATGAGATACAGGAGGCTACATTTTCTAAAGTGCTAACTTGTATCTACAGCTGTGTGCTCACCATGAGCTGATGTAGAATTTTGAAAAGGGGTATGAGCAGCATCACACATGAAAACAACACATAATTCTCTCCAGTTTAAAATAAACTGGAAGCATTACTGATATGCTAGGGGCCTAGAGTGATATTATTCAGTTGAAGATTGAAGCAAAAACAAATACCTGCATTAGAATGAGTTAAAAACAATCTGCAGGGCTGTGAACAAGGAGCTTGATTACCAGGAGCAGCTAACAGACACAGCAGGATGATAGAACAAAGGATACCTTGACTGGAGGAACATCAAGACCATTAAAAAAGAGAGAGGGTCATGAACACCTGTGGAATGAAGAGTTTAGAAGGGATCAGATAGAGTCTAATGAGCCATGAAGCCAGTTGACTCTCTCAGCACTGCCTGACTAGAAATGCTGCTGTCACTGCCAGGCAGTTGGTTTTAAACTTTGGGCAAAGCAGGAATCAAGGTGGGTGTGACTACTGCAGTGTAGTTTGATCTTGTTTGGTAGTGAAGTCAGTTGGAGTTCAGGGGACTCGGCACTTCCCAGCAAGTGCTAGAGACCTTGCTGAATCAAGCCTTAAGCAGCAACATCATCACACCATTTTCCAGCAGACTTGGGCTTCTCTCAGCTAAGATAGAAAAGCTTTTAACAAATTCAGATAAAAGTAAATATTATTGATTGCAGTAGCAAAGGACAAGGTGGAGCCTTGCAGCGCTCTTTTTTGTTTCCTGCCCCTTCACTCTTTTGCTTTTGATGATGATGTGTATCTCCAGCTCGTGTGACAGTGGAAAATTGTGAGGCCAAACTTGTTCATTGGTCTCCCACTCTTTC
>NW_005842048.1:1330978-1332427 GCF_000455745.1 Alligator sinensis
GAATGCTTGATGCTGGAGAGGCTATGAGCTCTTGGTAATGCTGATGAAACTGGCTTTGGATGATACAGGGTTGTGGGATATTAAGTACGTTTCTGGTTGGATAGTATTCTGGGAGTAATGTGGTGATCATGATATGTGTCTGTGGATTTAGCAGGAGTTTGCACTTTGTTTTGTCCTGTCATGTGAGTACTTTTTAATGTTGCTTGCAGAATAGCCTAGTCATCTGCTCAATATGGCATCTAGTCAGGTGAAATTTTGATCCCTGATAGGGAGCAAGCAACTGTGCTGAGTTCCTGTCTTTTTCTCCTCTATTCTTGCCACATCCTTAAAGTAGACATTATTGATATAATCTCACCAAATTACTCACTTTCTGCTTGTTTTTCGGCCCTGCAAAAATCAGTTTTTTCTTTATGCTTTATGAATGTTGGTGCTCTTGTTATTTTGTTATTATTAATACTGTTGTTTTTTTTCCTGGCTTTGTTATTACAGTTGTAAATATTGCATAGTAAAATTTATTGTTAATTGCTATGCCTCTAAATGCTGACAGCAGCATACTTAATGTAGGATGCTCTTGGGCCTGCTCAAAGGAATGGGGGGATGCTGCTAAGATTTATCTGGTCTTTTCTGAGACCATATTGTACATGTGAATTTTACATCACAAGATGTCTTTAAAGTGGAAAAAGTGGGTCTAGCTCCAAGAGTATTTCTCAGACTGGATTCTTCCTTTCTTGAAAGGTGCTTTCTGAAGTGTCAGTCCATGTTAATTAGTCTTGCTGAATAAAGCAGTACTAGATCATGCTTAAAATCTTTTTAAAACCATTCCTACCTCATGGTTTCCATCAATTTAGGAAAACTTAGAAACTTACTTTTCTTTCAGGAATATTTTAAGGTGTCCCTCATAGTAGGCACCAGGTAGAAGGCATGGTTACATCTAATCTGAAGGATGCAAATCATCATTTCTCCCTTTTTCATTCATTCTTTAGAAGGGGGAAGTTGTCTCTGGCAGTGATGCTGCAAACTCTGTGTGACTGTCATTACATAGGAAAGTTTGTGGGCTTCATCCTTGCTTATTTTTCAGACATTTGAGAAAGTATTTTTTTCTTTCTCTCTTTCTTTTGCCTCCAGGGCATAAGCAGTTTGTCATTGGCAAAGCTGCTTTTCAGTTGTAAGTTCTGTACACAGTATTAGAATTCAAAATGAAAATGGTGACATTTTATGTTGGGGAAATCATTCCTTTCCCTCTTCTGTGTCCAAATGGATATATGCACTCTCTCTCTCTCTCTCTCTCTCTCTCTCTCTCTCTGGACCAGATGCTTCATACTGAGCAGTTTCACTGAAGGTCAAGATGCATAGTGAAGCAAAATTACCTGCTTATGGGAGTAAGAGCTACTCACCATAAAAAAGGATTGTAGAATATGGCCCCTAGAGGTGCATCCAGAGGAGCAGGAA
>NW_005842048.1:1332456-1332963 GCF_000455745.1 Alligator sinensis
AGCAGCGGCACACCTTGTGCCGCTGCTACTTGTGGTATAGGCATTCCCCAGGGACATGTGCTCTGGCATGCAGTGGGTTACCCTGGGTGGGTTAAGTGAAGCTGGGGACAGCAACTGTGCTGGTCCCAGCAGCCTTACCTGGAACCCTGCAGGAGCAGCCATGGTGCTCTTGCAGCAGGAAGCCTGGCCAGCACCCAGAGTGTGGCTCTGGCAAGCCAGGCTCTGGTTTTGGGCAGTATGCGCTGCTACCATATGTGCTACCCTACTTTTTTTGGCATGGTTTTTTTGACCCTCTCCCCCTCCCCCCATGTTTCAAATTAGCAGCATGGGGAATGCCTGCATATGCGGTGTGTGGTGCAGCAGACAGGTCTGCGGTGGCACATACCGCATGTCTACGCTCGTCTGGATGCACCCTCGGAGATCAAAATATCTAAGGGAAAGGGGATCTTGCACCATTTCTCATGTGTTTATCAACTTCTTCATCAGATCTGTCTTCTGGTGGGAAAG
>NW_005842048.1:1332973-1381137 GCF_000455745.1 Alligator sinensis
ATGTCTTAAATTATCTGCATAGCTTATGGTTTGTCTCAGAAGGAACTTGTAGACCAATGTGCTAAAAATATCTGCTCTCACAAGCACCGTCAGTAAATCTTAGTAACATTTGTTTAAATTGTAGTTTGAGATTAAGGGAGGAGTTTTTTTTCAGAATGTTGTTTCATTTTAGTGCTTGTGTAATTATTTTAATCTGCAGAAGGAAGGATAGCAGGTGCAAACTTCCAGTGTTTTTACATTGTAAATTGGGGATTTTATAGATTTCTAGCAGTAGCATCTAGGCTCCAATTCAAGTGGAAGTGTTTTTTAAACAGCAATAGACTTAAGTACATGTGCCTTTTTAAATCACAGCTACATTGACAGACAATTTAAATCTCCTGCTCTCATCAAACATACATGTAATAACTTTAGAAGAATAAAGGGTAATTGTTGCACCCTGTCAATTTAAGAAGATGAAAAACTGGATTCAGTGCTATATTCTTTTCTTACATAAAGTTTTCCTCATCAGTGCCTCAACATTTACTAGCCCAGGCTAAATCTTATTTCGCTTGTTTCCTTGATGTGCCTAAGTGGCACTTGCATAGCTGCACAAGTGAAACTTTTGGCTCTTATGAACAGTTCGGATTCTATTTCCAGCTGTGGTGGAAAAGGATCACCTGATATGTTCTTAACTGCTGGAAGTAAAATGGAGGAATCCTTCAAAACGTACTCCCAGTTGCCTAATGGCCACAGCATTGGCCCAGATTCTAGATCCCATTAACCTAGAGAGGGTTTGAATTTGCATTTCCCAGATTCCAGTGAAATGCTCTAATCACTAGGCCATAGGCTAAACATGGCCCAGAATACTCTGTAGTCCCCCTTTTGAAGCTGGTCTAGAAAGAACAGCCCCACTCACGAAGAGTTATGGTGTGATGTGCATATGTAGTTATTTCTTATTCTTGGGTGTTTGTACATGCCATGGAGGTTTAATTAGGTTTAGTTCTCCCTAAATTAAAATGGTGGGTTTTTAAAAAATCACTATTTTCACCATTTCAATTTAGGGAGGATTAAATTGAGCTAGACCCCTGTGTCATGTACACAAGGGTAGGTGCCCAATCTTTACCTGCCTCTCTGGCGGTGGGGGAGGAGGGGCGAGATGCTGGTGGGCTGAGCAGTTCCTGAGCTGTGCAGGAGCCTGGTGCTTCCCTTTGCGGCTGTGGGAGGGCTGGTGTGTCTCTCCATGGTGGCGGCAGCGCCCCCCAGTTGGCATCTGCCCACTGGCACCCGGTCCCAGCAGGTGCTGCAGCCATGGAGGGAAACATCAGTCCCCCTGCAGCTGAGGAGGGAAGCACTGGGCCCCTGTGCAGCTTAGGCAGGCAGGCTCCAGTGAGAAAAAAAAAATCAGGTTCCTCGCCACTTTTTTTTTTTCTTTTTCTTCAGCCAAACCTGTCTGCACAGGCTGCCGGCAGGTCACCCAGCCCCTGAGCTGCATGGGGCCCAGTGCTTCCCTCCATGGCTGTGATGCACCCCAGATCTGCCCGGGGTGGGTGCTGCCTGGAGGGTCTTGCCACCATAAAGGAAAGCACCAGGGTCCCCCTGGTGTGACCCAGTGGCATCTTGCCCCCTCACCCCCGCCGTGGGAGAGGCAGGTAAGCTCCAACACCCCTGCACAGTCCCCATTCTCCACTTGGGAATGGTTGGCTTGCTCCTGGGGCAAAGCAGCAAGGTGGCAGGAGGGCAGCTGGGTGTGCTGACAGCAGGAAAAGGCATTGCAGATGGTGCATGGGGTGCTGGAAGCTTGCCAAGCCCAGAGAATGTCAGCTTCCAGTGCCCCGTGCACTGTCGCACTTTGTTAGGTAGCAAACTAAAACACCTCAGCAACACCATTAAAGCAGTGCAAAAGCACAGTGGTTCTCAACCTTTGGTACCTTACGTACCACCTGCCGATTGATGCGGAAAAAGTGAAACTGGAAGTCCCACCGTGGCACTTCCGGTTTTGCTGCTGCGAATCCCACTTCTTCTTTAAGGACCACTGCCCGGGGCAAAGCAGCCTGTGTGGGGCCCCCCTCCCTGCCCCCTGGCACACTGATGCCAAGGAGCGAAAGCCCTGGCACACCAGACATGGTGGGATGGGCGATGGATGGAACTTCCAGCCTGAACAGGCAAAGATGCCTCCAACCCGCTGGATGTATGGGGAGGCCAAACTCAAAGCACGGCACCCGCGTACCCCCAAGGGTATGTGTACCATGGGTTGAGAAACACTGCAAAAGGGCATCTAAGCCACTTTAAAGGCCAATTTTGTGGCATGTACAAAGGCCCGTTATCACTAATTATCAGGTCGGGTAGAGTCTTTGAAAATGGATTAATTGCAGTGTTTGGCAAGTGCATTAGTGCCCACGGTCATCTCATGGGGAGCTGAAGACTGCCAAGACAGGGAAGCAAGGTTTGATTCAACTTCTAACATATTGCGGATTCCTTCTAAGCATTTTACTGATGTCATTCAAAACAGGATCACGCACTGAACTCTGAATTGTGTACTCTGAATTTATCAAGTGCTGCACACTCGCTCTGCCTCTAGACTGGGAAGAATATCACATAGGGAGTTTGCTCCAGTTACCCTTTTATATTTCAGCACTTTACCCAAAAACTTTATCACTAATTCACCTCAAAATTAACCGGCTAAAGGAAATAATTACATATCCAAATAAAGAGCAAGACTGAGCCTGAAAGATGACAGTTCAGTCTTGAAACAGTTTAATCCAAAGCAATGTGTTTCAACTACTTTCTGCATAGCAAATCCTTTACTGTATTGTGGTATGATGTTTGCCAAGGACAATTAGTATTTTATTTTTCCAGATAAATATTTTTCCACTTTGCTTTAATATATAAATCTTTCATAGTAAGGGACAGAAAATATACATCTGTGACAGTGGACCCCTGTCTGTTTTGGTTGCAGGTGTCCCATGGCATAGAAGGCTGTGGTGATGGTCATAGATATTGTGCCACACAATTTGTCCCATTTTGGTTTCTTCTGGGACAAAATTCCATTAGTTGAATGGCAGAGAAAGTATTCTTCTCTTCCTCTTTTCCTCTTCCAGTCACAGCAAACATTATTCAAATATTACATAATACATTTTTCTGCTGGTTGTGCTGTAAAACCTATTGGCCAGATCCTTTGCACAAGTTATTGAAATGTAATGACTTGTGATGCATAGATGGTCTAGTTTAATGACTGAATATCATCTTAAACTCAATGAATCTATAGATTCTTGGTTGGTGATAGTAAGCAGGGCTCTATTGACTCCACAACTGTCCCTGTAGAAGCAATGCAACTGTCCTCTTGTGGCAAAGAAACATGTCAAGTTATAAGTACAGGAATATGTCTTCAGGAAAGGAGCTATTGATTACTGAGGCAATCAGACAAGGTGTTTGTTAGATGGCTTTTACATTAACATGTGCAATATTAATTAATAGTTTTAAGAAAGAGCATTTCAGTTCTAGAAAGAATTGAAAAGCCTAGAGTTGAAGCTATAGGCCATGTCCAGAAGAGTGGGAACATGCATTTCCCAGGGTCAAATAGCAGCGGCACATCTTGTGCTGCTGCTACTTGTCCCTGGGAATGCCTGTGCTACATGTGCTCTGGCATGCAGCAGGTTACCCTGGGTGGGGAAGGGGAAGCTGAGGCCAGCAACTGTGCTGGCCCCAGCAGCCTTACCTGGGGTCCTTGGGGAGCTGCAGCTATGGCCCTTCTGCAGCAGGGAGCCTGGCTGGGAGCTGGAGTGTTGCTCTGGCTGGCCAGGGCCCAGTTTTGGGTGGCATGCAATGCCACCCATGTGCACTGCCCCGCTTTTATTCGGCATGATCCAGGGATCAAAAAAGAGGAGATCTGGGGGTTCACCCCCCTCCCCCCCCTGCAAAGTAGCACTGTGGGGAATGCCTGCATGTTCAGTGTGGCACTGCAGATGGGTCTATGGCACTACATACCATACGGCTAGACTTGTCTGAAAGCAACTATAGAGGCCAAGTTGTGATATAAAATAGCTAAGCAAAAAACACAATGAATTAAGACTCATTGTATTCAAGATGATAGAAAAAGGCATAAAGTAAAAGTGAACAGGGGGAAAATCCATTTAATGATGATTCCCATTTATTTTATTATTTAAGTTGAAGTATCACTTGGCATCTCTATATAATATCTTTTATCCAAAGATCTCAAACTATTTTATTAAAACTAAATTAAGCCGCACAGTAGGAAAGACTTAGGTTGTCCATATTATAGATGGGCAAAGTGAGTGTTTGAGAGGTAGAATCAAGGCAGAACCATGACCCAGTGGAAGCTTTCATAATAATAACAATAATGATGATGACAAGTATTACCAAAGCATTTTGGAGTGCGAGGACCAGGATTTCACTGTGTTGGGTACCATAAAGGAATAAAAAGATGGGTCAGGAAACAATCCCAGACTGCTAGTCTTTATACAAGCACATAGTAAGAGCACTATTCTCCAAGCAGTTGACATCAGAAAAAGTACTGCATAGAGTGTGCTCCTTAGCCATATTTACAAATGGTAGACTGTTGATGGAACCTAACTTCTTCATTGCATCCCCTACTGCCCAACTCCAATACAAACGTGACTGAGGCAGTGCCATATCTGTCAAGACTCTCTATGCTAAGTGGAAGGTGGTTGCCTGGTTGAAATGCTTTTTCTTTTAAAAGAACAATCGGAATCCCTAAGAAGAGTTAACATTTGTCCACCATGCATGTAGTTGTAATTATACAAGTGTAAAGAGATGCTGAACAAAGACAGGGAGAAAAGGAACTAGACTTTTGAGTACTGAGGTTACTTCAAGGCAAACTAAGGACAAACCTTGTTCAATTAGCCTTGGCTGGAATGTTTGAATGGAAAGGCTTGAAAGTACCAAGGCAGAATAAACTTTACTATTTCTTAGACATTTAGTACATAAACCCAAATTCTGGAATCCTTACCTAGTCTTTCCTAAGATAAAACTTAGTATGTGTGAATGGACCCAGTCTTGCCAATTCTGTGTCCGTTTTTTGCTATATTACCAGCATCATCTGGTTTAAAGGCAGGTATAATTAGCATAGAGGGGTTAATTTTAGCATAAAGAGAATGTCCACAGAATGCCCAATGTGAGGACTATTAGAAGACACCCACCCGCTACTGATATACCATGAAAATTTTGTTTTATAGAGGAAACAAACATGGCCAAGATTCTGCTGAACTGTGAAGATCTGTGGCTGAATTTTTGGACACAAGGATATTCCAACAATGTATTAAATAGGGCACAACGTAGGTTACTGTAATACACTATGGGTAAGCTGGGTCACTCAGAGCAAAACCAGAATCAGTGTAGTGTAAAGATGAACTTTAAGCTTTCTTTGCATAATGACCCAATTGACTTGTGGTATGTGTAGTTGAGCCATAGCCCAGAATTCTTTTTCATTGTCAAATGTCTCTTTCAATTTCCTTATGAGTTCTGTTTCCCCCCCGCTCCCCCCCTTTCCTCCCTTTGTTCCATTTTCACTTTCTCATTCAATTGCTCCATATGTCTTTCTACTTCCCATCTACCTGTCCTTTTGGGAGTGCAACTGAAGTAGCTTGGCTGCATGCAGCATCTCTTTTAGTGGAGGAAATGTTGTATCTGGAACCAAGGCTTCATTCCATGTCAGGGACTGGTCCAGTTCAGAGTCCATTTTCAAGGAGGTTCATTAGCACAATAGACTCTTGGGCGATAGCCCTGAATACACAATTTCATAAAAATAGTAGGTCCATTTCAGGAAATATCCTGGCAAATCTCTAACAGTACATATTGGATCATAGTGAGGAAACAGCAGTGAGGAGAAAAGGACAAGGTTAGCTGTCTGCAACTTGTCCTTCTGTACTGCTATTAATTATTTTGGCTTGCCATGGTTTATGTTTGTAATAATTACAGTTATATTACCAGAGTAGCCTTTAAGCTGAGTAGTAGTAGTAGTTGTTGTTGTTGTTATAACTGTTATTGAAAAATGCAATTCTTGAACAATTAAGGGAAATACATTAGATACATTATCTATAACAATCTCTTTTAATGATAACAACGGATATGGAAATTAGTCCAGAGCATAAAATTAAATATATTTGAATAATTATAGTGTAATCAAGTCAAAATTACTGATGCCTTTATCTGAGCCTAGATTATGTGGAAAACAGCATAAGACCATACGTGCTTTGAAATCTGAAACACATCAGCATTTGACAGCACATTTGCATATATTGTACCAATTAATAATTTTGTTTTATGTCTATTGTAGACTTCCATGAAATTAGGATTTAAATAAGAATCACTAGAACTGGTTATAACCTGTTTGTGGAGCTTGAGAAGGGTTCCCTTATAGTAAAGTTTGTTAGGATATTTGGAGTTTTTTTTGAGTGGTAGATTTGTGATATGGGTAAGTTTAATTATGTTTAGTAAAGAAGTTGAGGAATTTCTGCATAGTAAATGCTTTATGTGGAGGATTTTCCTTGGCAAAAATGTACTGCGAAAAGGTTGCAAATTTTATTCATTCCCTTTTTTTCTCTATTATTTGAAGATGTGCATACTGTCTGTTTAAAACTGTGGCAGGAAGCTAGCTTGAAAGATCTCCAGAAGGTCACAGATAGAAGGTCAAGAGGGATAGTACTGTTTTATCTTATTCTAGTAAAGTTCCTTGTTCACCATTAAAAGAAAGTAACACTTTCTATCTTTCTATAATTCTTTACCTTTGTTACGTGGAATGGTTGCTGGTAGTTGACACATTTTTCTAGTTCAAAAATAAAAAGGAAAATAATGCCAAATTTCAATGACCTCCAACTGAACAGGCCTGGGAACTGAATGACTGTAAGGAAAGCTTGACTCAGGACATTGAGTTCTAGACCAGGTCAATATGAATTTATGCAACATGAAGGAAGCTAAAACACTCACAATGGCAGCAGGAGAAAGAGACTCAGTGGAAGGGTTGGAGTCCAGGTAGGGAAGAGAAGCAGAGTCCAGGTCCTTGGTTGAAGAGGGGGTGGAGGGTGATAGCTACCTATCCAGGCTAGAAAGGGGTCTTTGTCCAGTAGGTGTTGTCCAGAGGGGGGGTCACTGGCAGGGCCTCTGGGTGGATAGGTGGTGTGGCATGGTGCTGGTTCAGATGGAGAGGGTATCCCAAGGAGTCAGTCTTCACTACCCCTTTTATGGGGCAGACTACCTCTGATCTCCTTTGGGGAGGACCTGTCCAGGCAATGTCAGTCCTGTTCCAGAGGGCTCCACGTGTTCTTACTGAGCATGTGCAGCTTGGCGCAATGATGGGTTGTCTCATCTTTTGTTTCTTGAATGCTGAGGGTGGTTCCAATGGCTCGATCGTTGGTCCAGGTATTGGTGTTGATGGTTCGGTCATTCAGAAGGAGCTATTTTTAGACCTACTGCCATTGTCTTTCAAGCCCCCTCATTCATCCCCATTCATTCAGGAACCAAGTTATATAGGAAGAGTAGGTGTGAGTCATGGGTTATATAACCGGGCCTGGGGACAGGATGGAGACTTGACAAGCAAAATGAAAACTTGACATGACGTATGATTTAGGTCTACATATGTAAGTTAGCATATAGTACCAGTAAAACAGTAATATAGAACAGTAAAAAATCAATATAAACATAATAATTATACAATTTAAAGAAGGATAAAAAACCAAAACAAATACAACTTGCTATCAAAATAAAATGCTGAAGCTTATCCTTGGGGAAGGGGAGGGAATGCATTTTAAAAGAAAAACAAGAAAAACTGGGGGTTTTGCCATAAAGCAAGAACTGTCTCTTGGCTGCCTCAACCTCCCATTGCTTCTAAGCTGAATTTGGAGATGCAGAAGAATTTGGCCTGTAATGTGCAGATTTGTAATGAAGTTATTCAATTAAAAACAGATTCAAGGCAGACATGACTAACAATTCTGTCCGGTAGCCTTGGATGACATATTGACATGAAAGTATATATGTCAATTTGAAATAGGTACTAGTTGCAACAGGAAGAGAGTACATGTCCAACCACCTTGTCATTATGGTTATGTACAGACATTCAAAAAGCCTGAGCTTGAAGTGATTTAATCTTTTTAGGTTAGTTTAACCTGCATAGATTGAACCAATTTGATTGAACATTCACTTTTCATTCTGGAAATGCAGCCACATGCCTGCAGTGACTCAGGCTAAAAGCTGAGGGGCACTAAAGGGAGCCTTCCTTTCTTTTCCACAGCAGATGCAAGGCTGGTGGGAAGCTGACCTTGGAGGACTGGGGCATGGCCAGGCCCCTGGAAGGTCACTAAGTATGTCTGGGGAGGAGTTTAAACCACCACTCTGGCCTGCAATTAGCCTGAGGTGCTGCCTGGGCCATCTCTGGCCATGCCCCATACTGCTAGAGCAGCAAGTTGGGGAGAAAGCTGGGCAGACCCAGCCTGGGGTCACATGCAGGTGGGAGAGGGGAAACAGTGGGGTTTAATTCCACTTCTTCTACATAAGCCTGCCAGCCCCTGCAACCCCACCCCTCCACTCCAGTGGGAAAAAAGTTTGGCAGGGGCTGGTCACACCCCTGCCAGGCAGACTGGGCTGTGCTAGCTGGTCCTTCCCTTCCCCTGCCCCCCTTGTTAGCCAGCCCTCACTGCTCCAGCTAGGGAGCAGACGGATAGGGTCAACCCTGCTCTGCTTGATCAGGCAGTCCAGCCCAGGGCTGCAAAGCATGCTGGGGGACTGTGATTTAGTTTGAACCAGGTAGGAGTCTAGGATAGAAGTTCCATAAACTGGTTTGACCTAAATCAGTTAAGTCTGATACTACATTGAACCAAGTTTATTTTAAACCAGTTTTGGCCATTTTGAAACTGGTTGATGTGCACTGAACTTCTGTTCTGTTACAGGTTTCAACCAGTTTCTGATCACTTAAACTGGTTTATGTGTAACTTCTGTCCCTAGCTGAGGAGACTAAGGGGGGATGTAACAATAGGGAGTGGACACTGCTCAGAGATATGCAATGGTGAGGGAATGGAAACAGGCCCCAGAATTGCAGACCCTGCTGACCCAGAAAATGGAATCTGGCAGCCAGCCTGTATTAGCATATTGGGATAATTTATTTTCCCAAACAAGTGTAGAATTCTCTTTCCAGTTGAAGTTATAGAAGGAATTATTGGACACTCAGTAGAATGACTTCTCTGAAATCTGGCAAAGACATCAAGGCCTTTAATTACTTTACTTTTAAAGAAAAAAGCAGTGCTGCAGTCTTTAGTTGTCACAAAAGACTCATGGTTTTCATGCAACTGAAGATGCATTATTTTATTTGATGATCAGTTCTACTTGTTTCCAGAGTGAAATGAGCACCTGCTGAGTCATCAGTGCTTCAGTTTTAATTAGAGATTTCTGACCTGAGCACTGACTAGGCATAACACGACTTAGAATCTACAACCTGGCATGACCACAAACTAACATAAATACCTACAGATGTAACATGGCATCTTGTATTAGGTAACTAGGGTATCCAAATCAAATGTGAAGAACATGCAGAATGGGCAACGTGAGCTCTAAAAATAATACCTTTAGAAACTATTTGAAACAAGGAAGGAGGCTTTTTGAAGTGTATTGAGTACATTATTTCTCTTTGTGCCCACAGTGATGGCTACTCTTGTCTGGTCTGAAGCTTGTACTATGTACATATGTACAACATGCCACACCTGCACAGTGCAAAATCAAACTCTGCATAGCAGCTTAGCAGAGAAGGTAACAGGGCTAGTAGGCTCACACCCACCCCCTGCATGCAGGAGGTTCCCTACAGAAACAAGCCTGGGCTGAAAACTGGGACTTGGTGTGGTCTGCTGAAACCCAAAGTGTCTCAGCAGGCCACGCTGAGGCCCGTATCTTTCAGCCCTGGAGTCTTTCCACTAGTCTAATTGAATCTGGGGCCCATGGCAGCTTGCCATGTGTTATGGTGAAAAAAAAAGATTTCCCATGTAACCCGGGTTCACCCAAGTATGTGCTCCCCTCTCCTAATAGAAGGGATAGGTGGCCAGGCAGGAGTGCTGTGAGAGGGATATGCAATTCTGGCCTGTTCCCCTTGTTATCTATAGAGTCAGCTCAGGACAAAAATAGTTTAACTATATATAGGTTTATTAATACCTCCCCCCCAAAATTGATATTAATAAATATCTACAATATATATACTTTTGCATATAAAGCTATATTCTATAATTGGTGACAAGGAAATTATACCACCACCAATGGCCTTGAACCCAGCACAGGTAAGTAACTTATCTGAAACAGGTAAGCACAGGGAAGTTCAAGTTCAAGGCAGCTGCAGCAAGGAGCAAAGAGTGGCGTGCAGTGGGAGCTGCCTCTGCCCCACGCACAGGAAAGTTCAAATAACCAACAAGTAAATATAGGTGAACAGCAAATAAATACTGGCAAACCACAAAACAATGGATTCAACAAGAAAGGTAAATATATATACAATATACAACAGTTAAACAACAACTCACATTAGAAATAACAAAATATAAAGTGCTACCTACAAAATATGAGGTGCCTGCACACCCTTCAGTGTATCAATGTCACTATGAGTACTGGAGACTCCCCTTTGATGCCAGGAGCCTTGGCACTACTCCAGAAAGGGGAGAAGGAAGGAGCCCCAGAGCCCCTCAGCCCCTTGTGGGGTTGCCAGGGTCCCCTTCCCCACAGGGCCTTATGCTAGACCCCCTTTCAAGGGCTTCCTCCCCTGCAGGAACCCTTTTCCGAATAACTCACAGCTCCAACAGGTGATGTTGTTTCCTTGTCACCCCAGTTGGGGTTTCTTTCAGCTGATGCAGACACAAATCTCTGGCTCTGGCAGGGCCACCGATCCCTTCGCAACCCTGTGCCCTACTTTGGGCACCAAGGGCTCTACCTGCTGCTCACGGTTTGGGGCTCAGGCCACCTTCTGCGGCCCAGGCCCCTACCTTGGACCAGCCATGCACCAAGTGCACACGTGAGTACTGGCTGCATGCCAGGAAATGATGGACCTGTGCTTCCTCAAGCGGCTCCCAGGGTCAGGGTCCTGTTGCGGTGCCAGCTCCAGGTTCCTGGCTTCAGGCTGGGGGTTGCAGACCCAAACTGCCTTGTGCAGCTCCCAGGGTCTGAGCTCCACGCACTGCTGCATGCACTGAATCACCGGAGACTTGAGCTACCTCACATAGCTCCCAGGGTCTTGCCCTGTGCACTGCACTACGCACCCACTGGGGCTGAAGCTGTTTACCACTCCTGTTCGGTAAGAGGTGTCTTCAGAGCAACAGCATCTGCCCACTGAGCTGCTCTTCCCCAGCTCTTCTTAGCCCCTCTCTCTTCTCTGTTCCTTGATGCACCTGCCCACATGTTGGGCATGCTGTTCTTTTATCCCCTCCGGAGGTTCCACCCCTCCCCCCAATTGTAGATGGGCCAATCAGGGTGAGGTGGAGCTGGTTTACAATCGGGTCCAGACCCTTTACCTCCAACTGGTGGGAACAGGCCACCAATCAGAATCAAGCTTCTCTGAGCCCAGTGCACTGGGCAATGGCTGATGAGCCCACCACACCCGTGTGCCCAGACCCAACCTTGAACTGACAGCTATCTGGTGAGGAGCTCAGCATGCAGACTTCAAAGCCAGACAGGAAGACCTACATCCAAGCTTTTTTCACTGCCCTACCTACACCAGGACCACACTCACATACATATATAGGCCTAGTACCATGCCACAATTATTAAAAAAAATTTAAAAAAATTAAACCCCCTGGCAGACAGCCCTGTGCTACGCAAGTAGAGGCCATAGGCAGCCACAAACATCCACCTTTCCCCTGCCACCATCATGCTTAGCCCCAGAAATACAATGCAAGCTTCCATGGATGCTAGCTTCTTCACTGCTTGGGCCTCAATGGTTGCAGCTGCCCCAGAATTAAAAAAGAACAAACCCCGCCCCATTTTAGCCGTACCAAGTTCCCCTTCCTAAGAGACACTCCAAGTGTTCTGATTGAAGCATGGGCAGAAATCTAGGCCTCAGCGTGGCCTGCATCTTTTAGCCCCAGAGCCTTTCCACTAGTCTGTTTGGTTCTAGGGCCCAGGGCTGCTTGCAATGTGCTGTGGTGAAAAAAATGTTTTAGTGCAGCCAAAATGTCTTTTTTGTTGTTTTCCAATTTTGGGGCAGCTGATACGGTTGAGGCCCAAGAAATAAAGAAGTCAGCAGCCCTAGGGGCTTGCATTGTATTTTTGGGGATAAGCATCACCGTGGCAGTGAAAAGGGGGATGTTTGTGGCTGCCTACAGCCTCTTCTTACTTGGAACAAGGCCCTCCCTCATGGTTTTGAAATGTTTTTGTTGTTTTTTAAAGTGTGGGGTGCTGTCTGTGAGTGTGGTGCTGGTTTAGGCAGGATGGTTGAGATATCAAGTTGTTGTCTTCACTGTGTGGCTGTGGTTTAGTTGCAGAGTTAAAAGTGCGAAAGTTGTGAGTTTAAGTCTGGGTGGGGCCCTGGAAATTCTCCTGGGATGTGGGCAGACAAAAACCTTTTTTTGCACCCTGACACAGCTTGTTCTGGTGTGGCGGGGCTACTGTGGCTGTGCGCACCCCAGTGGAGCCCAGGGGACACGTGCCCCCCCATCTGTGTGCAGGGTGGAAGTGGCGGCTGCTGCTGTGCACTGTGCTTTGTGCCCTGAGCCCCGCTGCATATCCCCAAGAGCAATGCAATGCCATGTGCATCCCACTGCTGGGCGGGCAGGGGGTGAGGCTCAGCCCAGTGGTGGGATGCATGTGGCATTGGTTTGCCCCTGGGCCAGCTGTAGGGGGCTTGGGGTGCAAAGTGGAGCATGCAGCAGCAGCGGCAGTGGCAGCCGCCTCCACCCCATGCACAGGTCAGGGAGACATGTGCCCCTCTCAAATGTGGGGCAGCTGTGGCAGGGGTCAAGAGGCGCCCGCATACCATGGTGAGGAAGGGAGTGGGGCTTGGGCTGGGGCAAGGATAGGCACTGCAAAGCCCTAATGGGGCTCAGGATGGAGCCAGGAGCGTCTCATCTGGGGGGCGTGGGTAGGGTGGGGCGTATGCACCCAGATCTGTTTGTAGGGTGAAGGCAGGCTGCTGCTTTGGACTGAGGCCAGCATGGCACCAGGCTCTTCCTGGTGGGTAGCAGTGGTGGCAGTGCTGGAAGGGGTACTAAGGGGGGGGCAGGGCTGTGGTCAGCTGAAAATTTTGCCATAACCCCCCCCACTCCTGCCACCACCTACCCTGAGTACAGCACTGTCCAGCTCCCCACCAGGAAGAGCCTGGCTCAGAGCCCTAGTCCCTGTCTGCAACAGCAGCCCTCCTTCCCTGCACACAGATCCAGGGCACATGGCCTCCATGTCCTCCCGGGGTGCATGCAGCTGTGGGAGCCACTCTCCCTCCCTGCACTGGGCACTCCTCAGACAAGCCGTTTGTGCCTTCATCCTGAGCTCTGCCCCAGATGTGCAGGGTCTGCCCCAACCCCACTTCTTCCCTCACTAGTGTGGTGGAGGGGCAGATTGAGGCCCCAGCAGTGAGGGAGGGAGTGGGGCACAGGCAGGTGTGGGGCCTGGAGTGAGTGCGGCCCCAGCTGGGCCAGGTGGTGGGATAAGTGGCAGCCCAGAGGCATGTGCCCTGCCCCCAATCTGTGTGTGGGATGAAGGCAGCTGTTACTGTGCGCTGGGCTTTGAGCCCCGCTGCCTCAAGAGCTGTGTGATGCCATGTGTGTCCTGCCACTGGGCGGGCAGGAGCATGAGGCAGCTGCAGAAAGGAGCAAAGAGCAGCGTGTAGTGGGAGTTGCCTCTGCCCCATGCACAGATCATGGGGAGCACATACCCCCTGGGCCAACACCTGGCCTGGCTTGTCCCAACACCCAGCCCAGCTGAGGCCCCCCTCACTGCAGCCTCTGCTCCTACCTGTGTGAGAGCAGTGCTAGTCTAGGCAGGAAGGTTGAGATGTGTGATTGTTCTTCTTGTGTGGCTCCATGGTTCAGTTGTAGAATGAAAGTTGCAGAGGTTATGAGTTCAAGTCTGGGTGGGGCCTGAGATTCTGTTTGGGTGGGCAAAAACATTTTTTTGCATCCTGACAAATGTCAAGCTGTGATGCACCCCAGAACTCATTGGACCAGTGCCAGGACTGTGAGGCTTAAAGCTGCAGAACTCAGTGAGGCATGCTGAACCCCTTTGGGTTTCAGCATGCCACTCTGACTTCCAGGTTTTAGGCCCCCTGCTTCAATCGGAGCATTAAGAGTGTTTCTGAAAAGGGAAATTCAGTGCTGTCAAAATGTTTTGTTTTTTTTTTCTCTTCCAATTTTGGTGCAGCCGAGATGGTTGAGGCCCAAGAAGTGAAGAAGCCAGCAGCCCAAGGGGCTTGCACTGTATCTTTGGGGCTGAGCATCATTGTGACAGTGAAAGGGGGGATGCTTGTGGCTGCCTGTGGCCTCTTCTTGAGGGGAACCAGGCCCTCCCTCATGGCATTGACATTTTTTTTTGTTATTTATTTATTTTATTTAATTGTGGGGTGGTGGTGTGTGTACGTAAGCATGTGCATATGGTGCTGGTCTAGACAAGGGGGTTGGGATCCTTAACTGCTGGATTTTTGTGTGGCTCAGTGGTTTGCATCCTGAATTATGGGTGGGAAGCCTCTGATTTCAAGTCTGGGTGTAGACCCAGAGCCTAGGCTTCAATGTAGGCTACTGCTGGGCACAAAACCCCCTTTTTTCACCCCAACACATTTCAAGCTGCTATGTGCCCCTGAACACATGAGGCTAGTAGCAGGACTCTGGGTCTGAAAGCGTCAGGGCTAAGTGTGGCATGTCAAATCGCTTTGGGTTTTGGCATGCCAAGCCGAGCTCCAGGTTTTAGGCCCCCTTTTTAGTTGGAGCACTCAGAGTTTCTCCAAAATAGAGCAAATCAGTGCTGTCAAAACGTCCCTTCCCCCCCCCCCCCCCCCCTCTCTCCCCCACACAAGACTACTGAGGTCCAAACAGTGAAGAAGCCAGCAGCCCTAGATTCATGTGTTGTATCTCTGGGGCTGATCATGTTCCAACCCTAATTTTTTATGATTGTGTTATTACGCCTCAGCTGTGTGTTCTTGGGCAACCCTGGCATAGGATGCAGTCTGTCTGACTCACAAAGGACTCACCCCCCCTCCCTCCCCTCCTCTACCTAAACGAAACTGATTAAGATGCAGTGAGAGACACACCTAAGACCCTCAAGATAAGGGTGACAAGAGTGAACCAACTGCCCTAGGTCTCATTTGCATCCGAGATGGAACCAGATGACGATTCATTTACATGAGAGATGGAGAACAGAAAGCCTAAAGCAGAGACTGCAGTGAATTCTGGGACCAGAGAAGCAGGGGAGCACTGCATGATGGGGAATCTGTGCTCCAAATGTTAATCAACCCATGTTCTCACACACCCAGCTCAGCATTTATCAGACCAGTTCTAATCTGGATTTACTAAGGACTTCCCCCCCCCAGACACACACACACCTCTAAGTTTAATAGGCATCTCGGGCTGTACATTCCCTGGTCCCACTATGGGAGGCCTATTTAAACTTGATTGACTAAAACTCGGTTGCCGGGTTAGGGAATGCTGAGGCAAGAGACCGAGTCAGAGGGGTATTGGGCAACATTTGAACAATGGTTAAGGGTTCATCACAGCATCCAGCCTGCTGGAGCCCTAATCCCAGGTGTTGTCATATCTTTCCCGAGACGACTGGTGGGAGTCCTCTCCACAAAAGGTTATGAGCACCCCAATAATTGCTTTAAGTCTGTTAAAAGACTATAGTAAGATCTGGAAAAGTCATGCTAAGCTGAGGCTTGTGCACAACAAGTAAAAATCCAAAATCCTGATGCTGCAAGCTATCTATTGTTCCTGAAGAAACCATGAGATATCCCATCAGTATATCTGCCACCCATAGGAATTTCAAGCTGGCTCCCAAGTATTTGGGTTACTCCCTAATCTTAAGTGTTTCCTGATTATCAATCAGTTTCCTGAGATGGTCCAAACCAGATAACCCCTTGTCAATAAAAAAGACAATGATTTACACTACTGATGGACTAGGTGAGATCCCAGCGTTCTCTGTCTTCTTTCTAGGCATAAACTTCTGAACCTGAACTGTATCAGTTAAGCTTGAGCTAAGTTTCCCCAA
This sequence comes from Alligator sinensis, assembly GCF_000455745.1. Lineage (NCBI taxonomy): Eukaryota > Metazoa > Chordata > Crocodylia > Alligatoridae > Alligator > Alligator sinensis. The sequence continues at coordinate 1,349,135 of NW_005842048.1, forward strand.
ATACTTAGTGAAACCAGGGTAGTATTGTCATTGTTGGTGTTTGTTTTTCTTTTGCATGTCTATTACTACTAGTACTATTATATATTTCATATGCTTAGCAATAAATAACTTTTATAGTCAAACTGGTAGTAATTGGGTATATTTTTCCTTCTCTGCTTCTCTTTCCTCCCGTGCTCTGCAGCAACGCTTCTTTTACCTATGCTAAAGATCCCTGTGAAGCCCAAATTATTGTGGGGTCTGCTCATCAAGAGGCCAAAGATTGGGACGTGCTGAGTTTGAAACACATAAGGGGATCAGCTTGTACAGGCTGATTGACCCAGTTTGACTCAGACGTGCCCTATGAACTGAATGCTGGCCCATGAGGGTGTCAGCTGGACACTCAGCCGGATTCAGAGGGATTCTGTTCACCTGTGTGCTTGTGTCTGACTGCATTTTATTGTTGCTCTTATGAACTGATTCTTGGCATATGAGGGTGTCAGCCTGTCCATGCTAATCAGCCCGGCCAGGTCAGGCGTGTCACGTTAACTTGTGTGTGTTTGTGTGTATGACTGATTTGGTGACTGGAGGAACCCAGTCCCACTGAGATTGAGTCCTGCAAGATAGCTCCACTGGGGGTGAGGGCTTGCAGAAGGGAGAGATACAGCTCCGTATAGTAACACAAGCAGCACATTGATAGAATCACCAAGACCCTAGAAACTATCCCTAATAAATGAGCACACCCCAAAGTAATGGGCAAATTTGGTAACAGTATTATTCTAACTCTCCCAGTGCTGTTAATTCTTTTTATGCAATTATCAACTAATGCAAGGTGCAGTCAGCCAACTTCAAGAAGCCTGAGGTCTTCATGATGTATTTGGTTTTTTTTGCCTGGTGGTGCTAGAAACCTTAGCACTTAGTTTCAAGATTTCCCACAGATCTGTAGAGACTAGAAATTTATTTCTTTGAAATCAGATGAGATTTTCCTGTAGTCACTTGACTCCAGGACCTGTACCTTAAAGACAAAAAGTATATATCACAGACATGAAGAAATCCTGAGAACTAGCAACACTGTTTCATCCTCTATATATAGAGCAGCTATAACAGTGGTGTCATGATCTCAGTTAGTATTAATCAGTGATGGCCAACTGTTTTGGCAGCCATGCCACAAATTAGTCCCAAGCTCTCCCCATGTGCTACTCTGAGTCCCTTCTCCTGCCCAATCTCCTGCTCTGGTTTCTGCTCCCTGACATATCTGCTGCTATGCTGCCTGTCCTCTCCCTGTTCTGCTTCATACCACACGCAGAGGCTGCTTGTGCCATTCAAAATGCATGTGCCACAGATTCACCACTTCTAGAATAAATGATGAACTGTTTCCCATTGGCTTTCTGTTCTGGCTTTCTGATGTCTGATCCTATAAAAAATAAATTAAGCTTTTGAAAGTCTTGCAACTTATTGGCATCACTAAGAGATCCCATGAAGTTGAGAGTTTTAGTCAGAGTAAGTCTAAGTGGTAAACACCCCCCCCCCTTCCATAGGAAAAAAACCCAAACAAACTATAAGTTTAAATTTCTGGACGCTAAAACAAAAAGAACAAACATTGCGTGGGTTTTAGAACTAGGGAAATATGAAGTTCATTTCAGAGTTGTTTCCATTTGATATGAATTTTCCCAGTAGCTGTTCTACCTTTTGCAATATAGAAGAGAATACTTGCTATTTATAAAGCAGAATCACATGCTGAATAAAGGTATAGTTAGTAGCAACCTTTAAGATGTTAATCTACCCAAGCAGCAACCTATTCAAATGGAGCAGATAGATTTCATAGACATCAGGGCTGGAAGGGACCTCGGAAGATCATCGAGTCCAGCCCCCCGCCCAAAGGGCAGGAAGTCAGCTGGGGTCATAGGATCCCAGCAAGATAAGCATCCAGTTTCATCTTGAAGGTGTTCAATGAAGGCGCTTGAACCACCTCCGGTGGCAGGCTGTTCCAGACCTTGGGGGCTCGGACAGTAAAGAAGTTTTTCCTTATGTCCAGCCTGAAACGATCTTGAAGTAGTTTGTGACCATTCGACCTTGTCATCCCTTGGGGCGCTCTGGTGAACAAACGTTCCCCCAGATGCTGGTGGTCACCCCTGATAAACTTGTAGGTGGCCATCAGATCGCCCCTGAGCCTGCGCTTTTTCAGGCTAAAGAGCCCCAGGGCTCTCAGACTGTCATCGTAAAGACACATAGCATTAATACGTGTTGACCTTGAAACAGTAACCAAGAGACTGTGAATCATCAATAACTGCTACAACCAACCTCAGAACCCCAAAGAAAGCCTCACTGAACTCTATGAGTCACCCTGTTAATGATGCAGTGTGAAACAGAGTAATGATGACACCAGGTTTCTAGAAGTGGTTGAACTCAGAGGGTGGAGTTAGCAGACAATTAAAAAGGCTAAGTACAGACAGTCAAAAAGCCCAAGGCTGAATTGATTTAATCTTTGCAGGTTAGTCTAAACTGCATAGACTGAACCAATAAGGAAGTGAACAGACACTCTCTTTTGATTCCAGAAATGCAGCCACATGCCTGCAATGGCTCAGGCCAAATGCTGGGGGGCACTAAAGCACACCTCCCCACTGGGCTGAAACAGAAAGATTGGGCCAAGCCTAGCCTGCCTACCCTTAGAGGCTTGCAGGGGAGGTGCAAAGAATCCTGGGATGCCGGATGACTGTGAGTTAATATGAATCTGGAGGGGATCTGGGATGGAAGTTCAATAAACTGATTTAACCTAAATCAGTTCAGTCTGATACTACATCCATCTGGGTTGTTCTTAAACTGGTTTTGGCTATTTTGAAAACAGTTTATGTGCACTGAACTTCTGTTGTGTTACAGATTTGAACTGGTTTCTGATCATCAGGGATCTGGGTTTTCTGTTTCCCATGGAAAAACAGAGAAAACCACAGATTTTCCCTTTTTATCAGAGAAAACGTGGATTTCCCCTTTTAGCAGAGAAACCCATGGATTGCCTGCTTTTGCAAACAGCTCTGCAGGCTGGTTGAGATCCAGCCTGCAGAAACTGTTTGCAAAGAGGTCAGGAAACCCCCAGTCCTGCCCAGAGGGGGAGGGGAAGGGCAGGGCCTGAGACTCTCAGTCAGCCAGGGCTCTGCTCAGCCTCACTCTCCTCCTACAGCCTGTGTGGTAAGTGCGGCTTGCAGGGGGCTGGGGGACCCTCTGGCAGGGCTGGGGGGTTGCAGGTCATGGCTGGGGGCACCAGCAGGGCTGGGGGGAGCCAGGAGCTGGCCCCGGCCCCACCCGAGCAGATGGCAGCAGTGGGGGAGCCAGCTCCCTGCTGCTTCTGCGACAGCTTCCTGCTGTTGAGGGCAGGGAGCTGCAGACTTCAGTCCCTGGCCTCATAGCCATGGCAGCTGGGGGTCCCCTCTGGCAGAGCCGGGGAGTAGGGGTTGCAGATGAGGGGCAGGAGGCATGAGTAGGGTGGGGGGCTGTTGTGGGGGCAGGGGGGGGCCCCAGGAGGGCTGGGGGGGGTGCTGTAGGGGGCTTTTAATTGTAATAATGGATTTTGGGGGGTTATCAGAGAATTTGTGATTTTTTTTTTATCAGAGAAAACCAGGATCCCTGCTGATCACTTACATCAGTTTATGTATAACTCTTGTCTCTAGTCTGAGGCTACTGCAAATAGCTTCCTGGCCAGAACCATTATCAGAGAATGGGCCTCATAAAATAGAATTTGTACCCATTTACTCATTGCAGAATAGTTGGGGGGAGAGAGAGAGAGAGAGAGAGAATTTCTTTCACATACATTTTTCTTTCACAATAAGCTTTAGAAATAATGGTGCTGGGCTAGTGGAAAGAAAACAAGCTATCGTTTATCTGGTTGTCATTGACCGATTTTATTTATTTTCATAGTGATTCTGTTTTTTAGACTTACAAGTCAGCAGGTCACAGAAAAGTTAAAACACATTCCCTCCCCTTTTGATATTCAAGCAAGAATAACCATTGGCAATGGAACACAACTTGCTACATCTGAATGCCAAGTTCTTTTTAGATAAAGTATGATTTTAAGGATAATATAGACAACTTTCATCAAGGGAGCTGAATGGCAAGGACTGCAGTACTGATTTCTGGAGAAAGACCCTATTTCAGCAGTCTCCTTCATCAATTTCTAAAATAAGCTTGTTGTTGTTTTTATTTTAACCAGAATGAAATAATTCTGTATGCATTTAAAAATGAATACAAACATAAAATAACCTCTACCTTGAAATGATAATTTCATGTATTAGAATAATACCACTACCTAGAAGTAAATATTTGTCTTCAGTGTCTTTGTTTAAAATGATGTGCAGCTTAGAGATGCCAAAGATATCTCAGAATTCCTTCACCAGTCAATGGAAAATAGCCCCAAATTAAATTTAAACCATGCTGTCCAGCTCTGATCAGACTGTATAAGAAATGGAATATGATGAGTTGCAGGATTCACACCATTATCCTTTGTTTTCAGTAGGTTGTGAAAGTCTTGCAATTATTCTCTTGGGGGTGGGGAGATCAAAGTTATTGGCTGTTGTAGGAGGTAAAGGGAGGAAGTGTTTTCACTGACAGCTTAAATTACTATGAGTTATAATTATAGTTTAAATAGTGCTGTCTAGTGAAGATTTCACAAACCTTCTGTACTGTTACTCCCTGCTGCTTGCCATGAATGCCATTGTGCTGTGGGGGGTGTTCCACTGTAGCAAGGCTTCCCAGATCTGAGTCTTCCATTGAAAAATAAACGGGAATCCTTTTCTGCATTAGTAAATGCCATGAGCCTTTATTTTTTGTAACCAGAATATTTGCAAAAAATCTAAGTGTTAAGTGCTGGAAAACCACCAAGAAACTTAATGTAGAGTGATAACTTAGCCTGGCTGAGCTGGCTAACTTAGTGTGTTCCATATTGTCTAAATTATAATATGAGGTCCCTGAATGTGTGATTAATGAATGCAGCAGCTTCTAGTTTGTATGTGAAATACCTATTGTATAATATTATTATTATTATTCCTGCCTGTTTGTGAGCCAGGTTCTACTCTTGATTAACCTGGAGTACAGACAGAGAAATCGGCTCACTCTGGACAAGATTCTGATCTCAGTTACACATCCAGAATAACTCCAGTGAAGCATAGGGAACCACTTCACACTTGGACTAACTTAACTGGAACTAGAATTTATTTCTGGGTTTATACAAGCATAACTGAAAATTAAAATGTGTCATCTTTTTTATTGTCTAGGACAGTGCCCTTCCCATCAGACTATAGGCTGTACTGGGTAGAGAGATGAAGAGAACACTGCTTCCCCCACCTTTTGAAGATGTTCCCTTGTACAGGGAGTACAAGAGTGTGTATGACTTTTAGTATTGTGGTTAGGGGAAATCAGGATTCCAATCCCTCCTCCCAGAAACTGTCACTGGGAAAAAGAGTGAATATTCTTAAAGAAGCAAGAGGAGCCTTCAGATTTATTGCAGTCTGTTTTTGGCAGGAGCAATGAAAGGTGTTAAGTGTATTGTGTATGCATGCATATAGAACTGAATAAAGGGTTTTAGTCAATTTATATTAGTTTCATGGCTTTCAAAAGTTAAAACAATTATAAGGCCCTTTTCTCTTGCAGTTAGAACAGACTAAAAATTAATTTCTAAAGCCGAGTCTGTTCCAAAGTAGCATTGTCTCTCCTTATGCTGCCTAATTTCTTCTGTTAATTGAAATGCAAAGTTTTATACGCACGAAGAATCTTAGACAACACCACAAAAATTAACTGGATCCTAGATAAATTAAGCCACTTTTCAGCATGTCAAAATCAGCCTCTTTGGCTTCGTAGAATGCTGTCAACATATTGTTTTAAAAGTAACTGACAAAGACAGTAACAATAATTTTAGCAATAAATGGTTAAAATATATTAATCAATTAAAATGTTCAGTAATAGATTCAGCAGGTACTCTTTATTCATAGATGTGGATTTAAATCAGAGGTTCCTTGTTTTGAAACTATCTCCAGTACAAGATATTGAGAGGATTCCCTTGCATATGGCATTTATTCAATTTGACAAAGAATTATACCAAAGAATTAATTGATATTGTTATTTAGTTACTAGTTATTTTTCATTTTGTATAATTGCAGTTGCTTGAAATTGCAGCTGAGATCAGGCCTCATTGTTCTATTCAGTATATATATGAGGTGATAATCTTCTTTAACATCCTTTTCCCCCACTCTGTAGCCCAGGTTTCAGTGAAGATACTTATGTATGATTTCTCACAGTACGGCCCATGATAGACAGTGTTAGACCTTAGAGTCACTGTTCCTAGCTTTGAAACTTATTTGAGGTCTGATCTTGAACTGAAGGGTGGGTTTCTATTCCCACCCTTACCTTTGGTTGCTTATTGTACACACACACACACACAGAGCAAATAGAAACCAAATGAAATCACACACACACGCGCGCACACACAATTTGCTCTGTGTGTGTGTGAGATTTCATTTGGTTTCTATTTGCTCTGTGTGTGTGTGTGCACGCACGTGTGTATGCATTTCTGCGTGTGTGACACTTAATTTCAGTCCAAGATCAGACAGTGAATAAGTTTCAAAGCTAGGAACAGTGACTCTTAAGGTCTAACACTTTTTATCATGGGCCGTACTTTGAGAAATCAGGGTACCCTGACCTATTTAAATCCCTTTGTCTATATTGGTGTTTATTAAAACATGTTTAACTCAAAGTCCTGGCACTAGACCACTGAGCGAACGCTGCCCCAAGTAAAGCTCTTTTCTAATGTGGAATAGTAAAATAAAAGCAGAAAAATATTATGGTATTTAAGGATATTTTTATTAGGTCACTTTATACATCAGAGAAATTGCATAAACCCATCAACCTTTATTTTTCTTTTGCAACTTTTCTTTAATTACCAGATGTTTCCAGAATAGTTTAATTATTAGATGCCAGCTAGAGCACTTGCTAACATCTGTAACTTAAACGCTCAATAAATGACAACATTTCTAAGTTGTTTCCATTTTGTTTCTGGTTTCAAGACTAGTCAGTTTCAGATCTTTTATTTTTTTCATTTAAAAAAATCTTTATTAAAAAAGTCATTGTTGAAAGGTTAAAAAAGGAGGCTTTTCTATAAGTCTGGTTTTCAGAAAATAAAACGTTTAAAGTAATGTTTTCTACAGCATCTTTGTCTATGCTTTGAAGAATAAAAACTTCTCTTTTGACCAGCTATACAATAACTCTTTATTTTACCAAAAGTTGCAGATATTATTGTCTCATGGGTCTAAAAACTATTATGTCATCCCATCAGTGGTTTTGAGTTTGGGGGAAATAATCAAGCATACTGTGTATATTCCTATCGTGGCTGGTACAGGAGGCATTTTTCCCCTCTCCCATCACCCTTTCCTCTCACGCATCACTGTTTAATGTTTATGAAGGAAACTACTTCAGAGCTTGTTAATTTCAACATAAAATTATAGAATTTTTTTCATAGTGAATTAGAAGAGTGAGACATCATCTTTCCTTTCCAGAAAAAAAAAAATCAATAAAACAGTTTGATAACATGTTTCTCAGCATCTTTATTTGGTTGCCAGAGTTAAAGATGTAATTGACAAATTCTGGACAATTACTTTTTCATGTCTTTAGTCATTCTTCCATGCCATTTCAAGAATACCTTTGGCAGGTATGAAGAAAAGGTCACTTGAACCAGTATGAGGTAATTGGGAGTGGGCCAAAAAGTCATTCCATAGAGTGTTTCTTTTCCCCCCCTCTGAATTTGATAAAAATGCAAATGAGAACCTTGTCTGTTGGTGTAGAGCTACTTATTTCTGTATTTCATTCAAGCATTCTCTTGTCTAACAAACATTTATGAAATAAGCCCTACAAATAGCATAAAAAATGTTTTAGGCAACTGAGCTTTTTCAAATGGTTAATCATGTGTCAAACATGAGAAAATTTTAAGCAGTAAATAAAAAATCTCTTAAGTAAAAGGCTAGTTTACTTCTATTAATTTTCAGGCCAATTTATCCTGCTGTAAACTGTGTACTTTCCATTAAACATCTTAGACATCAACCAGTTCTTCAGCCTGGATCCTAAAATAGGGCCAAAAGATATTAAATGGGTGGAATTAAGTTTCATTCTCACCTTTCAAAATAATTTGAGTATGAGAGTCTGCATAAACAAATAGGAAATATTAGGTATTTCCTACCCATAAGAAGTCATGTCAGGAGAGATGACATGCTACAACTTTAGGCTTCTAACCTTCAAACACTTTTATGTGATTAATTTTATTCACATGATGAGTCCCACAGGTAAAAAGCTACATGTGTTTGCAGAATTGAACTCTTTAAACCTGCTTATCATTTTCATTCAGTTTATAATCATGTCATTTCCTCCAATACAACTTTATACTAGGGCCTTTAGTAATGGTCATAGCTTCCCCACCAAAGCACACCTGGCCAGCATCAGTATGGATGAATCATAAACAAGACAGTAAACCTCTTAAAGTTTACTGAGATGCAATGAACAATTAAAATACTTTTAATAGAAAACAGACTACAAAGTGATGTTTTATATGTTCGGTCAGTTTCTTGTTAAGAGCTTCACAGCTGAAGTGAAAGATTAAGTCAGGTATTGTTGGTGCTATAGGTCAAAGAGAAGTTGGTTTATTTAGCTACAGTCTAATTAAAGCTACACAAAGCAGTTACATGAAGTGGCTGATTGCTGGGCCAGGAGGGTTGGGGGGTGCCTGGTCCAGTGTGTTTGGCGGCGGACCCAGAAGTGAACCAGAAGTAGTTCTGGTCCATTTCTGGGTTCACTGCTGAGCACACGAACAACCCCCCCCATTCTCCTGTGGGATGCTCCATCTGCCCCAGCATTGCAGCATTCATGAGTCATGCCTGGTACCTCGAGGTATGTAGAATAAACATTTAAAGCTATGTCTATGGCTGAATCACTGATTCTCCAAATCAGCATTGAATCTTCAGATTCAGCTGAATCAAATCGGAGACAGTGATCCCAATCAACGAATTGAATCAGTGTCCCCGATTTGGGCTGAATCTGAATTGAATATGGCCTGTTTCGCACACCCTTACCGAGAATCACACTCCCAAATGTTACAAAATTCAGAAATCTTGCATTATTACTTTAATAGCAATGAAGTTAGAAGCTCATCCCCGTATCTTATGAGAACTTATGAAAAGTGGTCCACACTTGTAGGGGGAAAGCTAAGGTGGTGACTGAGTTTAAGTTAGCTAAGGGAGTTAAGGACAATAAAAAGTCCTTCTTTAGGTATATAGGGAGCAAAAGCCAAACAAATGGAAGTGTGGGGCCCCTGCTTAGCATCTTGGGACAGCTGGTAATGGACACTCAGGAAAAAAACTCCTGAATGCCCACTTTGCTTCAGTATTTCACCAGAGCAAAGGGAAAGACAAGCGAGATAAGGATCACAGGGGGCATGGTGGGAATGATAGCCTTCCCACTGTGGGTGCTGAGCTGGTGCAAAACCAACTAGAAAAGCTAGACATTAGTAAGTCAACAGGACCAGATGGACTTCACCTGAGAGTGCTGATGGAGCTGGCTGAGGTCATTGCAGAACCCCTGGAAAAACTCTTTCAGAAATCATGGCACACAGGGGAGATCCCCAAGGATTGGAAGAAGGCAACATTGTGACCATCTTCAAGAGGAGGAAGAGGGAGGACCCAGGTAACTATAGGCCAATCAGCCTAACTTCCATCCCAAGGAAAATCCTGGAAAAACTCATTAAAGAATCGATGCGCCATATACTTGTTGAGGGTAAGATTCTGAATGACAGCCAGAATGGCTCTGTCATGGGTAGGTCTTGTCTTGCCAATCTCATCTCCTTCTATGAACAGGTCTCTCACCACCTGGACATGGGAGAGAAGGTCGACATTATGTACCTAGACTTCAAAAAGGTTTTTGAACTAGTGTCCCACGGTATCCTTGTGGAAAAATTGGAAGATTGCAGGCTTAACTACTCAACAGTTCAGTGGGTGGAAAACTGGCTGCATGGTAGGACCCAGAGAGTTCTCATGAATGGATCTGTGTCAACCTGGTGAGAAGTGGCCTGGTGAGAAGTGGCCCTCAGGGGTCTGTGCTTGGACTGGTGCTTTTCAACATCTTTATCAATGATTTGGATGTGGGGGTGAAAAGCTCGCTGGCCAAGTTTGCAGATAACACCAAGTTATGGGAGAGAGCAGTTATGCCAGAAGATAGGTTGCAGATACAGGCAGACTTGGACAGGCTGGAGAGTCAGGCGGACCAGAACCAGATGAAGTTCAACACTCAAAAGTATAAGGTGCTCCATCTGGGGGCAAACAATCCCTAACATATCTACAGGCTCGGTGGCAACAATTTGACTTGCACCAAGGCTGAAAGGGATCTAGGGGTAGTGATCAACTGTCGCATGAACATGAGCTGGCAGCCAGCAGGGCAAACAACATGCTGGCTTGCATTAACCATTGCATCTCATTCAAAATTAAGGAAGTGATACTCCCACTGTACTCCACACTGGTGAGACCGCAGCTGGAGTACTACGTCCAGTTCTGGGTGCTGTACTTCAACAAGGGCATGGAAAAATTTGAGATGGTCCAGAGAAGACCCCCCATATGATCAGGGACTTGCAAGACAAGCCACATGAGGAGAGGCTGAGGGACTTGGGCCTCTTCAGCCTACAGAAGAGGAGACTGAGAGGGGACTTGGTAGCGGCTTACCGCTACATCAGGGGAGTACATCAAGAACTCGGTGAACAGCTGTTCACCAGGGCACCCCTGGGGAAGACCAGGACCAATGGATACAAACTAGTATGCCTTAATCATGCTATGCTGATGGGCCATATGAGCTCAAGTGAACCCTTGAATTTAATAGCAAGTACTCTGGTTATATAACTATCAAATTAAATGGAGTTATGATTATTGTGAATTTGGCCAATTATCTGGAAAGTATCTAAGCAGAGGGAAAGTTTTAATCCCAGAAAAAGGAAACTGCTGAACCACTTATGGGATTTTTAAAACAAACAAGTGATTTTTCCCTAATTAACGATTCTTATTTTGTTGGTGAATTATTAGGAGGGTAGTAGGATTTAGAGACCGAATATCCAACAGAACCATTTCAAGACAGAAAATATATTTTTAGTTTTCCTGTGTATTTTCTGCACTTATCTTCCATATACAGAAACTAATTATATATTTAATGTATATGCAGCAGTAGTAAATAACATTAAGACAACATTATCACTAATTATGGTTTTGTGTTAGTCCCTTACTTGACATTACAGGAGAATACAAGTAATTTTCTCAGTGCTATAAAACTTATTGCTGGACTCATTTAAAATATAAGATTACATATGTATTTAGATCATAGATATGCTGTCATTCAAGAAGGATTGCTGATTTGTATTCCCTTCCTCTAAGAATTTTAGAATTTATGACCACTTATCTTAATTATGGAACAAAATACTAGTGTGATTTGCTGAGGCTGTAAAATGTTTGATGGTTGGCAAATAGAAATAGCCACTATATACTGCAGTAGGAGCCAAAACCAAGGCTAATTTAAGCCAATAATCTGTGAGATATGCCTAGATACACTTCTGATATGTTTAACCTGTTTTTGTTCACTTAAATAAACTGAGATCAATGTTTAGTATCCATGTTTGTGTCTGTTACAAGATTTTGAAAGCACATGTGTTATAGCAAGATAATTGCAATATATTGTTGTAGTGGTAATGCGTAGGGGGTACATGCAGGTGCATGTGCACCCCCTGAGCATGGCAGTGCACCTCCTACAAAAAGGCACCACCAACAGTGTCAGCGGCACCTGCGGGCGGCTGCTGCTTGCCACCCCGCCGTTGCCAGTGCTGGTGGTGTCTGAGGGAGCTCTCCTGCTTACTGCTGCTGCGCTCCTGCAGCCGCTGTGTCCCACAAGCTGCTGGTGGCACACATTGTTCATGTATTGTTGCTTTTGTCCCAAATAGACCAGATGCAAGAATGAGTATAATGGGTTCAATTTTCTCTTATACGAAAGCTTAATGAAAAGACCTTCAAATGGACATGGCTAATTACACTGTTCTGAGAAAAGTACAAGCATTGCTCCAGTAGGCATGTATGCAGAATAATCTTTCTGTAGTCACACCTCCCTCAAGCACCTCCCGTTAGCTAAGCCCCCAGGCCTAAACAGACCTCAGCTAGTCTCTAACTGATCAATCCCATATTTACTATTTTCAGGTAAATGACCTCTCTAGCTAGGTTACATAACATTTCCAACTCTTTCAGGTACCTAATATTAAAAAAATCCATAAGTAAAAAAACAATGTCTTCTTTTCCCTTTAGTCTCAATCCTAGCAAACATTAACGCTAAGTGCTAAAGACCTATTCTTTCCCCCTATCAGCCATAAGCTGACCTCAGTGGTGCAAATGGTGCAGGGAAAATGGAGCAGCTTCCCCAGGTGCCAACTTTGGGGCAGGGTTAAAAAAAAAAAAAGTGACTGCTGCTGGCAGCTGCGCAATCACAATCGTAGTCTTACAGCAACTGAAAATTACCATTACCCCTGAGACCCAGACACAGACATAACCTGTGTCTATGTTACTGACTGATCTAGACTTTCCCCATTTGGCTTCTCTCTCAAAGTCTGTCACAGCTTGGGATGTCATAAAGGAGAGCTAATTACCTCCCCCTCCTCCCTGTTAACTTATTAGCCTGTTAATTCTTTCCTGCCTTTTTGGGACCCATCACATTGCTGGTTATTTTAACTACTGATCATTAGAGACTGGATTCCACTCTAAAGCTTGAAATTCCATCCAGAATTGTTGCTATTATTAGTAGCAATAGTAAGCATTAACTTTTAGATGGATAACAAGACTACCCAATTATAAATGTGCATTTATATCGATATGCATACAACAAGAGAAATTTAGGACATAAGGGAGAACTTTCTAACCCTGAGGATGGTTGAGTGCTGGGACAGAGTACTTAGAGAGGTTGTGGAATCTCCATCCTTGGGAATTTTTAAAGGCAGTTTAGACACATGTTTGGATAAGATGGTTGGGACAGAGACGATCCCACCTTAAGTAGGAGGTTATGCTAGATAACTTCCCAAATATTGTCTCTTCCAGTCCTGTTTTTCTAATCTCAGTATTACTGAGATCTTAGTCCTGTACACACTTTGGCACCAGACAGCACAACTTAGTTACCATGTCCATTTAGCAGTCTCAGGCATTTCTAGCATCCCTGTCATTACTGCCCAATACAAAAATCTCGCTCCCCATTCACTTAACCACATACTTAAGGCCCAGTTAAGTCAAGGCAATTTAAGCACATGCTCAAACTTAAGCATGTGTATTCTTGGATAGGGATGGCTTCTGTTATTAAATGGGGCCCTCTGATATTGTGTCAGCTAGTTATTTAGAAGATTTAAATTTCAGTGTGCTTCCTAGATGCTCCATTTCCACAAAAGCTTTATGTGAAAACAGAAGCCATATGTTTTTATAAAAAGATAAGGCCTGGCTCATTACCTCTGTAGAACATTATTCTCCACAATGTCATTTAATTGGTTTATAAATGATTCCAGTGGTGTTGCTCCAACACCCAGGCCCATTGGTTCTACAGATTAACTGAATGAATGATCCTCTTGTTTTTCTTTGTATTTTCCTGCATGTTAGAAGATGAAAAAGTAACTAAGTATTTACCAAGCTCATTAAATTTAAATTTGATACATTTTCCATTACTCTAACTCACTTATACACCTCACATGATTTTTACAACTGGTTTTGACATCTGTGAACTCGATTCTGCTTTTATACCAGTGTAATTCCATTGACTTCAACAGACATACTTTAGGCCTTGTTCTGCTGTTCCTTACACCATGTAAGTCCATAGAATTTCACTAGCATGAGATGAAAAAAGGAAGTTTATAATAGGACTTCATATTTTGATTAGCTGACTTGCAAGCAGTTTGTGTAAGAGTGTCAGTTTGAAGAGTATATTAGAAGTTTGAGAGAAAGGAAAAAGAAATGCTGCTCTCCAGACTAGGTAGGGTTTCCTGAATTACAGAAAGAAACCTCAGGAGTTCATCTAGTCCAACCTCCTATGGCAGGAACATCTCTGTCTAAACCACCCCACAGTTAAAGCCTTCCAAGAGTGGATATTCCACAAACTTCCTTGATCATTTGTTCCAGTATTTACCACTCTTATAGTTAGAAATCTCTTCCTAATACACAACCAAAATTTTCCTTGCTGCTCTGTTAACCCATTTCTTTTTGTCCTGTCCTCTGTGGACACACGGAAGAATTGATTGCCATCATTTTCATAACAACCTTTTGTCTAACTCATTTGTGTTGGCAGGCTGGATAGCATCATGGAGTGATGCACATCTGGTGGCGAGGCGAGCAACAGCAGCATTAACTCTCCACTTGCCTCACTGCTGAATGGTGCCATGATGGGGATCTCAGCATGGAAATTTGGTGGCACAGAGACCAGCACCCAGGGGATTAATGCCTTGCCTACTTACACCACTGTCACAAAAACATGTCTGGGATCTCAGTTCAAATACTATGGTGGGTTGAGTGGCTTTAGTCCTCAGGGTGCTAGCCCTGCTGACAAAGCAAATCTGTCAGTCATAGAGACTAATACTGCTGTTACTCATTTTCTTGAAGAATATTTGGCCCCCACAGCCTGTTGACACTGGATTTTGGACCCAGCACCTACACCTTTGTTCCAGGTGGGCACAACCCTCAGACTGACTACAACACCTGCCAGTCGATCATAGGCACATTTATTGATACAGAGTAAGAACAAAAAAGCAACAATACAAACATTAAAACAATTCTATATCTACCAATCCTAGGGCTGTCATCAGAGTCAAGGTACATCTGGTCAAGATGCAGGCTCCACTCTGAGGCTCTCTCTCAGGTGTCTGGAGGTGGGATGCCGAGGCCCACAGCCCCCCTCCAGTGGAGTGCATGAGACGGGCTACTGGTATGCCCTCAGTCCATGGTGGCCTCGGGGACCCTTCCTGGGTGACAGGGATAGGGATGGGGACCCCTCTCATGTAGGAGAATGGGGAGGGACAGCAAAGAGGGACAGGGAGGGACAAGAGGGACAGACAAGACAAAGGGGGGATGAGAGAGACCTTTTGTTAATTGCAAGTCTCTGCTTTTGTATTCTCCTTCCCCCTTGACTCCTGATGACTCTTCATCCATGGCTATCTCTGGTTGGCTGTTTCTCTGTGGTCACATGTCCACATACCTTCTGGGCCTTCTCCTAATTTGGTTTGTTCCCACAGAACTGGGACTTAGGCCCCCCTGCTCTCTGAGGCCTTGTTGCCAGTGTCACTTATCTTGTGTTATGAGACAGTATGGTACATACTTCCTTTGGTTCCTAGACTATGTGTCTATGTGCTGCCTTGAAGACTGTGATCTCATGTTATGGCATGCCCCGCTTCGATTCTCCGGCTGTGTCCATCCATTGGCTTGTCTATTTCCAGGGCCATGAGAAGCCGTGTGTGTCTCCCCCAAGCTCTTTAGAAATCCATTTTACCCCTGCTGCCTATCTTGGTCCCTTGTAACACATATATCTATACCTATAAGCCAATTCCCCAAAAAACAGGACTTTAAATACTGTTTCTAAGCCAACACAGTCCTGTTTTAGACCATTTTTCCAATACAATCGAGGTCATTTTGAATACTATTCCTACCTTCTGAAGTATGTACTGCCCCACCCAGTTTGATGTATAGCAATATGTAAATTTACTAAATATACACTTGTTTCTATCTCAGAGTCTTTAATGAAGACAGAGAACAGTAGAAACATCTGGTATGAACATAAACATCAGTGGCTTGGTAGACATGATGCAACTTCTAGTAATGATACCATGTGATATTATTTATTGCTTCAGAAGGAATATAAAAAATGGAGGGGAACAGTTGAGTGTCATGATCCTTGGCAGAAATCACATAGCATATTACATTACTCAAAGATGTTTAAATTTGTGGAATGCTCCCAAATTTTATGCTCATTCTGTGCCAGTCTGGTCCCCCAGTGTGTGTCAGAGCAATGCGAGTGCTGATAGTGGATCCAAGGCCTGTTAATAGTAACCATGTATCACAAAGCACTCCTCCATCATGCCAACTATACAATAAGTGTCATCCACAGCGTTATTGTACAAACTATCATGCTATTATGTTATCTCTACACCATTAAAGATCCTTTGTATCTGGAGACAATCCTTCCTGGCTGGCTACACAATGTTTGGGTATTCTGTGCTAGTGTGTAACACAAAATAGTTGCAGCTCAGGAGAGAAATGGTACAGTCAGACCCATCCATTCACTTTTCTTTTAATCTAGTAACTTTGACTAGGATTTTCTGAAAACAGAAGTTTGAGATGACATCATATTGGCAAAATAACTCATTTTGACTGGAAGATTCTTTAAGCTAGAATCCTTTTAGGTGAGTAATGTAATGATATATTTATACTCCAACTATATAAAGTGATTGATCAGATAGGAATGGCAGAATATTGTCTCTAGGCAAAATACAGACAGGAAGCTGTGTAAAGTTACTTGTAACCAGTTTGTATCAATTGGCATAAAGGTTATTTTCAGGTTGCTCAATTCACAACAGGTTAATTCAAGAGCACAGCCCAATCTAATAAACAAGAAAGCCTGCTTTCAGAGGGAGATGGAAGAAAAAGAACGATCTTTGACAAAGACCTGAATTGGCACATGCATTCTGGAATATTGGAAGAGTTATATATGTAACCTTTCTTGCTGGGCACTGGTTGGTAATTTTGTGCTCTAAATATACTTTAAAACTTGGCTCGAGTTCCCACCCAGACCACCTGATAAACACTAAATAAGTTAGTAGGGTGTCCCACATAAACTACCCCCACTCACAACCAGTGTAAATATAGAGGCTAAATTCATTACAGAAATGAAGGTAAAGACAACACTAAATGTTAAGGACAACTTAAAATGTTATCACCCATGCCCAGGCAGTGTGGAACTTGGGGCTCACCCAAAAAGCAGTTCCAGAGGCTTGCACCCTTATACCTGCCCTTCAGCAATGGGCTGGAGGGAGAGGCTTCACTGGAGAGTCTTTTGAGCTGCTCCTTGGGTTCATTGGGTGGTAGGAAGCAGCTAGAGAATGTGGTCCTTCTGTGTTGCAAGGGGCCTCTTGTTGCTCCTTGCAGCACTGTAGGGTAATTCCCACTTCCATGCTGTGGCCTTGAGAGGTTAACTGTGGCTCCAGACAGCATACCACACCCCTGAATTCCTAGTCCAAATTGCAGCTCTGCTGGGCAGAAACTGCAAAAAGAGAACTTTGAAGGAGAGGTCAGGCCTACCTCAGTGGGCAGCAAGAGCCAGCCAGGCCTATACTGCACTAAGGCCTGAACATATAGCTGGAGTTCAACTACACAGCTAGGCTGAAACACCATAGCTGTAGAAATAGCAGAAAATAAGGCCCAGGCCTATGGTTGTGTCCTGGACATCCAGTCTCAGCTACACCCCATACTGAGACTATACAATTAGAAAACAGAGGGGCCCAGGCCCTGTAGCCAGCAACTGCCAGGACCCATTCCTGGGCAGTTTGCTTCAGGGATTAATACCCTCATAGCATTAACTCACTTAAAAAAAATAGAAGAGAACGAGGGAGGAAATAGGAGTCTCAAACTTCAGGGCAGACTTTCTCTTCCTCTACCTGAGGCTTTCCCTTTAAACAGTATTTGCTTGCCTCTCCAGTGAGGGAAAGGAAGGGAAGGGAGATGCTCCCTCACCATAGGGAGCAGGTTTTATGGCTCCCAGGGTAGCTGTGAAGATCTCAGCAGGCAGATGAATAATAGCCCCAGAACCTTAGTGAGTTGTTCCTATATGACTGGTGTGATATCACCCAAGCCTTATCCAATCAGGGAGGACCACATTGTAGTTTTTCTCCCCATCTGTCTGCCCTAAGAATCCCCTGCTTCCCCTGCCCAATCAGGACAAAAGGTTTTACATATTTTGCCCAGATACAGGCCCCAGCTTGCCATGTGCTGAGTACATAGCCAGAACAAGAGGGGTCATTTTGCCCATATAAAAAAGTGTGCGCATGGGTGGGGTGTTACATGTATATTGTTCATCTTAGTATAGAGGGAAAATTTTTGCCCTATCCTGTTCGGGCAGGGGTGGGGGAGGAAGGTGAATGCACCATGAAGTAGAACGGAGGGGAAAATCAGCCTCTTCTTATGTCCCATCATGCACCCATATAAGAACAAGACAAGAGATGGTCCTCATTTTCCTTTTGGTCTGTAGGCTGGTGCTTTTACTAAAGTATACTCAGTATCCCAAGACAGTTTAAGGACATGATCTTCTCCTCAGTGTCCTTGTATACCAGATGAAATCTGATTCCAAGTCTGTGCAACAAGTGCAGCACCCCAGGTGCAGCTATTACACCCCCTGGTGGTGATCTGATTCTAGGTTATGCTCCCCTTTTTCCACCTGCCTTGCCTTGATGTTCTGTGTTATCTTAGGAAAGGGAGGCTGCCCCAGGATCCTAAAATGAGTGCAGCTTGGTCCTTCTGTCTGCAGATCCCTCCTGATCCCCAACCAACTTTCCCACTAAGTAGGCCTTCCTGGCCTGTATGTGCCCCCAGGGTATCTGATACCTTATGAGCCAATCACAGACTCTGAACATCCCCTATAGCCATGCCCATGCCTCACAGGTGTTACTGTCTCACACTTGGTTGGAGCACTTCACCCTCAAGCCAATGTCTGGCCACTTCTGGCTTTCAGACACTTGTCAGGGCTTTGACCATCCCAGCCTCCACTGTTGCATCCCTATTATGCTATAATAGGTTTTATACCAGGCAAGGAGACCAAGACACAGTTGTTCTAAACTAAAAGTAATTTCATTGAACCCTAACAGATAGAATTCTAATTAGAATTGAAGCAGAATTAGCAGTTAAAATTTTATGTTTGTAGCGCATCAAAGCAGATGCTCACCAGCCCATAATATGAATGCAACTTCACTGGTTGATTAGGCCATGAAGTATTGCCCGGGGCTCCTGGTTCCCATGTCCAATTTTGAGACAGGATCTTGGATCAGTGAGAGGATTTCTTCAGGAGTGTTCCAAAGAGTACTCTCTCTCACCTCTTTATATACCATATAGCTTGCATTTCTTAATACATCAAATTAGTTTAAGCCTTCCTCCTAATGCATATTACTAATCTTGTTTCTTTTTGCCAAATATGGTTATCTTTAACTAGAATCTTCTATTCTGAGGTAATCTTTTCATTTTTAGGTGGGGGTAGGCTCCTCTTTTGACCAGGTTACATTTATTCAGTTTAGTTAGCTAACTGATTATTCATTTCAAGTCAGGAACTGTATTTTTCCATCTGCTCCTTTTACTGGGTGAACGTTTCAACCACAGTTCAAGCTAAGCATGCAGCTTGAGTTAAGCACAAAGGTCAAACCCAGGCCTGAAGGCCTCTGAGTCCCAAAACCACCCTTTTCCTGTAGCTGGCTTCTTACTATCTAGGCCCAGTGCCCCAGGCCAGGCTCCTGGGTCCCAGTCCTACCAATCTCAGCTCTTGGGGTCCCCACCCCTTGCCTTTTGCTCAGGGCTGCTGGACCTAGAATTCAGCCCTCATGGGCTACAGACCCCTGACTTTTTTGCCTCACACAGGAATCTCTATCCACTCAGTCTTTTAGGGTCTCCACCCCTGCATCTTGCTCATGGTTCCTGGCCCCAGAGTTGGCATCTTTAGACTACAGCTTGCTGAGCCTTGCTTTGCCTCTCATGAGGCACTGGGCCTCTGACCCTAACTCTGCCCTTCTTTCATCTGTGGGTCTTCTGGTCCCAAACTCTGCCCCTCTCTGGGATGTCTCTGTCCTTTCAGGCTCCCTGAGCTTTTCAGGCTCTGGATCCTCTGGCTTCCAAGCTCTGTCCCTCCCTGGGCTACAGGTCCCTGGCCCTGATCCTCACCCCTCTAAAGCAGCTTTGGGTTTCCTTCCCTCCGTTTCCACCTTTCTAGGGCTCTGGGCCCTCAGGTCCAGTCAGTGTTTTGAGTCTGCACCCTGGGAGACCCCAAGGGGGTCATATACTTTTGGGGCACCAATGATTGTCCTAAAACCACCCCTCAGAATCCCATCCAAACCACCAGTGTAAGCCACACCATAGTGCAAAAAGCCATCTAGCTACAACAGAAAACTAGCCCTCATGCTGGGTTTCAACATAAACATCTACTCCCAGTCTAAACCACTATGCTGTCTCCCATATTGGGCCCTACTTCCCTGTAGGCATCTAGTTTGCAGGTGTCAGGGCCTTTCCCATCAGCCATGCAGTCCCCTTTAGCCTTTCAGGGCCAGCTGCCTACATAACAAGGCCTTTCTTTACCCTAGGTAATATTGCCATTTTCAGGCCTACAGCATTGCTTATCCAGCTTCAAAGTTACCCCAGGTATCCAGCTGCCTGCCCCTGGCTCTGGCCCTGGCTTATATTTGGCTCAAGCCCTGCCCACTTCTGGTCAGGTGGCTTGCTAGCCCTAGCCCAGCTATCTCTCTCACCTGCTAATGGGCATCCTACTGTTGCTGCCCTGACTCCTATAGCCATGGCTCACTTGCTTAGGTAGGTTCTGTCCTATTATTATTATTACTATTGTCATTATTATTATTATTATCACTATTATTGTCATGCAACTAGCACAGCAATAGGCACTTTGGCTGCCTATTCTCTTGCAGGCTACCTTTAGTAGGCTGCCTGAGCCCTACTTACTGCTGTTTCCCCTTTCAGAGTAACAGGAACCATAGGCTTTCTGTTATAGGGTATGTCTACATATGCTATTAATGCGGCTGAATAAACCCCAGTGCAGTTCACACTGGAGTTTATTGCTACTGGACATGTGTCTGCACTTGTGCCCAGGACTGCAACATGGTGAGCTGGGGAAGAACAGCCCCGGCTGCCAGGGAGTCTGGCAGGGTTGGCCTACCAGCCTGGGGCTGCTCTCCCCTGATCTCATTGTGTTGTGAAGGGGCTATAATCTATAATCAGATGAGATATTTTATTGACAGTATTGAAGTCTTGATTACCTTTCCTCCATGTAAGTGTATGTGCATTTTTTCCCAATAGGCATAAAGTTAAGCAAAGATTTTGTGACTGTAAATCTGGGACCTTCTTTGCTTTTTGTAGGTGATATAGGAGAAACAGATAGGATTTAGAAAGGAACTTCTGTTTTTCTGTCTCTCAGAGATAACTGGGGAGAGAACTGGGGTTTGTAGGTGGTAAAACCTGAAAATGACTGCTCTATTTGTTTATGACAAATTGTAGAAAACATTAACAGTACCAACAGGCAGTATATAAAGATTGCTAGGAGCATTGCTGGAAAACATGTGCCTGTTCCTTGTGCACTACAGCCTGAAAAAAATATGTGGTTGCCGTTTGCCTTTTAACTTTCTGCCTCAAGTGTGTTTACTGATGTGTACCCACCCCCATTCTAACAGTGACTACATTATATATTCCAGGCTGTAGTGTAGGCAGAGATATGCTCTGTATCACTGTGGCACTCCCTTCTGCAGTTCACTGGTAGTATAGACCTGACCCAGTAGGTTCCATGGGAACAGTCACTCAAATACTTTGCTAAATGAGGGCTGATTTGCTTAAATTAAATAATAACATGTTTGAGTTTTGGGGCCTTGACTAATGCCCATGATAAACTAAAAAGATTAAGTTTTTCATGTAGTACATTGAACACAAATACCCCTCAAGTCAATAGAGGTTTTGCTTAATTAAAGACTACAGGGTTGGGCCCAAAATGACTAGCACTGAATGATGCTGTAATACATCAGGATCTTCACTCTCTAAATCTGCAGTTGTGCTACATTTTTGGCTAGGTAGGCAGAGAGAGAGAGGATAATTCTGCTCTCTACAACAGTTTTAGAGGCTAACCACAAAAATCCCACAGAACTTTGTTGCAAACTTGGACATGGAACATGTTTATACCAGTGTAATCGGGCTTTGCACGGATGTAAACAAAGACTGGATTCATGATGCCCTCCATTAGTGCAACCTACTTGAAACCAACGTAAAACTAGCTTGGGAAAACATCAAGGATAAAACTATACCAGTGTAATTTATACCAGTATAAATGCCATGTTTGCAGCCCCACACCCCATTGTTGGTGCAGAAATCATGTCGCTAACACCATGCCCACTGCTGTTGGGCCTTGGCCCTGGCCAGGCTGCAGCCCCATACCCTGCACCCTGCTGTTGGTGCAGAAATCTGGGGGGTATGTGCCCCGTCTTGCTCCCACTGACATATCGCCAATGCTACTCTGTGCAACTATCCTGAGGTTGCTGGTCATTTGGCTGCAGATCTGAGTGTTATCTGCCTAGATGTACAAACATGATATAAATTACATCAATGTAGACAGATTATGTGTCCAGGACTATGTTGGTCACAAAGACAAATCTGAGTCTTTGTCTTGATATGAAACAAAAATACATCATTTAGAAGAAGTTAAAAAAGAGCAACTTATTGCAGTCATGGGTAAGTTTGAAATGGCATACACTGATCACAGAGGCTGGTATTCTTCTCTTTCGTAAGTGATCAGTTCTTTAGAGCAGGGGTAGGCCAAATACAGCCCACAGGCCAGATCCTGCCAACTGATTGTATCCAGGCCTCAGGTTGGCTGCTGCAAAGTCATAGGATCTGGCCTGTAGGGAACTAGTGGTTTTGGCTGCTGCATCATGCTGGGTAGGCGCATCCTGGCTGTATCATAGTCCTGTCCACATCAGCTCCCACCACATGTACCGGAAGCAGTGCTGGGTGCATGCTGGCATCAGTTGTGGATGCTGCCTGCGGGTTCCTGCTGGGGATCAGGGTGACTGTCTGGGACCACATTTGATGTGCTGATGCAGCAGCATCACCTGTGGACCTGGGAGGATGCCCCCGCCCCTAGTAGGAACCAACCACCTGCATCCATAGCTAACACTGGCACCTACCCAGCACTGCCTCTAGCACATGGACTGGGAGCTTGTGTAAACTGCAGGGTCATGCTGTAGGTGTGGGACAGTTAGGAGGGGGAGGAAGGGAGAGACAGAGAGAGGCAGCCTTGCCCATGTTGAGCAGTAGTGGCCAGTGCTGGGTGCCGGGCAAAAGTAGGACCTGGCAGCAGGTGTGCTCACCATTTCCAGGGCCCTTCTGGCTGCAGCTGCCCAGAGCCCACACTGCAGCTGCCCTGCAGCTTTTCTTTGCTTCTGGTGCTGCCACTCAGTGGGCTAGGTGTGTCCTAGAGGTGGTGCAGGGAAGCAGCAGTGGGGAGGAGCTGCAGGGCAGCCCCAGTGTGGGCTCTGAGCAGCCACAACAAGAAGGGCCCTGGAAGCAGTGAGTGCGTCCACTGCTGGGTCCTGCTTTTGCCCAGCACCCAGCAGCAACCACTGCTGTTCATTATGGGCAGGCCACCTCTCTCTGTCTCTCCCTTCCTCTCCCTCCCAACTGTCCCATACCTACAGTATGGCCCTACAGCTTACACCAGCTCTTGGTTCGTGTGCAGGAAGCAGCACTGGACAGATGCCAGCATCAGCTGTGGGCACAGGCAGCAACTTCCCCCTGGGGATTGGGGCATCTTCTACCTTGGGGTAGAAGGGTGGGCCAGAGGCTGAATTTGCTGAAGCTGCCACCCATGCCCATATCATCTTTTCCCACCCACACACCCACCCACAGCCTCATCTGAGATAGGGAGGTTTGGTGAGCTGTTGTGGGGGAGGGGGCAGGGCATGCTGACCTTGCCTGTGACAGCTCTCCAAAATTCCTTATGTGACCCACGGTCCCAAATAATTGCCCACCCTTGCCTTAGAGAGACCCAGCATGACTGTGACAAAATACAGCTATAAGGAACACATTTAATAAAAAATAATAAAAATATATAAAATAATATGGAACAATGTGAAATCATACCTGACAAAGACGGTAACAATCCAGTTTTCTGGTCTGATAATATACACTTAAACATTCTTGGAGAGAGTTCTGAATATGATTTATATATACATCTCAAGGTTCCAGTTAATGAGAAGGCTGCCAGATCTGCCTATATAAATCCCCAGAACCTTCTATTTTTCCTACATGTACATTACAGGAGAAAGAACTTTTCTATTTTTTAAAACTCTATTAATGGGTAAGGAAGGCAAGAGGTTAGTTTTTTGTGTTTTGGCTAGAGGCAGAAGTATTTAATAACGTGTTTTATATAATCTAAATGAAAGCCAAATAAAGTCTGCACTTAGACCAATGGGCAAGAGGGAATTGACTGATGAACACAAACATCTTTTACCATATCTCATTCAATGTCCAGAAAAAGACCCTCCTCTTGGATTTGAGGACAAGGTGAGGAGGGAGAGGGGGAGAGCCAGGCAGCTGTTGTAAGTCTAGGTCTGTCCTTGACCAAGGCTTGGGGTTAGGGTCAGAGCTGGAGTTGCAGCCTCTGCTCCCCCCCATGTGTCACCTACCACCTCTGCCTCACTGCCTGCCCTACGCTGCCTCTTCTCTACCCTCCTCCCCCATCACTTGCTCCTACATCATTGCCACTCAATCCTGGCTCTGGCTTCAGCTCTGGCCCTGCTCCATGTGAAGACTCATAGTTGTTTTGGTCTCTACCCAGCCAGGAAGCAGTGATGGAAGCAGAATGTCTAACCCCATCCCTGTCCCTGGCACTGGCCTGTTCCCAGGGCTGGGGCTGGAATGACCACTACCATAATTGCTGCTGCTAGACCCACCATGTGCTCTGTTCCTTGGGACACAGTGGGGATAGATCCAGAACTAGGACTGAATGTAAGCAGGTGGCAGAGCAGAGAGTGGGGATGGAACAGGTATCAGAGGGTATGTAGCAAGTGGCAGGGGCCATGGTGCAGGGGGGCACAGGCACCAAGGAGGCAGGTGGTGGAGCACAGGTGCCAGAGGCAGTACAGGGGAGGCAGGTGCCATGGGACACAAGCAGCAGGAGCGGCAAGTGGTGGGGTCGACATGTTGCAGGGGGGAGGGGTGGAAGTCAGGCTGCTTGACTCCCCTGCCACCTGCCTCCAGTTGCCAGCCTCCCTGCTGCTGCTTTCCCGGCTGCAGCAGTGGAGGGAACAAATTTAAGACAACCCTAAAATGATTAGATTCTATACCTGGAATCGTAACAAAGTGATACCTTTTCTATGTATAGACTTGGGGGCGGGGGTTGTCTTAAGTTCAAAAGCATCTTGGATTTGGATAAATAAGGTATTTGTTGAAAATCTGATTACATAGGATATTAAAATGATTTGATTACACAGGCATTAAATTGGCCATGCAGTTGGCTAGTAGAAATCTCTTACTTTCCAGTAGCAATGGTTCTATAGTTGCATCTCTCATAAAAGGGTCAATGCTGATATTACAGACGTATACTAACAAGTGAAGCTTGTGAATTTCACTCAACATGTAGGAGGGTGCCATTCTAAGTTTAGAGAATGAAAGCACTGAGCAGGGGTAGACTTGATGCAAGTAAAGAGCAGAAACTGGTAATCTTAGGGAAAATAAACATGCTTAGTTTTATGCTCAGTTTATTTAAGCTGAGATACTGAGAGAGGATGAGGGTTAGACTCCATGCCTAGGTACAGACATTCAAAAAGCCCCAAATGGCATTGATTTAAGTTATGTGGTTTTCTGTAAATGGTGTAGTTTAGATCCATAGCAAACAGAACACACATTTGCTCTTTGGCGGGGGCAAGGGGCAAATCTTAGATGAGGTTCCCCCATTTTTAACTAGTCTGTGTGTGCCAAGCTTCTGTTCTGTTATGGGTATAGACCGAATTTGTGTGCCAAACTTCTGTTATGGGTATAGACGAGTTTCCAATCACTTATATCTTAAAAGTGTAATGTCTGTACCTGGTCTATGTGGTATAGCTATGCCATTCAGAGCAGATTTAGCTGCACCAATTTAGAGTTCCATTAAACTAGAACAGAAGTGTAAACTCTTTGTACTACAAAAGAGTACAAATAGGTCTCTTTGTTAATATCAAGAATAAATGGTTACATTTGACTCTAGCTAGGTCATTAGAGATGCGGGGAAAAGGGTCACTCTCGCCATTAGATATGGATGAGCAGTGTTAAGTATTATAAAAAGCAAAGTTTTGGTGAAAAAGAATGCTATGTTTTGTGACAGCTCAGGGAACAGAAAACACTCATAAAGGATGATAATATAACAGTTTGCTGTGAGAAATAATATGGGAAATCAAGACATGACAGTGAGACCATTAAAAGCTTTATGATCTTAAGAAAAAGTACAGGTTTTTTGAGGTCTTCATTACATTAGAGATGTGGTTCCCAAACTGTGGTACGCATACCCCTGGGGGTACGCAAGACATCTCTGGGGGGTATGCGAGATAAATGGTGTAATGGTGGATTAATTTTTTTATAATAATAATAATAATTGGCATTTAAGGGGTTAAAATAGATAACGTATGCTGGTTCGGGTACACAGGCAGCTGGTAAAATTGGAAGGGGATATGCAGTAAGAAAAAGTTTGGGAACCTCTGCTTTAGAGTATATGCACTATATTACATTGAGACTACATGGAAGGCAATGAAAAGAATATAATGGCTGTTATCCATGTAAAATTAATAAATGATATATGTTGCAATTTTAGGATAAATCAAAAAGTAAGTCTATATATCTATATATCACAGAAAAAAAGACCAGTCTTTTGTGTGATCTAGGGCTAACTAGAAGGAAAGATGGGTCCTACAGACAGTAAGTTATTTGTATCAGGAGAGTGGAGGAAATAATTTGAACTTTGTCAGAAATGAAACACTGAGTTTTAAGTCCCTTAGAATACAATGTTATTTGGCATCCAAATTAAATTAGTGTTGCCATAGTACCATGAAAATATGAAGAATCATGTTTAGTTCTGTATTTCATTAGGTTAAAACGATAACTAACAAACATAATTGTCACCATTTTCTATATTGTTTATATATGCTCAAAAAGAGAACAAGTCCTAGCAAAAATATATCCTATCTCTATGATCAGTGAAAACAATCAGATCAATCACAGTAGTTGTTAATGGACTCACATTCTGGTTCTGCACTTACATTCTTTGACATTATTTACTTTCTAAACCAAACCCACCTTTTTAGACCAGGGAGGTTTCTTTACAGTTGGAGAATCTGTCACTTGTTTGGGTTTACTTTCACATTTTGAAAATGTCCAAAGTACCTGTATTGCCCTGGTGGTATAGTCAGCATTGATATAAAATTATTTCTCATTCCTGTGGGAGAGCTGCCTTTACAACAACAATCCTGCCTTTCATCGCTTTCAGATTTTCGTATAATACCACTTTTAATATAAAATGAAAGTCAGTAAATTAATTTGTGAATAGTAATCTAATTAAGGAAGAACTAAGCAATAATTAAAGGGCAACCAACTAATTAAATATTCAGCTGTCTATTAGAGAGATAATAAAGGTCTCTGTTTATAGGAGTCTATATCACCAACCTTAACAAAAAATAAAATAATATATATATTTTAACACAGGAAAAGAGCAAAGCTTCTTACTATTGTGACCCTCTTGAAATAAACCAATTTACATTAATATTTTGGCTTGAAAAATGTATAAAGCAGTTTTGACTGTAACTCAAAAGGTGCCAAAACCTGTATATTTGGCTGGGAGGAGGAACTTCAGATGGCTCTATGGTTTTGACTCCATAGGGTGCATCCAGATAAGCACATCCACATGGTTTGTGGTACCACAACCATGTTTGCAGTGCCGCATACTGCAGTCAGGTGTTCTCCACTCTGCAAGGGTGCATTGACCGTGTGTATTATCCACGTGTGTGCTACTCCCAGTTTTTTTTTTCCATGGGTTTTTTGACCCTTGGATATCCAGGGGTCAAAAAAACCAATGGAAAAAAAATTGAGCAGCACACACATGGGCAGTGCATGCCACTGAAACATGGATCTGGGATGCCTAGAGCCATGCTACAGCTGCCAGCCAGGCTTTGCCTCAGGTGAGGCTTCTGGGGCCAACAAAGTGCTGGCTCCAGCCTCCCCTATTGCCCCTGAGGTAACCTGCTGCATGTCAAAGTGCGTGTGGTACAGGCATTCCTCAGGGACAAATAGCTGTGGTGCAAGGTGCACTGCTGCTATTTGTCCCCAGGGAACCAAATGTCTGTGTTCATCTGGATACAGCCATAGACTACATCAGGGGTTTTCAACCTTTTAAAATAAGTGTACCCCCAGTGGCCAGACACGGAGTAGGGGGTGGTGCACAGCCAGATGCAGAACAGGGGGATGGGGTGGAGTGCAGCCAGACGTGGAGCTGGAGGTGGGGGGTACACAGCCAGATGTGGAGTGGAGGCAGTGTGGGGTGGTGGGTGGTGGCAGTGGCCACCATGTGTGAGCCTCCACCTCCCCCTCTTGTATCTGGCAGGCCAGATGGTGCCTGTGCAGTCTGCAAGGGGGTGCCGTTGCTCTCACCCCAACCAGCCCTGCTCCTAGGAGGCAGAGGTGTGGGGTGGTGGGTAGCAGTGCTCTGTCCCTGCCCACTTACGTGAACCCCCTAGGACCTTCCCAAGTACCCCTGGGGGTATGCGTACCCCTGGTTGACAACCCCTGGATTACATCAGTGCAGGGCTTATTTGAAACCAGTAACAGAGCTGCCAAGAACAGCAGTGCCCACATATTTAACTACAGCTGTGACAGCTGAAAAGTATGCCTGTGTGATAAAAGTGCTTGCTGAAGGTTCTATGAAGATTATACCAAGTGTTTTTCTGTATTCGTTTAAATATTAAGCTATATATTGTTGCTAAAAGCCTAATTAAAGTCTAAGATGTAGTGAGGCCTTGTATAAAGTAAGGCCTAGTAAATTTAGCAAAGCCTTGAAGTAGTAAGGCCCTGTGGCATAGTTAAAATTACCTCATCAAAGGAATGCAAGGTTTGTACTGCTAATTGGTCAGTCTAAGGACAGTTGAAGTAAAAGGAATCTGAGTGGTTGTACATTATCAGAACCGTTCAGAAGCTTTAAATTGGCTAGAACATCTGGAAAACATTCAGAAGGAAGATACAGCTCCATAAAGAAGATTAGCTAGCTGTTGCCTGGATCAATGGGCCCGTGGACCTCGAGGAGCCCAAAGACTGCATTCCAGGGTCCTTCCCGGTACCATTCGGACAGTGTAGTTCAGGGACACCTGACTTTGCTGAACTTTGTGGAAAGAGAAGCTTGCTGTGTATCAGGCATCAGAGGGGACTGCCGATTAGTTGCTGAAGCAAATTGCTTTGTTTGTCATTGTTTGTTTTGTTACTACACATAGTTGTGTTTTTGTTAAGTCAATAAACCTTTCTTACCTTTCTACCCCCGACCACACTCTCAATCCTCGAACCCTCTGCAGGCAGCTGGGACATAGAACCACAACATCTAGTACCACTACCTGGTGGAGAAATGAAAACCCTGAGCTCTGGCTTACCTACAGCAATGTCTGCTGCAGTCAGGGGCAGATCTAGAAGTCAGGGGCAGACCCACTTTGATTCTCGCTCTACCCAAACTTTAAAACTGCCTGCCTGGGAGGGGCAGTGACATTTCTATTCAGGAAGTACCAAGGGACTCAACAGGCTTCATGATTCATTATAATCTACCTGATTCCTGCTAATTTCTCTTCAATCACAAGAATTAATGACCCTGACTCCTATTTAATAGTCTTAATGTTACACTATTCAAGCTATTCTTTTTTCTGCAATTTTGCTGTTAGCTATTCCTTGTAATGTTGCATGTCTGTTTCACAGCCAGAACATTGTTTTTAGCTGTAGCTATAAACCCTAACTTAGGTGTAATAATATTAAGTCAGCTGTAGAAATGATATCCAGTGGAGTATTGGAAGTACTGTCAAGAGGATCAAGAAAACTAGATTTTATTTTATGAATCTGAATAAGAGGTGTACTATAATGACTAAAGGACTAATGAAACAATATCTTTTGACTATTTTGCTATTTCTTGCTTAGTATGTTGTGTTTTTTAACTTTATCATATAATCTGGCAAATCAGTGAATATTCAAATAAATTTATGTTTGTTTTTCTTTCGATCTTAAACTGAATAATATATTGCTAGTTCCCCAGAATATTAGTAAAGCTTCTAGTTACTCTTTAAATGGAGAAAAATTTGTTGCGTTATATGTAATGAATGATGCACCACACTATCTGCACCCTACTTTTCAAAATCCTAGATTCTCTTATAGCCGCAATGGAGACTAGG
Source organism: Alligator sinensis (assembly GCF_000455745.1). Taxonomy (NCBI): domain Eukaryota; kingdom Metazoa; phylum Chordata; order Crocodylia; family Alligatoridae; genus Alligator; species Alligator sinensis. The sequence goes on from NW_005842048.1 coordinate 1,379,361, forward strand.
CTGTTAGGCTTGAAAAGAAAAGACTTAGGTTAGTAGGGGCAGATCTACATTAAATACTTTACTCAAGATTAGAGCTAATTACTGCACAGTAAGCATCACTGTCTGCACATGCAGGCACACTTACTGCATAGTAATTGGCTCTAACCATGAGTAAATTTGCTACCTGCAAGTGCAAGTAGCATATTAACTCTCAATTACTTACTACCCAGTAGTGCATGTGTAGACACCTGACCAACAGCATTTTTGCTCCTGGTCAGCTGGGCAGCAGAGGGTGGAAGATTTCTCCCTGCCCCTGACAGCTGCTTACTCACAGTGTTGGCCCCATGAGCACAGAGCTGGTGCTGGGAGAGGAGAATCTCCCAGTGCCAGCCCTGCAACCATGGAGCTTGGCCTGGGAGAGAAGGATCTCCCAGGCTGGACCCTGCAACTGAGAGTAAACTGCTTCTGGATTATTTGCACATGTTGCTGTGACCTAGGAGAATCTCAGAGCAGAGGGACCTGAAAAACAAGGGGAAAATAACATGAGGTAGTTCAAAATTAGGACAATAATTAGCACAAGAAATAATTAAGGAGAGAGAAAGTGGGAGAGGATTAAGTAAGAATACTACAGAAAGAGAATGAATAGAATAGAGAGAAATAAAAGGGGAAGGGAAAGAAATGAAAATGGAACTAGAGTGAAAATTATTGAGCAGGAAGAAAGTAAGTTAAAGATAGGAAAAAAGTGTGAGAAGACTCAGTTAGGAAGAGAAATCAGTGGGACGATGTGGTGGACAAAGAGAAAAATAGAGAGATGAAGAGCGAAAATTAAAAGGATGAAGGGAACAGGTGTTAGAGATTAGAGGGAGAATTATTATTGTTTTACTCAAATAAAGTAAACTGGGAGATGGAAGGAGATGATGAAAACAGCTAAAAGAAGAAAAAAATGGAATTTTAAAGATTGAAATAGAGGAATAATAAAATAGAAAGAAACAATAAGTAAGCAAAAATGTCCTGTGACATTAGATTCTTTTTCCCTTCAAATTGTTCCCTTTTCTCTTTTCCAAACCATCAGCTTTAGCTTCCTTGGGGACTTAGGAACAGATGCTGAATTTGTCCGTGGACACATTGTGCTTTTGCTTGCCCCAGAACAGAAATGTCCCAGGATTGGTGTGTACACATATTGGTCTTCTAATCAGGTTTTAGTGAGCAGTTGAATGCACTGCTGTTTTTTGTCATTGATTCAATGAAGGAATCCCAGGATAACCATTGAGATGTACTTTGCAATGTCCCAGGATAAGCTGTTAGTATTTCTTATCCTATGAACATTTTTAGGGTTTATCTTGGGACAATGTCCATGGACATCTGAAGTATTGCACTTTGTCCTGGGATAAAATGATTTATTCTGGGAAAAATGTGACATCTATTTGTAGTCTATGGACATGTCCAGATGAGCATGCACGTGCCTTTTGCCCCATCTCAAACCCCTTTGAGATGAGGCAAGAGGCATGTGCAGAAATGAAAAAATATTCCCCATGCTGCAAGTTTGCAGTGCGGGGATAAAATTAAACCCCTGGATACCCAGGGGTCTAAAAAACCCGAAGTTATATATGGGGCAGGACACAGTCCGAGGTAACTGGAGGATGGGTCCTCCATGGAGATGCTCTGGCTGCCAGAGTGTCTCTGTGGTTGGTCCCTCGCTCTGGTGCTGAAACATACAGCTGGCCAGGCCACGTGTTCAGCACCAGGGCTCCAGTGCTGTGAGTAAGGGGTTGGGGGAACTAAAGGAGGGGGGAGGAGA
>NW_005842048.1:1381418-1381961 GCF_000455745.1 Alligator sinensis
TAGGGGGGGGGGGGGCGCTGGGGGGGCCAGCCATTGGGGGGGCTGCAACAGCTGGCAGGGGATGGGGCCAGGTGAGGCAGCAATTGGGGGGCTGGGGTGGGGCATGTGGGCCTTGTGGGGGGAGGAGCCCCTGCAGGGGCCATTTGGCCCCTGTTGGGGGGCTGTAGCCCCTGTTGGGGGGCCATATTACCTGTGTGGGGACTGAATCCCCTGTTGGGGGGGCTATAGCCCCTGTGTGGGGACTGAACCCCCTGTTGTGTGGGGGCTGATTCCCCTGCTGGGGGGCCGTAACCCCTGTGTGGGGGCCATATCCCCTGTGGGAGGGCAGCAAAATATATATTCATGAATTCATGAAATGTATTTAGAGTTCACTTTATTATTATACTAAGATACATGCTTTAACACTGTAGATATATCAGTAAAACATTGTACAACTGATCGCTGTCTCTGTCTCACTCTCTCTCTTTATAGTGGTCTTTTGTTTTAATCGTGGAGGAACATGGATTTTGGGGTATTTTACAGAGTGACTTTGGGATTTTTTTT
>NW_005842048.1:1381999-1391542 GCF_000455745.1 Alligator sinensis
TCCCTGTTAGGGAGCGCATTGGCAGGACCCCACCTGCTCAGAGCTGGCACCTTGGACCCAGCTGGCTGTGTCTAACCTCCTGGCCAAATGGGGCCAAGAGGACCTGCTTTAACAGTTCAAAGCAGGCCACCACACCTGGAACATCTTCTGGGCAATAGCTGCCCAGATGGTTGGGCAGGGGGCACACATGGCTGTAGTGCACTGAGGCCACCTCTGCAGCCACAGCCCACTGCAGCTGGCTCAGAGGGGAAGATGCCTCTATTGGCTGTCCAGTCCCCATCTGGGTCTGGCAGGTGTGTAGCAGATCCCAGCTAGGGAGTAGCCCCCACTGCCAGACTGCTGCAGCGGGTAGAGGGTGCAGGGAACTCTCAGAGCTGCTTCAGCAGTCCAGCTGGCACAAGGGTTAGTGTCCCCAGGTACCAAGTGGCTGGGCCCCAAAAACTTCTAAGAGCAAGTAGCCCTGAACTACTTGCCAGGTTGGCTTTTTATACTGGTGAGGACAGCATAGGTGCTGGCCCCAGGCTCTAGCTCCCCTTGGCTGCAGATCTGGGAGGAGCCAGGCAGGGTTATTTTGCCCGCAGTGGCACAATTTGCTCCGCAATGAAGTGCATGTCCAAGCATGTATGCTGACGCAAAAAGCCCTGGCTCAAATTTGGACCGCTTCTATTTGAGCTGCTGCAAGCGCACATGTTTGCATGTGTGGACGTGCCCTATGAATGCTTGTTATGTAGTTTAGTAATAGTTGCATGATTGGGCCTATTGTGACTCCAAATGTTGTGAAAATAAACTTCATTTATTTAACTTAAGATTCCTCTTCTTGGCAAAGCACTTTAGATAATGGGATATATAATGGTCCTACAAAGGAATGTTCTAAAACTTGTTTTAGTTAGATTTACATATTTGTGCATGTGTGACAACAAAAATGTGTGTGAAACCTAGAGGAAATAACAGTTTTTGTTGACTGAAAAAAGAAGCCCCCATTTTAAAGCATGTTATACACAGCTTGGGAGGAAATTATTTCCTGTCAAATAAGATCTGATCTGACCTTTTTCTGACTTTAATTTTAAATGATTAATTTCTTTTCAGGGCTCATTTATTTTCTTCAACATTCTGCTTAATTTATTTTTGTAATTTTTTTGTTTTATTCTTTTTGTTTTAAAGAAATAAATTGTTTCATTTGAGATGAAAACTCATCTGCAGTAACTAGTATTATCCTTGACATTTCTATATCACCGTAATATGAACGGTAGCAGTGGGAAGCATAATCCTCTAATCTGGCTAGTTCAGATGCATAGTTCATAGATACATTTTCCAATTCTGTATTTTTTTTTTTTAGCAACTCTGAACACTGTCTTGAACTTGGCAACTGTTTTATGAACAATTTTACCCATAAACTCTAGTTAAACAATGGTTGCAATCCTGCAGCTCTTATTCACATGAGTAATTCCATTATGAGTGCTTGCTCAAAGAACTATGTGGTGGCAGCGTGCCACCACGGGCTTGAGAGGAGGTGAGGGAAAACCGCGAGGAGCGCAAAGCCCAGAAACAGACCCCCCGAGGGGAGAACTTACCTCCGGCAGATTGAGCAGTGCAGGAGCTGGGACCACAGTGGCAGCTGCAGCCACAGCTGCTGTTGCATGAGCCGGCATTACACCGGCTATTTAAGCAGCTGTTCCCCACGTGGGAGGCAGCTGGTCCAATCGCGGTGGCTGGCATGGCCACTGCGGGAAGGTTTAAAAGCCCCGACAGAACTTCCTAAATCTTAAATGCTGGAGGCTTCAGGTGAGAGGAACAGTGGGAAAAAAAAACCCTTGTCACATTCAGTTCACTCTCCCTTTCAGCATCTGCTTTCTGTCCCTGTGTGACACAGGATGTTGGGCAAGATGGAAGTATGGTCTGACCTAGTAAATGGCAATTCTTATGTTCAAATCACTTTATGTTACTTCACATAATTAATCAATCCCAATTTTTTATCAGGCAGTGATGATAAATGTTTCTGCAGAGATTTTTCACTTTTGGATCACTTGCTTTAACATGCAACAAAAGGTTATGTATGTATAGTACTTGCTGTTATGTTGCTCTATGGATCTCAAAATGCTTTGTAAAAGGAAGTATCATTAGCCGACATAGTTCTTTTGTTACAACTTTGCAGACTGCATTCAATTCCATCTCCTATTCCCCTTAGGAAATTGTCACAATTTTTTTCATCATGCTTTGTGAATGGTAAGAAAAGAGGAATGGAATATTTAATACTACAGGATAAAAGTAACATTTCCTGTCCTGTTACTTCCAGCATAGACCATCTCAGTTCAAGAGCCAAGGGAAAAATATATAACTCAGTTTTGCGGGGGAGAAAAGGGGAGGGATAGGGCAGTTGACCTCAAAAGCCAGGGTGGGGCAGACATTTGATGCCAGGGGAATACAACTGTTACCCACCCCCAGCCTGGCCACAGACAAGACTGTCCCCTTCATCCCAACACATGGGCCCCCTGACACTCCACCATTGCCCCAAAGTGTTCCTCCCTACCCTTCATGCCTTCCCCCTGCCCTCTCAAATCTCCCTTGGCTCTGCTCTGTCCCCTGTTATCCTACATATCCCCTATGCTCAGCCCCACCCCATCATGCCCCAAGCCCCATCAGACCCCACCATCCCCCCCATGCCCCATTGAGTATTACCCTGTCCCCTCACTGCTCCCATGAACCCACTGGACCCTAAACAAACCTGTTCCCATAAAACAGACAATATGAAACTCCTTCTAGTATTTTGCTTTTTCAAGGAGTTGAAAATTGATTTCATTCATTGTTATTGAAATGTTCCCTGGTGAAAAATATACAATTTCTGACTGGTTTTAACTGATTTCCCCATTTTGAAGAATAAGGGCGCTTGTAAACATCACTTTAAAGCAGCTTAAATGCCTTTTCCACCACTTCAATGACATTGCTGTTTGCACATTCGGCAGCGTAATGCACCTTAAATGACTTTGGGACACAACAAATGACTTTGGGGCTCTGCAAAGTAAAATACCTCCAAGGAGTTTGTTTCCTACCCTACAGCTGTGGAGGGAAGCACCGGGCTGTGTGTGGCTCAGGGGCTGTGCAGGCAGACCATGCAGGCAGCTTGGCAGCAGCCTGGGCAAGCAGGCTCCACAGAAGGGAAAAAACAAAAAACGGCAAGCCTGATCTTTTTTGTTTTTTCCACTGGGGTCTTCCTGCCTGCTTGAACTGCATGGGGGCCCAGTGCTTCCCTCCATGACTGCAGTGCCCCCCAGGACTGCCTGAGCCGGGTGCCTGCAGATGGGTGCTGCTGCTGCCGTGGAGGGAAGCACCAGGTCTTCCCGCCAACCCCCGCAGCTCAGGGACCACTCTGCACACCAGCAGCTCACTCTACCCTCCCTGCTGCTGGAGAGACAGGTAAGGATTGGGCCTCGACATGGGTGTACACAACATAGGGGTTTACTTCATCCTAAATTGAAACGGTGTTTTTAAAAGACCACAACTTCAGTTTGGAGAGAATTAACCCTACCCCCCCACGTCATGTACAAATACCCTAAATCTAAGTTTTTGGTTTTCCCAAAGTAAGAAACAGAGATTTGCACTAAGGCTGTGCGAAGCTTTGGGTGCTGATTCGATTCAGAGGAGATACAGCCTGATTTGGTGGCTGAATCTCCAAATCTGAATTGAATCAGTGGACCAATTCAAAGGTCTGAGTTGATTCAGAAAAGATTTGGAGAGCTTTGGTGATTTGGGCAGTCCCCGCCTGCTGCAGCAGGGAGCTGGACCCAGACTCTGAGCTAGTAACTAGGGGCCAGGGGAGTGGGGGCTGGAGGAGAGTGGAGAGGAAAATGGGGGGGGACCCCTATCAGGCCCCATCCCCTGCCTGCTCCCCCAACTGCCCCACCCACCTCAGCTCTTGGCCCTTTAAAAAAAGCCCCTACTCACTGGCTGCTGTCTGGTGGAGGGGGCAATGCCAGGGGTCTCATGCAAAGCCCCCCACATGGCATAGGACACTGGCAGGCATCGGGGATCACCCTCCTGCTGAGCAGCAGCCAGTGACAGGGGCCTTTTTTTGTTGTTTTTTTTTTTCAAGGGCTAGAGCTGGAGTGGGCAGAGCAACCATAGGGGGACTGGCAGGGGGGGATCAGGGGGCTCATGGCAGAGCCCCCCATGTAACATGGGGCAGTGGGGGGCAGCAGGGATCACCCCCCCCACCTGGCAGCACCTGGTGAGTGCTGGGCTTTATTTTTTCCTAAAGAGCCAGGAGCTGGGGCAAACATGGCAGCCTTTGCCAGGGCTCAGAGAGCAGCTGGGGGATGGGGCACATGTGATTCGGAGATTTGGCCAATTTGGCAGCAGCCGAATCTCCGAATCAGATTCGGCCGAATTGATTTGGGACAGTGATTTGAATCACCAACTCGAATCACTGTCCCCCAAATCAGCTGAATCCGAATCAAATACTAGCCGCTTCACACAGGTCAAATTTGCACCTCATAGTTTGTGATGTCAGTTGCCTTATGGGTGGTACCACTTGTCGGTAAGGTAGCCCCTCCCCTCGACTCACCTGCCATGACATTGCTGTTAAATTCTCACAAGAGGGTTTCAGTGGAGATCTTCCCAGAACTTCAGAGGTTGTATCCCTAACTCCCATGCTCTATAGCTACTGATGTCCCTTTTCTCCAAGAATTTATCCAGTCCCTTTTTGAATCTCGCCAAACTCACCTTCCATCACATCTGGTGGCAATGAGTTCCACATGTTAATTATATGCTGTGTGAAAAAAAAACTTCCTTATGTTAGTTTTAAACTTACTACCTATCAGTTTTGTTTTGTAACCCCTACTTCTTATATTGCGTGAGAGATTAAATAATACATCTTATTTACTTTCTCTTCCTCATTTAATATTTTGTAAACCCTTATCATGTCTTCCCATAACCGTCTCTTTTCTAAGCTGACCTAGCCTTTTTAGTCTCTCCTCACATGAAAGCCCCTCCACACCACCAATAATCCTTGTTGCCCTTCAGTGGATCATTTCTAGTTCTTCTATATCCTTTTTTAGATGTGGGGACCAGAACTGGGCATAGTATTCAAGGTGTGCATGCACCATGCATACATAAAGAAGCTTGATGATACTTTCTGTTTTGTACAATTTCCTTCTTAATAATCCCTAATATTTTGTTTGCCTTTTTGATGGATGCTGAGCACTGAACTAATGCTTTTAGTGAAACTGTCCACAATGACCCCCAGAACCCCTTCCTGTGTGATAACAGCTAATGTAGAGCCCATCATGGTATAGGTAGAGCTTGGGTTATTTTTGCCCATGTGCATTACTTTACATTGATCTATATTGAATTTAATTTGCAATTTAGTTTCTCATTTGCTTCAAAGTGTCAGATCCTTCTGTAGTTCCTCACAGTCTGCCTTGGATTTTACCACTGTGAACAATGTTCTCATCCACATTAGAAAATGGATTACTGCAGAATCTGATATTGAGGTATAGCTCCCCATTTAAGTATTTCAAGAATGAAAAATGTAAGTTGTGAAAATAGTCTTGTGAAGATTTCAGCATGTGTCAGTGGTCCTGTGATGCCTAATATCAGCTGTATGGGAAACAATTTGATTACTAGTATGTTGGGATCCTTAACAATGATATTTTGATGTCACTGTGGATATGATAGTCATGCGAGTTGTTTTCAGTCCAATGCAATGGAGTGGCTACTAGATAATTGTCCATTGTGTCATTATGTTGTTAGATTATGAAGGAAAGAAATTTCATTGGAAAGTTAGAGACTATATTACAGTGCAAGTTATACCATACTGAAAACACAAAGGAAAAAAATCCCACAAGAGTATGCTCTGGTTGTAAGTGACAAAAATAAGCCTTCTTTTTGTGCCATCCTTTAATTTCTATGATTCCTGTTTCTTGGATCATTTATATAGTTTTTGTAAATACCCATGCTGCTTTCTTCAGTGTATCAGAGTCTATTGCAAACTGTGTCACATCAGGTCATGGGAAGCCAAGTCTGGGGCCACTCTGGGAACACGGTGCCCATCTGGGTCAGGAGGAGTGAGTAGAATCTGGGCACAGGAGAGTTAAGGAGGCCAGGAGTCAGTCCAAGAAGCTAAGTCAGGAAACTGGAGGGTCAGGCAGAGCATGGAGTCAGAGGGTGAACTAGGTCATGTAGCCAGGAGATCAAGCAGAGAGTCAGTTCTGGGGAAAAGCTGAAATAGGAAGCTGAAAAGTCAGATAGAGTACAGAATCAGAGGGGGAGGTGGATTGGGTGGGAAGAGATCAAGCAGAGTGCAGGTAGAGGCACAAACCATAAGGAACAGTACAGCAGTCTGGGTAGGAGCTGAGCCCTGTTGCCCAGACAACTCCTCTCCTGTATCAGGGGTCTATGTGGGAGGGAGTGATGGGTAGGCTGACCCTGGCTGGCCACTCTGGTGACAGGGAGGAGGCAGATTCCTAGACCTGGATGGAGGTTTATGGCTACCTTGCTCAGCCTGACTGGTCAGCTAAACAGGTGGCAGCTATCCTGGGCAGGCTGAGGCTCCAGGTTTGAGGCACTGTCTGAAAAGCTATTTTTGTGGTCAGCTAATCACTTGAATCCTTCTACTTAAGGTCAATCTTTCTATCCTTATCTTCACGTCCCTACATAATTGTGACCATCCCAGTCTATTCCTCTTGATATCTTTTTCACCAGCAGTGCCAGACATGACGTGCTATTTTTTTGCATCTCCAGCAAAAAAAACTTATGCCTTCTTTCTGGCAGTTACCTACTCATGAAATCTCTAACTTGAGTTGATGTGCTACTAACTTTTCCTTACTTTCCTTACATATCCTTACTTTGAAAACTAATTAATGTGATTATAAGTAGGTAACAAAGACAGCATAGGTGGAAGGTAATTTGATGTGCCCAATCACCTGGACACCTTATTCTCTTTCTCTCTCTCCCTCTCCACATCACTCTAATATCACAAACCCTATTCCCATGCACTTTTATTCAAATGACAGATTTCCCATGAATCAGGGATTCATGAAAGAGTAAGTTGCTACAGGACTGGACAAAATAGAATTCACATTTGAAGAAGTGAAAGTTTCCTTAGCTCTGTTTTCTGATTCTGATTTTATTATGGCCTAAGCTTCTGTCTTAAACTAGGAGAATTCAATTTCTTTCCTTTTCTTTAAAGATAAGCCAGTACCTCAGGAGTAGGACAAAAGAATTGTGCAAATGTAAGTTAGTTTATTGAGTTACCTGCAGATCATGTGTGTGATTGTTCTCTACTGGCACTTAGTTTGAGAGTATTGGAAATCATTCTTGTAACTCACAGGACTGATGAGAAACATCCAAGCCAATCAGATGAGAGGAAGTGGATTTGTGGGTTCAATACAAATTATTGTAGAAAGTTTAAAAAAGTTTTATTGTCAATAGAATTTTGGTGCTTTTTATTATTAGGATTATTTTGAAAACCAAGACATATCTTTCCTGAATAACTTTGACTTGGGAGTAGAAGGGGAATACTACTTATACTCATCATATATAAACTTCAGTTAATAGTAATTTCTAACTTGATGTTGTTTAATTATACTATTAGGGTTGCTCTACATTGTGACCTCCAAGGAATGAGAATGATATTCAGGAGCATGTCTCTTTATTGAATGGTGTATTTGTGTTTTTTTTTTTTTAACCATAGCAGCACATTAATATACAAAAATCAGTACTGGTTAGTGCATACAAAACCAGCAACACAAAAATTTATAGTGCACACAAAACCAGCAACCTAGCAAGAAGGAAACACTATTCTTTCACATATCATATCATATCATATCATATCATATATCATATCATATCATCCTAGGTAAGTGGAAGAACAGGTTAGGGATTAGAGAAGCTTCATGTTTTCAGGTTGGCAGGGCTGTATGGGTTGCACCTTAGGGTACTGAAGAAATTGGTTGAAGTAATTTTGAAGCCATTGCCTACCCTTTTTGAGAACTCATGGAGGTTGGATGACATCCTAGATGATTGGTAAGGGCAAATATAGTGCCAGTCTTTAAGGGAAGAAGGAGGGACAAAGAGACAAAATACTTGCATGCACAAATACAGACTGGGGAATGACTGACTAGGCTGCAGTACTGCAGAGAGGGGCCCGGGCTTACCATACACTGAATATGATCTAACAGTGTGCTCTTTTTTTGCAAAAGAAAGCTAACAGCATACTGGGGTGAGTTAACAGGAGTATGACTTGGAAATTAATTGAAGTGATTCTTCCACTCTATTTAGCATTGGTGTGGCTTCAGCTGGAGTACCATGTCTAGTTTTAAGCCCCATACTTCAAGTAGGATATGGACTGATTGGACGCAGCCCAGCACAGAGCAACAAAAATGATTAGAAGCCTGGAAAGCATGACTTACAAAGACATTCATCAGCTATTACAAGGACAGGCTGTATGCTTTAGCCTTAGATATTCTTTTGGGGGAAAAAATAGTTAAAAATGCTTTAGCTTTAAGGTAGACAAAGCTTTATGACATGATAAGCTCCCCTTAGGGTTTATTTCAATAAACAAACAAATTCAATTTGCTTTGCCTTGTTGGAACTATGGTTTTAACATGTTTTACTTACTATATGGTAAAATAAAACCCTCTTTGCCGAGATGACTTTTGATTGTTGATAGGGAAATACATCGAGGAAGTATATCTATATGCTCTTTCTTGGACTATCATTGTAACTCTTGTAATTTTATCAAAACTAATAAATGGCAAATTATTTTTAAACTGCATTAAAATATTAATAATCTATTTAAATATAAATTCTAATTGCCTTCCTATGAAGAGGGAGATTTTTAATAACTGAATGAGTGCAAACAACATAGAATTGCAATAATCATATTTAGAAAAAACATTTCTTCTTGGGTGCCCTGGGTGCTATGCCACATTTAAATTGTTACAGTGTTTAAAATGCTGTGGATAGAATGACTTGCTTTGTATCAAGGTCAAGGAAAATTATTTTGTCTTCCCAATAGGAAGTCATACTGAGTGAATGACTGTTAATTAATTAATGTGGTAAATTCCATGAAAGTTGGGAGACGATGAGCAAAACTATTTGTAGGAAGAGGCTTATCTAGAAATCTGGAATATGCCAAATATAAAAAGGACCTAGGTATCGAGTGAGCATAGAATGAGTAGGAATGAACTCATTCAAATGTTATACTAAGTAAGAGCATGCCTGGGAAGTGAGGACAGAATGAGAAAGACTCTTCACTAACTACAAAGAAAAGATAAGGATCTCCTCTGAACTAAGAGAAGTAGAAGAGGACAATATCAAACATTACGATGTCCTGTATTAATAGGTAGAGAGAATGATATATATGTCAACAGTGGCTATCGGAAACAGGTAAGAGGTGAAAACCTGAGGAAAATATTAGGGTCAAGTCCTCCTCTAGCCAAGTACTGTGGCAAAAATGTCTCATTTCACTACACAAAAGGCTTCACAGCCGAGAACTGCAAATTGTTTCTTTTCCTCTCTCCCCCACAACTGTAGGGCCGGGGGGGG